>NC_089580.1:82323713-82681408 GCF_019320115.1 Miscanthus floridulus | reverse complement strand
CATGGTGGCTATCTGCCAGATTCCGGAACCGACTCCATCAATGACATCTTGGAAGAGACCCTCCGACCTTCTCTGAGGCTCCATCGATAACCGTCTCCACTGCCCCACTTTTCTAACAAGGATTTAGGGGCGGGATTTTTCATATCACCACGACAGCACGACACAATCATGGGATGGTGAAACCTTTGACCAGCATGATGCTCGCCTGGCAAGGAACACTAATCATCAACATCACTGAGATGAATAATCCACTCGTAGGGCTGACGGGGATCCAAACACCCACACCACGCCGCGCCGCAATCTGGAGGATGAGTTCGACATGGTGGGTAACCAGCCGGTGTAGAAGACGCCAAGCACCAATCTCGCTGTTGTTTATAATGAGTTGGAGAAGCTTCCACATACTCCAAGAACTTGAGAAGATCTAGGCGCATATCAAAGCACCTCAAGTTCAAGTCAATGAGATCTGCCATCCTGCTCTGTCTTACTCGACCGTGTCGGCTCATAGCCATCGCTCTTGCCAGATAGAGGAAGTCAACATCAGGGCTCAGCGCCCTCAACCTCAAGCTGGCGGCCCCTACCTTTATCAAGGATCTAGGGGCAACTACGAAGGATATCCGGACTAGGGTGGTTGCCATCCTCGTCCACCGAGCGGCCGAGGCGGCAACCACGGCACCAACCAGGAGGTGAATCAACCCCTACCATATGATGTTCGCGAACACATCAACGCCACCATCGATGCCCGTGATCACATTGAGAACAGCGGGGCCACGCGCTATGATGCGGAGATGAAACATCAGTGCCAGTTCAACGCCAAGCACGGAGCACTCGGTGCTGTCCTAGCGCCACCTGTCCCCAGTGCCCTCAGGCTTCATCCTTTCATGGCAAGACTCCGAGCTGTCCGGTGGCCCGCGGGCTTCAAGATTTTTGGGGTGGACACCTATGACGGCAAGGCCAACCCCACGTAGTGGTTAACGCTCTATGATATCGCCGTGAGAGCTATAGGCAGAAGAGAAGATGTGATGGCAAATTGCCTGCCCATCATGCTCAACCAATCTACGAACATCTAGCTCCTTAGCCTGTGGGAGGACTCCATTAGATCTTGGGACGACCTCAAGAAGGTCTTCACCAAGAACTACATGGCCACCTATGAGCAGCCAGGTACCAAGTATGACCTGGAAAAGCTTCATCAAACCTCCAGGGAGCCCCTACGCAGCTTCATTAGGCGTTTCTCAGAGATGAGGAACTCCATCCCCAACATCAGCGACAGCGAGGCCATTGTCGCATTCACCAAGGGGCTCCTCTATCACGAACAACTCCATCGAAAATTATACCGCAAGAGGCCTACGACCATCAGCGAGCTAATACAGATAGCAAATGGCTACGCCGACACTGAGGAAGGTGAACGGACCGCCCGCTCCGATTGCCCCCAACACCGTCATGATGACCGCCGCGATGAAAGACGCTACGACGACCACGACCACCACCATGATGATCGTGACCGCTGCCACGATGAGCGCGATCGCCGCCCTAATGATCATGAGTACCGACGTGATGACTGCCCGGAGAGCTCCAGAGGCAGATAGAACCGCCATCACATGCCTGACAATTCAGTCAACGCCGTCAATGCTCCTCGCGCTAAGCGCACCTATGACGCCGAATATGCCAAGCTCTTAGATGGTCCATGCCCTATCCATAAAGGCGCCAAGCACACCATGGCGAAGTGCAAGGGCCTGAACAGGGCTTTTCATGCAGAGGATGCAAAGAGGCCACGGCGCAACGACGACGAAACAAATGATGGCCAAGGCGGAGGACGGGAGAAGGATGCAGGCCCTCCCTACCAGGATGCCACCAAGACCATTGCCTCCATCCTTGGTGGAAGAGCCGCCTCCGAGAACAACCACGAATAGAAGCTCACCGCCTGGCAGATCATGTCGGTCACCACCTACGATGGCAAAGTCACAGACCCGAAGTACCTAAACTGGTCAGAGCACCCGATCACCTCCTCCAGGGCCAACCAGTGGGTAGATATCCCATTCCCTGGGCTTTTGCCCCTCGTCTTGGATCCTATCATCCGGGGCGTGCATTTTTAGAAGGTCCTCATCGACGGAGGGAGCGCCCTCAACATCCTATTTGTCGGATCCCTAGCTAAGCTAGGGCTCAAGAAGGAAGACCTCACCCCCATGGACTGTCCATTCTAGGGGATCGTTCCTAGGAAGGCATCCCAACCTCTCGATAGATCACTCTACCCGTACAGTTTAGCACCGCCAAGCACTTCCACACCGACTACGTCAACTTTCTGATTGTCGATTTCAACATAGGATACCACGCCATCCTTGGCTGACCAGCCCTCGCCAAGTTCATGGCTATGCCACACTACACGTACCTGGTGTTGAAGATGTCGATGGAGCAGGGGATCCTCTCCCTGTGTGCCAACCTCGACATCGCCTACACCTATGAGAAGGAAATCTTCACGCTCACCGAGGCTACTGACATCTCCATCCGCATGCAGGACTACCCTGCTTCCTTGTAGTAGATACAACTGGAGGAGCTAGAGATCCCCATAATGGAGGCCTTCCAAGCATCGACCAAGTCCAAGGAGGTGAAGGAGGTGGTCCTCGTCCCCGGTGACTGGAGCAAGACCGCTCAGATCAGGGCCAACCTCGATCCTAAATAGGAAGATGTGCTCGTCAGCTTCCTAAGGGAGCACGTCGACGTGTTCGCATGGAAACTTGCAGGCATGCCTGGCGCACCTCGAGAGCTGATCGAGCACTCCTTAAACGTCTCAACGACTGCCAAGCCGATCAAACAGAAGCTTTAATGATTCACGTAGGACAAAAAGGAGGCTATTAGGGTAGAAATAACATGGCCCTTAGTTGTCGGTTTTATTAAAGAGGTGTATCATCCGGAGTGGTTAGCCAACCTGGTTCTTGTAAGAAAGAACAATAAAGAATGGAGAATGTGTGTTGATTACACTGATCTCAACAAACACTGCCCTAAAGACCCCTTCGGCTTACCTCGCATTGACGAGGTCGTAGATTCCACAGCCGGTTGTGAGCTCTTGTGCTTTTTACACTGCTACTCTGGTTATCACCAGATCGCGCTGAAGGAAGAAGACCAAATCAAGACATCGTTCATCACGCCCTTTGGCGCCTACTGCTACATGACCATGTCCTTTGGCCTCAAGAACATGGGTGCTACTTATCAAAGAGCCATCTAGCGTTGCCTTAAGGATTAGATCGAAAAGACCATTGCGGCTTATGTTGATGATATGGTGGTTAAGTCTAAGACTGTCGATACCCTCATCTCCGACCTCACCAAAACCTTCAAAGCCATGAAGGTGTATCAATGAAAGTTGAATCCCACTAAGTGCATTTTTGGAGTCCCATCCGGTATCCTATTAGGCAACATCGTTAGCCGCTGTGGCATCGAAGCCAATCTAGAGAAGATAGAGGCGGTGACCAAGATGAAATCACTGACCTATGTCAAGGACGTTCAGAAGCTAACGGGGTGCATGGCGGCCTTGAGTCATTTCATAACCCATCTGGGCGAAAAGGGACTCCCCTTCTTCAAGCTGCTCAAGGCTCAAGAAAAGTTCATCTTGTCGGAGGACGCTGACAAGGCATTCATCGAGCTCAAGTGGTTTCTCACCTCACTGTCGATGCGGGACCCGCAGGATACCCCGCAAGGAAGAGAGAAGATCTTGTCTAACTAGGATTCTTCCCATGTAATCCTAGTAGTAATACTACCCTATAATCCTACTAGGACTCTACATTATAAACCGATTAGGACTCTGGCCTCCTGACTATATAAAGGAGGGCAGGGCTCCTTGGATGGGGAGTTTTTTAGAGAGAACAGTTGTACGACACAACACTTTACAATCAATCCAACACAAAAGGCTAACGCCGACTGGACGTAGGGCTATTACTCGATCACGATTGAGGGTCCGAACCAGGATAAATCGACTATCCCTTGCGTTTACCATCGAGTTCTGCATATGCTAAAGCCAAACATACTGCCCTGGGTACCCCCGTGGCAGGTTATCGATGGTCAAACATCAATAGCTGGCGCGCTAGGTAGGGGCTTTTAGCAACTTTGCATCCGAGAGCTCGATGGACCTCGACAACATGATCTTCTCGATAGGGTCAACCTTCATCTTTGGTTCATGGATTTGCGAGGCAAGTGACAATGGCAAGCTCCAAGGCCATCTCCTCGAAGATTCAGATCATCATCAAGACCTTTCCATTTTGGTGACAACGACAGATCAACTTGCTGGAAGATTCACGCAACTCGCGATGTTCGATCCAACTCAGATTTCTTAGCTTCATGCATCTGATTCAAACTCAAGTTCCACTTCCAAGGTGGAGTCTTATCCGAGTTCTTTTAGAAAATCGAGTTCTTTTCCGACAAGGCTTCGAGGCACGACGTCAACCTATCAAGGATACAACTCGGAGTACACTTAGAGTACTTTAAAGAAGTCGGGTCCTCTTTCATTCGGACTCCACAATATGGCAACATCTTATCAGACATGGCCTGAAGGATCCACCAATTCGGTGCTTAGAATGTCACTGAAAGGAGCCTAGGAAGGTCTCGTCTTAACTATAACATCTCAAGACTGCATCATCCACTGGCCAGGTTCTGTTCCTGAGGATGGCGGCACCCAACTAGTCGACGATACGACAACAACAACTCTACCCTGCCAAGAAGGAGACTCGATCTGTGACCTAGAAGCCTCTACTAAAGTTATCAACAACTCTAACAGTACGGAAACCAACGCCGATGATAGAACAACTCATGCTCGAGAAGTATTCATGATTTGCTGTCCTCGATCACCATTGGTCCCCCCAGAAGCGCCCGACGTCAGGTCTTCAGATGAATCTGAGTCCAACATATCACCATTTACCCAGGGGCACGATGGTGAGACCGAGAGCCAGAGGCAAGCCAGAGAAAGAAAGAACAAATTGAAACAAGGATGTCAACGCCGTGCTAAGCAGCGCAAGGAAGCTTGGATCAAATATGAGTCAGACCTAGCTGAGTACAATAGAAGAAAATCAGAGCGAGAGGTCGAAGAAGGACGAGCAGCGAATACACCCTACGATAAGATCCGAGAAGCACTAGAAGAACTCAGGGCAACTTCACATCCCAATGAAAAACAAGAACAGCTCCGAGACTTCCTCCGATCAATAGTCCTAAGGACGCATGACGGAAGGGCAACATCTCATGAGCAGGAAGATCAAAATCAAAGAAAGTCCGCCTTCGAGAGACTTGGACCAAGTGGAAGCCACAATAGAGAAAGTAAAAGAAACCATAGTCAAAACGACCGAGTCGAACAACCAAGAAAGGCTAGAAGCAAAGCACCTACTCGGACAGCCATGCAAAACTACTCTCACTAAGACAACAGTTGGCAAGAAGGGGGCGCTGAATCAGAATACATAGAAGCCAGAACGCACGATAGATTCCCCTATTTTGCAAACAGACTTGCTTCAATACGACTGCCTCACAAGTTCAAGCCATCCAACCACTCCAAGTATGATGGCAAGACCGAACCAAAGCAGTGGCTCAGGATTTACTCTCAATCAATTGAATTGGCCAGAGGAGACGATGACATCAAGACCTTGTTCTTTCCCATGGCCCTAGAAACCATGCCACTTCAATGGTTTGACAAATTGAATCCAGGATCAATCAGAAATTGGGAGGACTTGCAAAGAGCTTTCTGTGAAAATTTCGCGGGTATCATTACACACCCAATTACCCACGTAGAGTTAAAAGGACTCAAGCAGAAAGGAGGCGAAAGTCTCAGAAATTACTATTGATGATTTGGCGAACTACGAGCTCAAGTACATGACATCACCCAACGAGAAGTAATCGAAGCTTTCTCTCACAGAATCATGGCTAGGTGGCAATTTCAAGACTTCTGCAAAGAAAATCCAAGAAACAATGAAGAATTCAGACAAACAGTGGAAAAGATGATTACCATAGAGGAAAAGACACGAGAAAGATTCCCGGATAGAAACAACTGAGACAACCTGGACAAGCAAAATCTTCGAAATAACAGGCATCAGGAAAGAAAACATGGACCAGACAACACCGTAGCAGTCACCGACAAATCAAGGAAGTTTTCCAAGCCCAGGAGGTATGACGACATTGAAAACATGCGTTGCGTCTTGCACCCCAAAGGAAATCACACCATCGAAGATTGCTACACCTTCAAAGATCGATACACAAGAAAGGATAGTAAGGAAAATACCAAAGAAGGCAATCAGAAAAAAGAAGAAGACAACCACGAAGATAAGAGATTCCAAAAATCCAGGGGAATAGTAGCAGTAATCTTTGCTGGGGTCCCAGATTCCAGAAGCAAACATCGAGAAAAGCTAGCACTGCGAACCATCATGGCAGCAGAACCGGCTACCCCAAGATATCTCAACTGGTCACAGTATCCAATCCAATTCTCAAGAGAAGACCAATGGACTAGCATAGGAAACACAGGCCATTACCCACTGGTTCTAGATCCAACTATTGCCAGTATGACTATCACAAAGGTACTAATCGACGGGGGAGCCGGACTCAACATCATTTTCTTAGAAACTCTAAGGAAGATGAGACTACAACTCGCTGGGATGATTACACCAACAAGCACGCCTTTTTATGGCATAGTACTCGGCAAGGCAGCAATGCCACTTGGACAAATCACTCTACCAGTTACTTTTGGGACTCCCTCAAACTACCATACAGAGTTCATCAAGTTTGAAGTTGCGGACTTCGATTCATCATATCACGCAATCCTCGGGCACCCAGCACTAGCAAAATTCATGGCAATACCGCATTATCCATACATGTTGCTTAAGATGCTAGGGCCTAACGGTGTCCTCTCTCTTCGGAGTGATTTGAAGCGCACTTTTGACTACGATGTTTAGGCAATCCAAATTGTAGCAAAAGCACAGGCCACCTATGGAAGAAAAGAAATAGCCACTATTGCAGCAGAAATGAGCCCAGAAGAGCTAGTGATACCAGCTAAAAAACCCAATATCCTAGCACCACCAAAAGAAGCCAACATCAAGCAAATCAACCTGGGCACCGGTGATCCATCAAAAATGGCAACCATCAGCGCCCACCTATCGGCAAAATAGGAACTCGCGCTCACCAACTTTCTTCGGGACAACAAAGATATCTTCACCTGGAAGCCGACCGACATGCCAGGGGTCCCAAGAGAGTTGGCTGAGCACAGAATTGATATCAATGAAGGCTCAAAGCCTGTGAAGCAACGACTATGATGATTCTCACCAGACAAGAAGGCAGCAATTAAAAAAGAAATCACAAAACTAATGGTAGCCGGATTCATCAGAGAAATCCTCCATCCAGATTGGCTAGCAAACCCAGTTCTAGTACAGAAAAAGAATACGGACGAGTGGCGCATGTGTGTCGACTACATAGATCTCAACAAACACTACCCAAAAGATCCGTTTGGGCTACCACGCATTGATCAGATAGTTGATTCAACAGTAGGATCTTCCCTATTATCCTTCCTTGATTGCTATTCAGGATATCACCAGATCGCATTAAAGGAACAAGACCAGAGCAAGACATCTTTCATCACTCCATTCGGTGCCTACTGCTACAAAACAATGTCATTTGGACTCAAGAATGCTGGGGCCACTTACCAAAGAGCTATCCAAACATGCATTGGTGATCAGATCAGCAAAAACGTAGAGGCATACATGGATGATGTAGTAGTAAAGACAAAGAACCCAGATACACTAATTGAAGACTTAAAGCAAACCTTCGAAAACCTAAAAAGATGGAGGTGGAAATTGAACCCAAACAAGTGTGTATTTGGAGTGCCTTTAGGACAACTACTTGGATTCTTGGTCAGTCATCACGGAATAGAAGCAAGCACCAAGCAAATTCGAGCCATAACAGAGATGGGCCCTCCTCGAAGTGTCAAAGATGTGTAGAAGCTAACAGGCTGCATGGCGGCCCTAAATCGTTTCATATCAAGACAGGGCGAAAAAGGGTTACCTTTCTTTAAATTGCTAAAGAAGACAGACAAGTTCGAGTGGACAGAAGAAGCCAACGAAGCTTTCAAGAAGCTCAAGGCATACCTCACCTCCTCACCCATTCTCACACCTCCGAAGAAATACGAAGACATGATGCTGTACATTGCAGCAACTTCTACTGTGATCAGCACTACGATTGTCATAGAAAGAGAAGAAGAAGGGCATATATATAAAGTACAACGCCCCGTATACTACATCAGCGAAGTACTATCAGAATCAAAAATCCGGTACCCGCATGTACAAAAACTACTCTACGCCCTACTAATCACTTCACGCAAGCTTTGCCACTATTTTGAAAGCCACAAGATTACCGTGGTGACAGATTTCCCACTCGGAGACATCCTACACAACAGAGACGCAATAGGGCGCATATCTAAGTGGGCAGTTGAACTTGGTGCTCTCAATATCGGTTTCATCCCATGGAAGGCAATTAAATCTCAAGCCCTGGCCGATTTTGTTGCCGAGTGGATAGAAATTCAACAACCTATGTCAAATACCATCCTCGATCATTGGAAGATGTACTTTAATGGATCACTCAAGCTAGGCGGAGCCAGTGCAGGCGTTCTCCTCATTTCTCTAGATGGAAAATAACTCAAGTATGTCCTTCAGATACTATGGCAAGCTACAAACAATGAAGCAAAATACGAAGCCCTCATCCATGGGCTACGAGTGTCAATTACCCTCAGAATCAAGCGTTTACTAGTATATGGCGATTCAGCAGTAGTCATCAATCAAGTCAACAAAGATTGGGATTGCACCAAAGAAAACATGGGCGCTTACTGTGCTGAAATACGAAAGCTCGAAAAACATTTTCAAAGATTAGAAATTCTACACGTCCTGCGTGATTCTAATATTGCGGCAGACGTCCTCACCAAGCTTGGATCAGACAGGGCGAAGGTCCCACCTGATGTATTCATAGAGGAGTTATCAGCTCCCTCTATCAAACAACCCGGTGAGATAACCCCTAAAATCTCAGCTAAAGGCACCTAGATTTTGGTAATCACCACTTCATGGACCCAGGTTTTTATCGATTACATCAAAAAGAATAAGCTACCAGCGGAAAAAGAGGAAGCTACCAGAGTTGTTCACAGAAGCAAGAATTGCATCCTAGTGGGAGACAAGCTCTACAGAAGAGCCGCATCATCAGGAGTACTCCTAAAATGTGTCTCATTTGAAGAGGGCAAAGAGATCCTAGATGAAATACACTCAGGTTGCTATGGAAATCACGCCGCTTCAAGAACACTAGTCGGCAAAGCATTCCGCACCAGTTTCTATTGGCCAACCGCTTTGAAAGACGCAGAAGAACTCATCAGAAGATGCAAAGGTTGTCAAATGTTCACAAGACAAGCTCATGTGCCAGCTCACAACCTCATCTGCATCCCACCTGCTTGGCCTTTCTCCTGCTGGGGGCTGGATCAAGTAGGACCTCTCAAGAAAGCAAAAGGTGGTTTCGAGTACATCTTTGTAGCAATTGACAAGTTCACCAAGTGAATTGAATACAAACCACTCGCAAAATACAGCACAGCTAAAGCAGTCGAGTTCATCCAAGACATTATGCACCGCTTCGGCATGCCCAATCAAATCATCACAGATTTGGGTTCTCCCTTCACAGCCATAGAATTCCAAAGTTGGGCACAGGACTACGGCTTTAGAATAGATTACGCATTAGTCGCACATCCAGAGGCCAACGGATAGGTCGAAAGGGCTAATGGACTCATACTAGCTGGATTAAAACCAAGATTGTATGAAGAACTAGTAGACTATGGATCAAAATGGATTGAAGAATTACCCAAGGTCGTATGGGGGCTACAGACTCAAATAAGTAGAGCCACCGGACACTCACCTTTTTTCCTAGTTTACGGATCAGAAGCCGTACTACCTGCTGACTTGATCTGGACGTCACCAAGGATAGAGCAATATGACAAAGGAGAAGTAGAACAAACCCAAAGATTAGAGCTCGACAGTATAGAAGAAGTCAGAGTAAATGCTACTTTTCAATCAGCAAGATACCTCCAAGGATTAAGACACCACTACAACAAGAATACCCAGTCTCGATCATTACAAGTCAAAGACCTAGTACTAAGAAGAATACAAAAAACCGACGGACGCCATAAACTACTTAGTTCATGGGAAGGTCCTTTTATCGTCACAAAAGTCATCGGACCGGGCACATACAAGTTGATAACTAAAGACGGAAAAGAAGTCAACAATACATGGCACATCAGCCAGCTACGAAGATTCTACGCATGAAAACAACTCAAGGGAAAATATATATACAAGCCACAAGAGATCAACGTTCATGATCAACAAAGATAGCGCTCATCAACAACATATGTACTATTATGACCTATCAATATTCATGATCAATAAAGATAGTTCTTTCTCAACAAACATATGTCTTATTATGGCTTTCCCCGAGTTATTTCCAATGAGCACCAAAAAGCAAAATGGCTGAAAAGACGCCTGAGCATACCGGCTGAGAGCAAAAGAGCTGAAAAGATGCTTGAGCCCGCCGATGAGGGTAGCTAACAAGCTAACACCCGAAACAAAAAGCAAAATGGCTGAAACAACGCATGAGCATACCGGCCAAGAGCAAAAGAGCTGAAAACATGCTTGAGCCCGTCGATGAGGGTAGCTAACAAGCTAACACCCGAAACAAAAAGCAAAATGGCTGAAAAGATGCCTGAGCATACTGGCCGAGAGCAAAAGAGCTGAAAACATGCTTGAGCCCGCCGATGAGGGTAGTTAATAAGCTAACACCCAAACAAAAAAGCAAAATGGCTGAAAAGACGCCTAAGCATACCGGCCGAGAGCAAAAGAGCTGAAAACATGCTTGAGCCTGCCAATGAGGGTAGCTAATAAGCTAACACCCGAACAAAAAAGCAAAATGGCTGAAAAGACGCCTGAGCATACCGGCCGAGAGCAAAAGAGCTAAAAACATGCTTGAGCCCGCCGATGAGGGTAGCTAATAAGCTAACACCCAAACCAAAAAGCAAAATGGTTGAAAAGACGCCTGAGCATACCGACCGAGAGCAAAAGAGCTGAAATGATGCTTGAGCCCACCGATGAGGGTAGCTAATAAGCTAACACCCGAACCAGAAAGCAAAACGACTGAAACTAAGCCTGAACATAAATCAGAGCAACTTCAAGATAAGACCCTCTAGCTCCTTGTTCCAGATAGCAAGAGGCTCGAGGGCTACACCCGAATGGGGCTACACTCAGAAGATCCCAAGAAGCGCTACACGGTTTCGCTCAAGAAAGCACTCGAACGACACTTGTTCCTGCTCAACAAGACTTGAAGGAACAAGACGAGGCTTCCAGAGCTCTACCATGAAGTGCTTGGGGGCTTGTCGATCCTAGGATGTTTTTGCAACCAGAGATAGGACTAGATGTTGACCACACTCCAAGTTAAGTCGAAAAGAAGAAGCTGGAGATGTCCTAAGTCTTTTCAGTACTAACAAGAACACAAAGTTTATCGAGACAACGATCTATACCGAGTTGTTTACAAGTCATAGACGAAAGCTAGACAAGCACTCGACAAATCAAGGAAGTCTATCAAGACATCAATCTACATATACCGAGTTGTTTACAAGGCACGAATGAAAGCCAGAAAAGCACTCGACGGATCAAGAAAGTTTGTCAAGACAGTGATTTACCTAAGCCGAGTTGTTTACGAGACAAAGAAATACAGACAAAGAAGACATCAACAAAAAATAAAGAATCTCCATTCAGTTTTCAAGTATAGTGTTTTGTTACAGAAGCTGGAATACAAAGGTCGATTACATCAGGCATTGTCATCAGGAGAAGAAACATCAATGTTAAGATTATCTACAATCTTCCTGGCTAAATCATCGACCTCAGGCTCCAACTTCTCAATAGCATCCAGATACTCTTGGCTCTCGGCTTCATCAGCAACCTTGGACAAAGGAAAGTCTGGAGAAAGAACCCGGACCTGGGCAAGAATGTTCCTGGTACAAAGATGGACGCACCGCTTCATGAACTCCTAGAAACAGGTCGGCACTTGGGGAATGAACTGAGCCCAAGAATGACCATCATCTGCTGGAGTCCGAAGAAGGTTGGCTACTGACCAAAAAGACTTCCACAAAGCCTTCCAGTTCTCAGTAGCCATTGCCAACTTGCCAGTCAAGTCCTCAACGGTTTTTTGGGCCTACACAAGATCTCTGTCAGCTCCACGCCTAATCAACTTAGCAAGCGTGAGTTCTTCAACCTAAGTAATTACCTCCTCAGCCTTATTGTGGCTAGTACGAACGAGTGTCTTCATCTCCTCGATACCCTCCGAGAGCTTCTGCTTTTCAACTCGGAGAGCTAGACCAAGCAACAAAAGACAAGTCAGCAGAAAGGTAAATTTGAATACAAAGGGAAGCGAAAAAGAACTAGCGATACCGTGGTACTCTTTCTTCATGGCTTCCACATTTTTCAAGGCCTCCTAGGCAGCTGCATCCCTCTGATTCTCTACCTCAACTACCTGGGCACGGAGAGCCTTCTCCTCTTTTTGATGCGTTTGACGCTTAGTCTCCAACTCGGCCCGACAGAGGTCAAGCTCTGCCTTCAGGGCACTCACCTCGGAGGACAACTTTTTTTCGGTTTCAAACGAGAAAAAGAAGCCGGTATGATCATGAGAAAAAGACTGAGCAAAAAGAAAGAGAGAAAAACAAGAAATAAGGATAGGAGAAAAACGAACATCCAAAGAAAGAAGTTCAAAAAAACTTACCTGGAGCTTTTCCCCGAAAGAAGTCACGAAGGTCGCTAAGTTTCCCCAGGTGGCAATCAGCTCCGACAATCGATGAGTGGCATCAAATTGCTGCACCATGTCATCGTCCAAAGGCGGACCATCGGAAGCAAGAAGAGGAAAGGGAGAAGCCGGACAAGGCGAAGAAGGCACGACTAGGGCAATCTCCTGGGAAGCCACAGCCAACCCCTTAGATGAACCCGCCGCCGTGGCCACGGTCACCTCAGGAGTCGGCAAATCAGCAGTTGTGGCCTATGTCGCCCTCACAGCCACCTCGGCTACCGTGTGTTCCGAGTCCTGACACTCAGTACGCAAGGGCACGCCAGAGGTTTGACAAGAAGTCGACTGGAGGCTCAGGGAAGACGAAGGCCTGAAAGTTGACAAGGAAACTTGCCAATAAGAATAAGAAAAAAGGAGAACAGAAGCAGAGAAATAAAACTAGAATTCACTCACTCAGCTATCTTCTTCTTCATAAAACCAAAAGAAGACCTCGCAGGGGGAACTACGGCAGCAAAAACATCGCCACCACCCTGCGACAGGAGCGATGCGGCCGGTACTAGAGCCCTAGAAGAACTCGAACCCGATGACCGCTTGCTACAAGAGAACAAGACCAAAGTCAAAACAAAAAGAGGAGTTCAACAATAGGAAAACAAGAAAAGAACTCACCGACAAGTAACGAGGGCAGCGTCATCATCCTCTTCTTCTTCACTCTCAACCAAGGCCACCATAGCGCCAACTGAAAAAGGACAAAAGTACTCAGTCAAAGATAAAAACAAACAACAAAAGGGTAGAGCGTATTAATATGCTCACCTAAGAGCATGCTAGCTACAACTAGAGTACCTGGACAAGTACTCGACTGGTGAGATTTTTTGGCAGCAGATGGAGCAGAAGAAGAACTATCCGCTCGACCCCTCTTTCTGAAAGTACGAGGAGCTCAAGGAACTAGACGAGGAACAAATTCTTCATATACTTCAGAAAATATGGAAGAAACACTAGGAAGCACCATGGTAGTTTGAAACTTACTGGTCAAAGATGCCCCAGCAAGACTACCCCTAGCCTCCACATTGGTAGGGCAATCATCAAGGGGAATTGGATCAGCGAAATTACGCCCTAATTCCTATAAAAGAGTAAAACAACAAGACAAGGAAGATTAAGCAAAAATGGATACAACAAAAGAGAATCAAAAGTACTCGCATAAAGAAAAGAACAACTCATAGCAGGGGGCGGGTTGTTAGCAATGTACTCAAGGATAGCAAGCGGAACGATGCTTACTCCTTTCAGCATCTTCTGAAGACGCTCGAGCACCTCCTCGTCAGTCAACTCAAGGGCAGGGACCATACGAGAAGGGTCCTTCACCCCAGAGTACTCGAAACCGTAATGTTCGCGCTCCTTCAAAGGTTGAACTCGGCGATGAAGAAAACTTGAAATAATCCTAAAGCCGGTCAAGCCTTGCTATTTCAGAGTGCAAATCCTCTCGAGAAAAGGCTTGATCGTCTGGAGCTCAGCAGTCGCCACAGGGTTCTTTTCCCATCGGTCATTAACCAAGGGACTAGATCCGGAGTGAACAGAAAGAGGAGGAATCAAGTTGGCAGCGTAAAACCAGTCAGCACGCCAATCCCTCACAGAATCAACCAGATCATAGTCAAAGAATTTGCTCTTAAGACCCTGGCGAAACTGGATCCCGCAGCCACCAAAAACATTGGTGTCATCGCGGCAGGGTTGGGGCTTTAGGCGGAAAAAGTAACGAAAGAGGGAAAGAGAAGGAGGAATTCCAAGGAAAGTTTCGCAAAGATGAACGAAAATGGAAAGATGAAGGACAGCATTGGGAGCAAGATGGTTCGGGCTAATCCCAAAATAGTTGAGAAATCAGTGAAGAAAGGCAGAAGCAGGAAGACAAAGACCGGCACGGATAAAGGAGATGAAAAGAATAATCTCACCAGGACTTAGAGCAGGGACCCAATGCTTGCCTGGAGCTCTCTAATCAGCAAACTCCTTGTTCTGGAGTAGGCCATCACTCATGAGCTCGCGAAGCTGATCTTCAGTTGTTGTTGGAGCCGGCCAGATCTTCTGAGCAGCCCTCATCACCATGAATTCTTGATTTTCAATAACGGAGAGCGATGCTTCCTCGTCGACAAAGGTCATTTGGGACTTACTCACCGACTTCTTCCTACCCATATACTAGCAAAGGCAATGGGGAACTAAGAATAGAGAAGGCTAGGACGACAGCGCTCAAATGACGGCGGCAATGGCGACGGTGGAGTTTTGAAGGCTAGGGTTTCAAGGCAAAGGCAAGGTACCAAAGAAAAGAAAGAGAAAGGCCTTTAAATAGATTTTACACCGGTAAAAACGTGGCCCACCAGGCCCGTTTTAACATGGCATGAGAATGCAACAGTCCATTTACCGACACAGCTAAAATGATAGACAGCTCAAATCCACACAACGGTACAGTTCAACGGGCAGATTTTAGACTTATCCATCCCGCACCACGGCGGAGTTATCATATTACTACAAAAAGAACTCAACAACAATAAAGCAAAGAAGGGTTACCTCACAAGGAGCGCAACAACCCGGTCCTTACAGAAAGAACTCAGAAATCTCATCAACAACTAGGACATCAGGAGAATAAAGAATGACAACTCAGAAGACAAGATTCTTTCCATTATAAATGGTTTCAAAAAATAGAAGATTACACATCTTACAAGACCCAACAAACTCGATACTATGACCAGCAAGGTAGCAAAGAGGAACCCGGACACAGCTAGGCTCTGGAACGACTACGTATTCCAAATTGCTACTCGGTAGAACAAACCACACTCGGCTACACTATTTTCTTCAAAGGATGGACACAGTGCATCCAAGGCGAAGATCAGCAGCATGGCAGGACAACATGGAGCAGAGAAGTCCAGTAGGCATCTGTCTACCCAAGTCCAATGTGATGCTGGATATGGTGTTGATCTGCACCGGACAGTCTTAGGGCAGGCAACGAGGATCAACCCAGAACTGCCAGATGAAGGAACGAAGCCCACATCACAAGACTTCCTCCAACTACCGCCACGTACATCCTGGTCACTACAAGATTTTCGGTCTACTGCAACGCCAAAAAAGTGTAGCAAAAGACCCAAAAATGGTAGCCATAGTAATTTTGCTACCAATTTTTTTTGGTTAAATGTCGTTGCACTTGTAAGGGTAGCAATAGCATAATGCAATGGGTTACATTTTAGTTGCGACACACAGCCCCTCTATTGCAACACTTTTGACGCTTTTGCAACACCTGGTGAGTGTTGTAACAAAAGCAATTGCAACCACTATGGGTGTGGTAATAGTATCAATTGCAACGAACTAGGCGTTGCTAGCGATACGTATTGCGACACGCTAGTCGTGTAGCAACACAATGCAAGCGCAACGCAACACAGGTGTTGCAATCGTGGTTGTTGCTACGCAGAGAAAGCATTGCAATAGAGGTTCTCTATTGCCACGTCGCCTAAATGGTTGCTATAGGTGGCTTAGGTTATTGCAATATCTCTTCAGGTTGGTTGCTACAGAGAGGTCGTATATTGCCACGTTTCTGAATGGTTGCTATAGATGGCATAGGCTATTGCCACGTTACTTAGGTTGGTTGCTACAGACAGGTCATCTATTGCCACGTTACTAACTATCTGGTTGCTATAGGTAGATTCCTCTATTGCCACCGTCATCTTTTTGTAGTTGCAAGAGATAGTTTCTCTATTGCCACGATTATCGTACCTATTGCCACGACTAAATGTGGTTGTTATATGTGCCATCATATATTGCAACGCCAGATTAATATATTAATAATTCATGTTGCGACACTTTGTTTGGTAGCTTAAATTAATAATCGCAAAACGACAAATACATAATGAAGGAAGCATCGACATCCATTAAAACGAAATATAATTTGTTCATACAAAATCTTTAACAAAACACACCGAGTGTCAAACTAAATGAGAACACAAGTAGATAGCTTAACACATAATAATGTGTTAAGCACAGACAACTGTTTGAACTCATTCGAATCAAAAGACTAATGTCTACTGTAGCAGCGAAGGTTCCCTTGATATGTATGTTGGCCATCGTCCCACCATTCGCATGCTCCTTCTCAAACTCAAGATTCTTCCTGAAAAAATCATTAACATGCATTAGTTAAACTGAGACTAGTGGTGGCAAAGCTAATTGAACACTGAAGCAAAACACGAGCTGCAGTACTAGAGTTCTGTGAGCTGCAGTACTATCAACCATGAACTTTGAAGCGTAAAGCAAATATAAACATACATGCAGCTGCCTCCCAAGACATTTTATGAGCACAAACACATCCATATATATTTCTAATCAGCAAGAGGAAACTAAGCCTGGACCATATTTAGGAGCAGAACAAAAGAATAGCTATGTACTTCTCCAAAAGGACTATATGTTCCTTTTTAATGCAAAGAGAGATAAAAGGTTTCACATAGTACCTGTGTATTCTTTTTGGACAATGCAGATCTTTTCCTAGCCGCAGTTTCCTTCAGTTGCTTTGCTGTAGTATAAACAGCATCCGAATTCGCTGCCAAATTACTTCTAGTCATGCGCCCTCTAGTGAGACGTTCTTCAGCTGCGGAAGAAGGGGGTTGTTGTTCTGGCTGGCTGGTTTCTTGGGTAACCTGAAAATAAATGGTTGGTGGTAAAAATTACACCCCTTGACAAGAATATGACATGCATGTTACAATTAAACATTCTTCAATTATCATCAAACTACCTGCTGACTATGCATCATGTGTTCTCCCATTGTAGTTGTTACATTTTGTGTCCCCTCAATTGTTGCAGCTTCATTTTAGGGATGCACATAAAAACACCCAAAGGACAATATTTTTTCTATAGTTCAACTTTCACACAATTGTATATGACCATGTATATAATCCAAAAAAATATTTATGCATAACAAGGCATAATAAAGTTATGTCTCACATTAACCATCTAATTTACAATTTGCCTAAGACCTTAAGTAGGCAGGACGCCATTGGAGTAAACAGGGATATTGCGGCGCTATTGAAGTAAACAGGGCAAGGTCCATGAACAAAATAAACAATGCCTAATCATTCGATAGCAGTCACATGTTCTAAACACATATTCTTATACCACGGAAGATTTCCGAAGATAGTGCACTTGGTTGATCCGGTACGTTTGAAAGTGCACTTGATTCAGCCTTTCGCCGAGCACGTTACTCACGCTTCCTCTTATTCCTCTTCGCCCTTTCCTCGTTGGTTTCTTGAGCCCTTATCCTAGCGCGGTACTCACGTTGTTTCCTATTCATTTCCTCTCTCGCGTTGTTCTTCGCTGCAAGCTGTTGACATGGTGGTGTTTATATACATGGTGTTGTATATATATCTTGTGGCAATATGTGTGTATGCATGTACCTGGAGTATGTATGTTTGTTATACATTGCTGAGCGCAGTGCGTCCCTCTCCTGGCGTCTCCATTTTTTCGTCGAGGGCTGGTAATTCATAGAATAGGCACCGGTGAAACAAAATTCTGAATTCTGAGTTAGGCATCAAAATTACCAAACTTCAAAACTCTCACTGCAATTTTTAGAGCTATCAAGGCTCTTGTTCTGCATATACTCTCTTCAGAACATTACCTAGCTGTGCTACAACTAATCAAGATTGCAGGGTGCAAGAGATAGAGGCAAACTGCACATGTATCATTTATTGATCCCAAGGTCTAAAAGTTACAGCTAACTTTCAAAATACTTATTAGGCCCCAAATTAACTTGCAACACACAAGAGGAACATAATTGTATGATCTATCTATCTTATATATAAATCATATAATCTGAAAACTTTTATAATACCTCAGCCCAAATGCTAAAGTGATCTGCAAAGAAATAATGAGTTCAAAAATCTAACAAAAGGTGGAAACCACAACTAAATAATGAGTTCGAAAAAAGCTAGAAGAACCATCTATATTCTAATGACTCCTTTTAAAATTACTCAAGACACTGAATAGTTAACAATCAAAATAATAAGAATTACTATTACATAGTACAAGCCCCCGCAGGCAATTAGCTGTGTAGAAATGACTTCCAGGAATCTAATTGCAGATATGTATTACAACAGAGTACAGATTCAGAGATCAGAGAAGTATGTTTATCTGATTTGATAGCGTTGCCGTTGCAAAGCTTGCAAAGTCATCATGTCTGCATCCTTTTTTTCATATATAGTGCATGAGCGTGTAAGGATGAGATATATTTAAATTTCACATAAAAACGAACAGAGTTATGGATGTCAACACTTATTAATTCAGTTGGATTTTTGGATCGAACCTATGCTGCTGGAGATCAATCTTGATGTACCTAGGTGACCTCTGCTTTTTTGCTGTCAAAAAACAAACATTAAAACAGAGAAAGGGCTAACCAATTTGTGTCTTTAATACAAAAGATATTTTTTTTCAAAAAAATGTCATCAGATATGACAGTGTGTCATTTCACTTGCTACTATCAGTGCCAATGCAACATTTCTTTTTGAAAAAGGAATGATTTGTTCATTTGTTATATTGATCATAATGCATGATGAGGTACAGAGTTCAGCAAACATTCCATTTTGTGCTTCCAGATAATTCTCAGGGAGCTTCTTTCTTCAGGGTTATTTTACCCATCAGGATTATTGAAGAATAGGAAAAAAAAAGAAATCTCTTCTTAAAAAATTATGAGCCAAAGTGAACACCTTGTATCTCAGTACCACAGAGCCTTTTTTATATGGGTTACCACAACCTGGCAGAACTGTGAATTGACAACCTGGGAGAAACAGGAAAGTAAGAGGAATCCCATGTGATATTATACCAAGCAAAGAATGCTGGTTCAGTTTTGCACTAAGACACGACATGCTCCGAGCAATAAATTTAATACTGTTGAGTGCAAACTAACCAGTAAGAAAAGTTCAGAATTCCAGCCCAGCAGCGAAGCCAGTTCCAGTTGTATCCTGTCAAAACATGAAAGTTCCAAAGCTCTCTCATGGTAGTAAGCATGCTCATCGTGCTGCATAAAAATAAGTGAGGAAAGGTATACAAACAAAATTCATGTCAGGGAGATTTTCAACTCCTAGCTGACTACATACTGTGTTTTTGCCTAGCTTGGGCAGACTGCCGCTGGTTGGGGGATCTCGCTGCTCATATCAACTTGAACTCTGGCACCTCGTTGCTCATATATCTGGAGGAAGAAAATAAACAAAAACAGAGCTTGACACATCATTGTAGCTGCAATACACACGCAAGGTTAAGAAACTGTAAAAGAAATGTTTTTCTCAACCGAGTGATACAAATAAGCACAGGTCACTGATCATAATTTTGACAAACAAATTCAAAACGTTTCACGGAAATTTCTTCGAACAATCCGTGGACACCAGACAACAACTTACAAGTGGTAACCCAATCACACAAACAAAATTAAGAAAGAAGACGATATTGATTAGGTTCTCGTGAGAAACGCGGCAGAACACAGCTGTTGAGAAGTCGACACAGCTTCAGATCCTAATAACTGCTGCTCCAAATTTGCCTCTCCCATCCATCCTAATAACTCAAGGGAGGGGATATGGTCGACGATTTATCGGCTAGATTGGACGCAAAATTTGCAGGATTAACGGAACTGATCCCGATTCTGGCACGAAAGTGAAACAAAATCGAAATGGGATGGGAGAGGCAGGCAACCATACCTGGGATGGGAGAGGCAAGCAACCATACCTGGGATGGGAGAGGCAGGCAACCGTACATGGGACGAGCGCCCGCGAGGCCACGGTGGAGCCCACGCGCGCCCGCGAGGCCCCCAATCGGTGCCGCGCCGCACGCCGTCGCCATCCCGCTTGCTGCCCCTCAGCTTCCCCAACCTCAACCCCGACGACGAGGAGCAGGGAGCAAGATACGAAGAAGGACGACGCGGATGGCTTGCCTGGTGGGAGGCAGACAACCGGCCTGGACTGCCCTGCTAGCGGCCGACGGCCTGCCGTCCTATGCCGGCGCCCTCGCCTGGTGGCCTGGCGGTCGGCGCCCGTGGTGCCCTCTCCAGGGGCGAGCGCACGCCGGGGCCGGGGCCGCCGCCGCCGCGCCGCTGGTGCTCTTCTTTTCGCGTTTCCTGCTCCGTATGCGAATGAGAGAGAGAGAGAGAGGGAAGGGGCAGGGGGCGGCCTGGCGGCGTGGGGAGGGGAGGAGTCGCGCCGCGTTGGGGAGAGAGGGAGTCTCGGGTGTGGGAGAGGAGGCGTCGGGGGAGAGGGGATTCGCGCGTGCGTCTGAGAGCGCGTGCGTCGTGGGAGGCCGCGGGAGGGCGACGGAGGGCAGACACACGAGCCGTCGGATTTGGATGAGCAACAAGAGAGAATGTCTCAGAGATAATCTGGTATATCCGTTTTAATGGTGTTATATTTTCTGGGTGTATTTATGAGCGTGCATATAGCATAGTTCATGACTATGGAGCAGGCATTTGTTGTGTGGCTGTAAATTTATTCTAATGTATCCCTCAAATATGATGTTTTTTTTTCTAAAAATTTCTAAAATCATGCTTCAGCATTTACGTTTGATCAAACTTGGACGTGAGAATGTTTTACACATTTTAAAATTTGAAATTTGAAATTTGACAAGTTCAAACCAAATTTTCAAACCCTAAATGATTTCAGATGTAAAAGTGATGAATACAAAAGTTGTTCAACTCATCAAGATCTACAACTTTTATTTTTGTCATCTTGTCATTTGACTAAATTTGAACATTTCAAATTTGAAATTTTAAAAAATGACAAATTCGAACCAAAATTTGAGACCCAAAATAATTTCAACATAAAAAGTGATGAATACCAAAGTTGTTCAACTCATTAATATCTACAACTTTTATTTTAGTCATCCTGTCATTTGACAAAATTTGAACCTTTTAAATTTAAAAATTTTGAAAAACGACAAGTTCGAACCAAAATTTGAGACCCAAATTGATTTCAACATAAAAAGTGATAAATACCAAAGTTGTTCAACTCATGAATATCTGTAACTTTTATTTTGGTCATTTCTTCATTTGACAATTTTTTAGCACACATTATTCACTAATCTTACACATGTCTCATATAGTTTATAAAACCTTACGAGACATGTGTCACATTTATGAACAATGTCAGTACCACTTTGTCATATGAAGAAATGACCAATACAAAAGTTGTATATCTTGATAAGTTATTCAACTTTGGTATTTATCACTTTTTCAGCTGAAATCATTTGGGGTACCAAAATCTTGTCTGAAGTTGCATTTTTTTGAAATTCAAAATTTAAATTGCTCAAACTTTTCATATGTATATATTGACAAAACCAAAAAAATAAATTGATAGAGAATGATTTTAGAAAATTTTAGGAAAAAAAATCATCAGATTTGGAGTTAGTATGAGGAAGAAAAACTAGTTACAAAGTTAACCCATAGATAAAAAAAAAGAAATCACACTGTTCACTATGATCATGTAAGGATCATATAGAACAATGTGATTTCTCTTTTTAATCTGTGGGTAAAACTTGTAACTAGTTTTTCTTCCTCATACTAACTCCAAATGTGATGGTTGTTTTTTCTAAAAATTTCTAAAATCATGCTTCAGCATTTACGTTTGATCAAACTTGGATGTGACAATGTTTTACACATTTTAAAATTTGAAATTTAAAATTTGACAAGTTCAAACCAAATTTTCAAACCCTAATTGATTTCAGATGTAAAAGTGATGATTACAAAAGTTGTTCAACTCATCAAGATCTACAACTTTTATTTTGGTCATCTTGTAATTTGACTAAATTTGAACCTTTTAAATTTGAAATTTTAAAAAATGACAAATTCGAAACAAAATTTGAGACCCAAAATGATTTCAACATAAAAAGTGATGAATACCAAAGTTGTTCAACTCATTAATATCTACAACTTTTATTTTAGTCATCTTGTTATTTGATAAAATTTGAACCTTTTAAAATTAAAATTTTGAAAAACGACAAGTTTGAACCAAAATTTGAGACCCAAATTGATTTCAACATAAAAAGTGATGAATACCAAAGTTATTCAACTCATGAATATCTGTAACTTTTAGTTTGGTCATTTCTTCATTTGACAAATTCTTAGTACACATTATTTACTAATCTTACACATGTCTCATATAGTTTATAAAACCTTACGAGAGATGTGTCACATTTGTGAACAATGTCAGTACCACTCTGTCATATGAAGAAATGACCATTACAAAAGTTGTAGATCTTGATAAGTTATTTAACTATAGTATTTATCACTTTTTCAGCTGAAATCATTTGGGGTAGCAAAATCTTGTCTGAAGTTGCATTTTTTTGAAATTCAAAATTTAAATTGCTCAAACTTTTCATATGTATATATTGACAAAACCAACAAAATAAAATGATAGAGAATAATTTTAGAAATTTTTAGGAAAAAACCATCAAATTTGGAGTTAGTATGAGAAAGAAAAACTAGTTACAAAGTTGACCCACAGATTAAAAAAAGAAATCACACTGTTCACTATGATCATGTAAGGATCATCTAGAACAGTGTGATTTCTCTTTTTAATCTGTGGGTAAACTTTGTAACTAGTTTTTCTCCCTCATACTAACTCCAAATGTGATGTTTTTTTTTCTAAAAATTTCTAAAATCATGCTTCAGCATTTACGTTTGATCAAACTTGGATGTGACAATGTTTTACACATTTTAAAATTTGAAATTTGAAATTTGACAAGTTCAAACCAAATTTTCAAACCCTAAATGATTTCAGATGTAAAAGTGATGAATACAAAAGTTGTTCAACTCATCAAGATCTACAACTTTTATTTTGGTCATCTTGTTATTTGACTAAATTTGAACCTTTTAAATTTTGGCTGCTATTTATTCATGCGCCATCAGTAGGGGCGGCTGGTGATTGAGCCGCCCCTACAGATCAGCCCCAACTATAGGGGCGGCTCAGGTTACCAGCCGCCCCTACAGTGCCATCTGTAGGGGCGGCTGGGCTACTGGGGCCCAAGGACGCCCACTGTAAGGGCGCCCCCAACCCCAGCCGCCCCTACAGTAAAAACACCACCGTTCCTACTGTACGAATCTGGCGTAGTGCATGTGACCGATGGTGCACGGTCAGGCATTTACTATCGCTAACAAAATGACCAACCACCCCGATACAACTTCAAGTACTAATTAACATCCACGCATACTTAACATCAAGTACTTAACAGCAACTACTACTTAATAGAAAGTTTCAGACACCAGGCATAAGGACGGAGATGCCGAGATGGGGCCAGGGTTGGGGCGTTTTATAACTCATAAGGTCTTCAATCATATCAAATAAATTAAAACCTGAGTTACAACGAACACACCTACATAGCGCAGTGGTGGAGAAGGTTTTATCTGAACCAGAGCTCCATGGTTCGAATCCTGTGGGGAGCACTTTTTAATTTTAATATATGCGTCCCCAATTCTTTTCTTTCCATACTTTTTTTTAAGTTTTAAATTCGTTGCAATTATCAAAGTATATTGCAACCAAAAATAAGCGTTGCACTTGAACACAATTTTCGCTTCGACCCCATAGATTTCGTTGCAATAAAATTTAGCACTTGCAACAATATCAAAGTATATTGCAACTGCCAAAAAAGGTTGCAATTGACCCCCACTTTTGCTTCGCCTCCAAGAGTTCTCGTTGCATTAAGTATCTAGCATTTGCAACGCTTGTCAAATTTTATGCAACACAAAAAAACCGTAGCAATAGTCAAAACCAAATGCAACTAACGTAAATGTAGTTGCAGTACTACCACACAATTGCAACCAAAATCAAGTCTACTGCAACCATTTTTCACCATTGCAATATCGTCCACCAAATGCAACAGAGCTTTGCAACATCTTGAAAACCGTTGTATTAAAGGCATGTATCGCTACCATTTTTTAGAATGGTTGTAATACAACAATCTCTGGCAACCAAATTTTCTACGTTGCAATTCTTCGACGTTGCAGTAGACCGAAAATCTTGTAGTGGGTACATTGCTGCTGTGGGATTAGTCTACCTCTAATCCCTATCACAAGACTTCCTCTAGCTACGACAAGATATACAAGAACTACATAATACGCCCAGGGGCTGCTCTACTTCACAAACTACCATATTCATGACTACAGAGACTTCAGAACAAGCAACAAAATGCTCAATGAATCAAAACAGCACTCTAGGAGGGTATTTATAGACCGAAGGAGCGGTGCACATGGACCAGGAGCACCAACAAAACAAGCCTAACAAAGGACATAGTGAAAAGACAGAACTCAATAATGGAGGACACAGAAGTGAAGGAACAGTACTCGAAAATGAGCATATTCGGAAGAATATACCAACACTATGCAACTCATGAACAAACAACATTTATACTCAACAACCACCATGCAACTACACCTGACAAACAGCAAACTACCAGAGAATATGCCAAGATAGTTTATTCGAGTTATTTTTGAATAAAAGAACCTAGAAATGTGCTCTAGGGCTGCAACAGGAAAGGTTTTCAATTCTTCAAACAACCCAGAATCAAGACCCACATCACAGAAAAGACTTCTTCAAGGCACACTTCAAGACCTTAAGACAAAAAGAACCCGAAACGAGCCATATCCGAGTTCTTTTTTACCTTCAACGAAGAAATAGAGCAGTTTCAAGACAAGATCCTCCAGCTCCTTGTTCCAAATAGCAAGAGGCTCAGGGGCTACACCCAGATGGATGAACTTTTTTTCAAAAAAGCACACACCACTCGAAGATCCAAAGAAGCACTACATGGTTTCACTCAAGAAAGCACTCGGACGACCCTTGTTCCTACTCGACAAGAGGAACAAGACGAGGCTTCCAGATTTCAACCATGAAGTGCTCGGGGGCTTGTCAATGCGGGACCCGCAGGATACCCCACAAGGAAGAGAGAAGATCTAGTCTAACTAGGATTCTTCCCATGTAATCCTAGTAGTAATACTACCCTGTAATCCTACTAGGACTCTACATTGTAAACTGACTAGGACTCTGGCCTCCTGACTATATAAAGGAGGGTAGGGCTCCTTGGATGGGGAGTTTTTTAGAGAGAACAATTATACAACACAACACTTTACAATCAATCCAACGCAAAAGGCTAACGTCGACTGGACGTAGGGCTATTACTCGATCACGATCAAGGGTCCGAACTAGGATAAATCGACTGTCTCTTGCGTTTACCATCGAGTTCTGCATACGCTGAAGCCAAACATACTGCCCCGGGTACCCCCATGGTAGGCTATCGGTGGTCAAACATCGACACTTACCTCCGATCATGACCGCACCCCAAGACAGTGAAACCCTGCTAATCTATATTGTGGTGACCAACCGGGTGGGTAGCACGGCCATCATTATCGAGCATGAAGAGGCTGGACATGCATACAAAGTCCAACGCCCGGTGTACTTCATTAGCGAGGTCCTGAACGAGTCTAAAACTCACTATCCTTAGGTCCAGAAGCTACTCTACGCCATCCTGATCACATCCCACAAGCTCCACTACTACTTCAAGACCTAACCCATAGCAGTGGTTATCGAGTACCCACTCGGCGACATCCTCCGCTACAAGGAAGCCAGCGGCCGCATCATTAAATGGGCAGTCAAGCTCGGCACCTACACCATCGAGTTTAGGCCACGCCAGACGATCAAGTCGCATGTGCTCACCGATTTCATCGCTGAGTGGACGGATATGCAGAGCCCTATCCCGGTCGATCATCCCGAGCACTAGACCATGTACTTCGACGGATCCCTCAATCTCAATGGCGTCGGGGTAGGCATATACTTTATTTCCCCATCAGGGGACAAACTCCGCTACATCCTCCGTATCCACTTTCAGGCATCCAACAATGTCGCGGAATACAAGGTGGCACTACATAGTCTCCGTATAGCCATAGAGCTCGGTGTCAAGTGCCTCATGGTGTATGGTGACTCCGCACTCGTAATCAACCAACTCAACAAAGACTAGAGCTGTACTAATGAGAAGATGGACGCTTATTGCATGGCGATAAGGAAACTCAAAGACAAGTTCTACAAAATCGAATACCATCATGTGGTTCGGGCTGACAATCAAGCAGCCAATGAGCTGTCAAAGTGAGGGTCAACCTGAGCAGAAGTTCTAGCCAGAGTGTTCGTCCAGGACCTTGTGACCCCTTCCATCAAATAGGGGCAAGAAGGTGTGGAAGAAAAGCCACCCGCCGAATAGATAGTCGCAATGGTTCCTGGGCCGAGCAGCGATTGGAGGGTTCCTTTCATCAAATACCTAACCTCTATAGATGTCTCGACTGACAACACTAAGAGAGAGCGCCTTACCCGCCATAGCAAGCATTACATCCTAGTTGATGGAATGCTGATGCGTAAGAATTCCAAGGAGGAGCTACTCCAAAAGTGTGTCTCCAAGGAAGAAGGAGGAAAGATGCTCAAAGAAATCCATACCGGCACCTGCGACGACCATGCAACCTCTAGAACACTGGTTGGCAAAGCCTTCTGAGCTAGTTTCTATTGGCCTTTAGCCATCGCCGATGCGGAAGCACTTGTTCGCCGGTGTGAGAATTGCTAGTTTTTCGCTAAGCAAATCTACGTCCCCGCCCAGGCCTTATAGACGATTCCTGCTTCTTGGCCCTTCGCATGCTGGGGACTGGATATGATTGGGCCATTCAAACCTGTGCCAAGAGGATTCCGCTGGGTCTATGTCTGCATCGACAAGTTCTCCAAGTGGATTAAATACAAACCCCTTGTCTAGGCAACAGTGAAGAAGGCAGCTAAGCTGCTTAACGACATCATACACAGGTTCGGCCTACCGAAGAGTATCATTACTGACCTGGGGTCCACATTCACCTAAAGTGACTTCTTGGATTTCTGCGATGAAAGGTTCATCGCAGTCAAGTACGTCTCGGTGGCACACCCCAGGGCAAACGGCCAGGTCGAACGTGCCAACAGCATAATTCTGGATGCATTGAAGAAGAGGCTCTACGAGAAGGAGCAGAAGCACCTGGGCAAATGGCTCAAGGAATTGCTGGCCATGGTCTGGGGACTAAGGACCCAACCTAGTCGTAACACCGGTGTCTCCCCATACTTCATGGTCTTCGGCTCCAAGGCCATTTTACCTACCGATGTCGCCTTTTGAGCACCCAGGGTGGAGCACTACGACGAGGAGAATTCTAACCAAGCTTGGGCCGATGATATCAATCGTCTAGAAGAAGAGCGCCTGGTCACGTGTGTTTGGATGGCAAAGTACCTCGATGGCCTACGTAGATACTACAACAGCAATGTCGATGATAGGTTCTTCGTGGTCAAAGACTTAGTACTCCACAGGAAATAGAAGACAGAAGGCATGCATAAGCTCTCGTCACCATGGGAGGGCCCCTACATCATCAAGGCAGTCACCCAACCAGGGTCTTACAGACTATGTGACATGGACGAGTAGACATCCCAAACTCCTGGCACATTGATCTCCTTAGGCGTTTCTATCCTTAAAATGTTCCGTACAAAGATATGTACCTTTTCATATTCAAATATTCAATAAAGTTTTCACCTCGGCATTTCTCCATAATGTTCTCTCCATGATTATTCTCCAAATGATCTTTCTACAAGTATAACATCTTAAAGATGACATACAACTATGCCTAAGGCAAATCCCCAAACAATCATGTTTATGCTCGGATGCCCCTAGAGATGGCCCTATCTTCGGCTTCTCCCTACACGTGCATGAGCGTCTACCCTCTGCATTATGGGTGGTCGACAGCGCTCCTTGGCGACGCTTTGTTTTCCTACATGTACATGGGCTCTGCGCTCCGCTTTATGGTTTATGGGCTAGCTAGGGCTGGAGACTCAGCTACAAACTAACTGATCGGATGGTTTATATGAAATATAAACACAAA
Source organism: Miscanthus floridulus (assembly GCF_019320115.1). NCBI lineage: Eukaryota > Viridiplantae > Streptophyta > Magnoliopsida > Poales > Poaceae > Miscanthus > Miscanthus floridulus. Next base: position 82,652,700 of record NC_089580.1, on the reverse strand, counting down.
CTTCACAACAACACTAAGTGTTCATCAAAAGCTGCTAAGCACCTTTACACAACATTCCAACATAAGTTTTTTTCCTAATCTACTGGACACTGTCATGTCCCTCACCGATCAGCCACGTTCTCTTTTGCATTATCTAGAAGCAGCCCTGTTCCTGATCTCACACCTACACGTACACGAGTGCTAGCCCTTTGCGTTATGGGTGGTCGGCAGCGGCTCCTCAATGACTCCTATGCTCTTATGCGTAAACGGGTATGGGCTAGTCGAGGTTAGTGATGCGATACAGAACCAACTGAAGGAAACAACTCATATTTAAAATATGAACAAACTCAAAATAAACTTAATGTTTATCTACAACTGCTCGGCAAGATACATCATGTACTACCAGTTCTACATATTTGTTTTGCAGGGGCCTGGTTCAGTCAATGAGCTTATTTTTTATGCTCGGGGACTTGATCACCTAGGAAGGACAAAAGGATCGTCGTCTAGATGGTTGCATCACCTAGAGTTCGGACTTCTCCGCCGATCAACTGGTCGGACCGCTAGGTTCATGGACTTTGTCACCGACTAGTTGGTCAGACTGCTTAGCGCTCACTTCTACTCGGCGCTCACTTCTACTCAGCGTTCACTTCGTCGCCGACCAGTTGGTTGGGCTGCTCGGTGCTCGATTCTTCACCAACCAGCTGGTCAGATTATTCGTCGCTTCATCATCAGCTATGCTGGGTGCTAGCCAGCTAAGCTGGGGACTCTTCGGTGTTTGAATTCTTTGTGCAAGAGTTGCCAGCTAAGCTAGGGACTTCTCAGCATTCGGATTCTTCATGCAAGAGTTGCCCGCTAAGCTGGGGACTTCTTTGGTGGTCGGATTTTGCAACGTCTCATCGGTGTGCTATCAAGTTGCTCCATGCTGTTCGGATCAGGGTGATGATCTTGGGCAGCACGTCCGGGGTCTTGATAAGTATATGGCAGATGACAATTGGCAAGCTTTCGTTAAACTTCTTTGATCTTGCTACAAGATTTCTCCTCAATCTTCTAGCGGGCTCAGGGACTACGTGTGTACACGCCATTTAGCGATGACTATACTATTTTTTGCAGCTAAGCTAGGGACTAGTTTTTAGCTAAGCTGGGGACTGGTTTGGCATATGAAGTCTACAAATTTTGACCCATGGCACCACGTGAATACTTCACCTACTGTCAGGCTCGAGGACTAAGTGGGCACACTTCACCTAGCTATGAATGTGCTTATTTCTAGGACCTTGTTTTCCTCAAAGTGACTAAGTCATAGACTACAATTGTTCAAGCTACTTGTTTGGCTCTAAGAGTCAATTTTGCCTAAGGCATGGATGCTAAGCATCTACTGTTGCAAACGAGGGACTAAGTTCCTCCGCGCTGACTAAATTAGGGACGTTAAGCGTCCAACTTCGCCGTCCAGAACCTAAGTGGGCACACTTCACCTAAGGTGAAGATTTCAAAAAAATTACTTGAGCTCCTTACATCCCTCTAGCAAACCTTACGTACGAGTGAGTCCGAGCTCAGCTCCTAGTTAAACTGGTCGCACATTTGATCTAACTGCTCGGCACCTAGTTAAACTGGTCGGACGTTTGATTCAATAGCTCGGCTCCCGATTAAACTGGTCGGACGCCTGCTCCTGATGACCGGCGACAAGTTGAACTGCTCGGATAAGCTCAAGACGGCGTTGCTCAGTGGATACAAGGCGCTCGAGGACTAGCTGTGGGGGTATTACCTCAGATACCCATAGGGCCATACAAGGGACGAGCCGCTAGGAGAGGCCTAGCCCACAAGACCAAGCCGCACGGAGCACGGCACAGGTCGGCGTGCGCCGCAAGCCTGCGTGAAGCATCCTTGATGACGAAGGAAGATATGATCGGATATGCAAGATATTGTATTCCTTTTAAACACATATCATGTAACCAATCAGGATAGATACAACCGGCCTGTAACCCTACCCCTCGAGCTATATAAGGCGGGTAGGGACCCCCTTGTTTCATCTCATCTCATAATACAATCAACCAAAGACACACAGGACATAGGGTATTACATCAAGCTGACGGCTTGAACCTACCTAATCGCTATCTCTTGCGTTCTGTGTCACCATCTAGTTCCCATCACGCGCACCTCCACCGATTCATCTACTACTGTGGGTATACCCCTCAGTAGACCGTCGGTCGTATTTCGTCGATCGAAAGGTATGTGTGAATTAATCAAGGAACTAGGGTTCCATCCTCCTCTTTACAATGCTCACAACGAGCCCTATTTATACACATCCGTATCTTTTACAAAGACCTAAATGCCCTCCTAACTACTCAGATCCTTGAGCATATTCCTCTTCCCTGAAGGCGCCTTTAGTCCATTCCGCTTATGGCCTCCCTCGATGGATGCCTTCCTCTGTTGGGTCCCCCTCTCTGGGGCCCCATGGCCGATGCACGGAGGACCCTGCCGAAAGGACGAAAGCCAATAACGACAAAAGACCTGCAAGATGAAACGTCATATTATATCGGTTAGCTTATGGCAAGCCAAAAGGCTTTCCCTAGTATTGCATTTCACTTTTGGATCACTAGCTGGTATGACAAAAGCTATGGATATCTTTCGCCAACGATTTCGTCAATGGACCATCTGGCCCTTGCGGGTGAAACGTTGGTCGAAAGCTTTTATGCTCTTTCGCGCAAGCCAGGTGAAAACCAACGGCTTCTTTCACCATTAGTTTTGTCAATGGACCATCTGGCCCTTGTGGGTGAAACACTGGTCAAAAGCTTGTTCTTGTAGAGAAAGGGGGGCCCAAACCTCATGGCATCCCCCACCAATTTCTAAGGTTAAATCATATTTTTAGTATTTTCAAATGCATTTTTAGAAAATATTTGGATAGTCTTTTCAAAAAATATATATTTCTACAATTTTTTTTTATAAAGTCTTAGTTGTCATGAAAGTTCAATTTACTTTTCTCGCACCTAATGTGGTGTCACGTAGGACGACTAATATTGTGACATCTGTGAGCTAGGTAAATTCGATAATTTCAAAAGTTAAAGAAGTGTAAAAATCTAATTTTGTAAATGAGAAGGAAATCGGACTTTTACAACAATTAAGAGAGTTCATATGGACCTTCTCTAGCTACCAGGCCCTTAGCTTCTTTTCTTTCTTTCTTTTTTAGGAGAAGGTGCTTAGCTTCATTGTTGCATGCAGCGACTGGTCCAATGGGCCAAAGGCCCCAACCATGTGCACTATGTATTCTGGCCTGGTTGAGGATTTGTAATATTGGTGCCAATGTTGTTTTACGGGTTCCCCTACCCATTCTCACCAATGCCTCTGCGTCCCTGTCCTGGCTATCCAAATTCGAACAAGTCAAACTCGCTGCGTGGCAAGTCCTGATATGGTTGTGTTTGGTTAAGTTTATAAAAATTGTTTCTACTGTCAAAAAGCAGAACGTCCACTAAACGGATAGAACCTGAAGCTGTTTTTCATAAGTTGTTGCTTTCGTGTGGCACAATATTTGCACCACCTTGGACCCGTGTTTTTGGTTTTCAGTTTTTTGCTTTTTCAAATTGGTGGAAATAGAGATGGTTCACAACCGTTTTAAGGGAGATGATACAGAAAGAAAGTTTCTTAATTGTTGAACCAAACAACATATAACTTTTTTCCACAACACATAGATCACTGTAGCTTTTTTACGACACAGCTCACAACAGTTTTTTCACGGCTTACATCTGAACCAAAAAGATCCATGTGTGTAACGGAAGGATTTTACATTGAGCTATCCAAGAATAATCCCATTCAAACATCTTCTAAATCGGCAACTCTAGCTTTTCACAAGAATTGTAGCTAGATGGTTATGGTCCTCCTCCCAAATCATAAGCCTGCCAAAAACAACTAGCTTTTCAACATTAGTTTGCAACAAGAAATCTAATAAGTGGAAACCCATGAGCATGAGCCACACTTCCTGATTGATGTTTAATGTCTGATTGTTCCAAGCTCCGTTTATGCTCCAATCCTTTTGTGATGTCTCGGGAAATCATCTAACAAATCTTGAACTCCAGTAAAAGGTACATTATGATTTGGGATATGATAGGTTGTAGCAATGGCTATGTCATTGTGACATTTTTTTTTTTTGCAGATCACAATACAATAGCAGACACTCACATACATATAGGTACAAAACCACTATAATTAAACACACACTGTTCCTTGATTGTGCACGCCCATGATAACTCTCGTGATCGCCCTTGTTCCATCGATCACAACCCAATTGCAGCCAATAGACATGAACGGTTCCGGGTGTCTTCATATTCTGACTCATGTTTACTCTAGTTAATTTCGCATCCATCATTGACGGAACGACGGTCGGTGCACGACTGATCTTCTCACACGCACTCTTAATAATTTTCAATCAAATATGAAACACCTCACATTTTGTATTCAGGGGTTCTACGGGGCAAACAAGCAGCTAGCCCGACATAGAGACTAAAATCTTAATTACTGCCCGCAATTAAACCAAGATCGTTACACATACAAACTGAAGGAAAACATTTGCACAACATGCATACATAATAGCCACTGACCCAGAGAGTGTTAGATACAACAGTGTCTCTAAACCATAAATCGGGGTAAGCATCTTACTTAGGGTTCCTCTAGTTCGCCCTGGCGCAGTTGCGCCGTAGCCTTGTGGACGCCGGTATCGAGGGAGCTCGGCGCGGTGGAGTCCAGCGTGGTGGAGACGATGCAGAGGTGGCGGCGGATTAGGTGGAGCTTCCCGTCGCTGGCAGCACTCTTCTTTAGATCGGATTAGTGTTTCTCTATAGGTGGTTACGGCGGCTCAGGTCAACCTCATAGTTAGAGCCGTGATCCCCACCTATCTTTTATAGTGTTGTGCGACAGGGGCCCACCAACCATATTAGGATTGGGCGCCCCCGATCAGAGCGTAAATCCAAGGGCCCAATAGACCATTGGGCCTATTGGTGGAGATCAACTAACATTTTCCCCATTGATCTCACTACCATCTTTCAATTTCATATCATTTACTTTTGTTCATTCTATTACAGATTAGCGCATAGAGTATGTTTCATCGTCATGGTCAATTATTGATAGATTTAACAGCTACAACATACCACTCTGTTCTGAAATAGATACTTAACTTTAGGCCTTATTTTGTCTAGGAATTTTAGGCTTTCCCTTAAACCCATGCTAGCTACATGTTCACTGAACACGTTGGGTGATAAGCCTTTTGTAAGCGGATCCGCGAGCATCCTTTCGGTACTTATATGCTCAAGACTTATAACATGATCCCGAACTTTATCTTTCACAACATAATACTTAATGTCAATGTGTTTGGCAGCACCACTTGATTTATTGTTGTGAGCATACTGTACTGCCGGATTATCATCGCAGTATAACTTAAGTGGTCTATAGATGTCGTCAACCACCTTCAAACCGGGTATGAATTTCTTTAGCCAGTTCACCTGCCCCGTTGCCTCATAACACGCTACAAACTCGGCATACATTGTGGACGATGTAGTGATGGTTTGCTTTGAGTTTTTCCATGAAATAGCTCCCCCTGCGAGAGAGAATACATATCCAGACGTGGATTTTCTATCATCTCCCACATAATCAGAATCTGAATATCCCACTATATGGAGTGAATCATATCTTCTATACGTCATCATGAGGCTTTTCATTCCTTCCAAATAACGCAAGACTTTCTTTACTAATTTTCAGTGTTCTGTTTCAAGATTGCTCTGGAATCTGCCAAGTAACCCGGTAACAAATATCATGTCAGGGCGCGTACATACTTGAGCATATTGCAAGCTTCCGATAGCTGAAGCATAAGGAACTGCTTTTATTTGATCGATCTCATATTGGTTCTTAGGGCATTGAAAATCCCCATATTTGTCGCCCTTGACTATAGGAGCAGGTGAGCGACTACATTTATGCATACTGAATTTCTTTAAGATCTTTTCTATGTATGCCTTTTGTGACAGTCCTAATACTCCTTTACTTCTATCTTGGTGAATCTCGATCCCTAGAACGAACGAAGCTTCACCAAGATCTTTCGTATCAAATTTTGAGGACAAAATTTTCTTTGTCTCCAGCAGTAGACTGACATCACTACTAGCAAGTAAGATATCATCCACATACAGGACAAGGAAGATAAACTTTCCATTCTTAAACTTTGCATAGACACAATTGTCCTCTACATTCTCTTTAAACCCAAAAATCCTTATTGTCTGATCAAACTTCAAGTACCACTGTCTTGAAGCTTGTTTTAATCCATAAATGGATTTCTTTAGGCGACATCCTATTTGTTCTTTTCCTTCCATGACAAAACCTTTCGGTTGTGCCATGTAAACATTTTCCTCTAAGTCCCCGTTGAGAAATGTCGTCTTTACATTCATCTGATGTAACTCTAAATCGCAATGTGCCACTAATGCCATTATGATTCTAAAGGAATCCTTACATGAGACTGGAGAAAAGGTTTCATTGTAATCAATCCCTTCTCTTTGCGTAAAGCCTTTTGCCATAAGTCGTGCTTTATATCTCTCTATATTCTCTTGAGAGTCAAGTTTTGTTTTGTAGACCCATTTACAGCCTACTATTTTGGCTCCTTTAGGAATTATTTTCAAGTCCCAAACTTTATTGGCGTTCATTGATTTCATTTCATCTTCCATGGCCTCAAGCCACTTTGATGAATGATCACTTCTCATGGCTTCTTCAAATGAGGTAGGATCATCCTCTATTTGAAATTCTTTAGTGTTGTATACTTCATAGTCAGTGGAAATAACTGATTTTCTAACTCTTTGAGACCTTCTAGGGGCCTCCATATTTGGCACATCTTCTGTTTAAGGCTGATGTTGCTCCCCCTCATGTGTGGCAATAGGTTCTATAGGATCCTGAAGAACAGGCTCCTCATCGTCATTCATTGTTGCCACAGACGGATTAACAATAGGTGCTAGCACCACAGTATCTTGCACTGTTGGTGCAGCGACAGCAGGTAGTGAGAAAAATGGCTCATGAATCATTGGAGTGGGCGCATACACCTGCTTCTCTTCAAGGTCAATTTCTCAAGCTACCATGCTCCCCCTCATCATTTCATCCTCTATGAAGACAGCGTGTCTCGTTTCCACAAACTTTGTATGTCTGTCTGGACAGTAGAAACGAAAACATTTTGACTTTTCTAGGTAGCCAATAAAATGGCAACTTACTATTTTGGGATCTAGCTTCCTAATGTTTGGGTTAAATACTTTAGCCTTAGCAGGACTCTCCCACACACGTAAGTGGTTCAGTGAGGGTACTCTTCCTGTCCACAACTCATATGGTGTTTTGGGCACCAACTTACTTGATATTCTATTGAGAATATGAATGGCGGTTTTTAATACCTCCATCCACAGGCTTAACGGTAAGGTGGAGTAACTTATCATACTGCGCACCATGTCCATCAGGGTACAATTGCGTCTTTCAGCTACTCCATTCTGCTGAGGTTCGCCCGGTATAGAATACTGGGCTACTATGCCATTTTCTTGTAAGAACCTTGCAAAAGATCTAGGAACTTGGCCATATGGGGTATGTCGACCGTAGTACTCCCCCCCAAACGGTCAGACCTGACTATCTTAATCTTTAAATTGTGTTGGTTTTCAACTTTTGCCTTAAATATCTTAAATTTATCCAATGCTTCTGTTCTTTCTTTGATTGAATAAATATAGCCATAATGGGAGTAATCATCTGTGAATGTTATGAACGAATCATAACCATCCACACTCTTTACAGGGAAATGGACCACATATGTCTGTGTGAATAATCTGTAAAACTCCTGCTCTTCGTTTGACATCTTTCTTAATTTTCTTTATATACTTTTCTTTATGCATTCTCTGCATTGTTCTAAATCTGAGAGCTCAAATGGAGGAAGAATATCATTCTTAACTAGTCTTTCTATTCTCCCCCTCGAAATATGGCCTAAACGACAGTGCCATAATTTCGATGACGCATCGTGAGCTCTCTTATGCCACCATTTCTAGAGTAACTCTCTGTCACCACCTGCTTTATCGGCTGGGTAGCATATGTCTTTGAAGAGCCAGTGAACTGGCTCTTTATTCTATCGAGGTACTCAGTGACCGTGTCACACTCTGAGATTGAGCTCACAATTACAGGCTCAATCGTGTTCTTTATCACAGTCAAATATTTCTTGTTGGTAGTGACCCACTTCCTATGCTCAAGGTCATAGGACATCTTTTGGGATTCAAAATCCCTCTTTTTAGTTGCCCAAGTGGCATCATCCCCGTTTGTCTCCCTCACTGGTGCCACAGTCTCAGTGGAACACGGTGAGATGACTACCCAGTCCACCTTAGACAAGATGAAGGCCAGGTCAAACTTTTTCTTAACATAAAAAATAACAACAATTGCATGTCTTAATTCCAATGTTGGTCAAAATTAAAACATACAGCTGTTCTTATACACTAATTCTACATCTCCGTTAGGAAGAAATAGAATTAATGCATAAAATCATTAAAATTTACAACTGTTCTTATACACTAATTCTACATCACCGTTGGGCAGAAATACAATTAATGCGTAAAATCATTAAGATTTACAATATTGTTATTAACAACGTTGGTCAGAAAATAACAACATCATAATCATGTCAAAATATCTTTTTCTCCAATTAAATATCACGTTGGTTCAAAATAACTGGAGAATAAACAATTTCTTTAGCAGCGGAAACATGAAAAAATTCATTATCTATTTTTCAGAAGCATTAAACTTTTCTCAAATATTCTCTGAAAATTTATCTCGTTGGTTCAAATTTTAACACAGATATTTAAAGTAGGCAAATATCATCAAAATCTGCTTCTGAAAATTAAATAAACTCGGTACTTTATTTATTGTTCATTGTGGCCCGGCTTGCAGCTACAGTACCGGCCCGGCCTGCCACAGCAGCCCACGCACGCGCGCTGCCCACACCTAGGCCGGAACCTGGGCCTGGGCCGGCAAAGCAGCCTCCCGCTCGCGCCCTCTTGGGCCTGATTCTGGCCCGGTTGATCTGCGCCTTTCATTCCGATCGGACAGTCGCGCGCGCAGATAAGGAGAACAAAACCCCGCTCGTGACCGGCCTGCCTCCCAAAACCCTAGTATCTTTCACTCTGCTCCCCTTCCACTCTCTCTTGTCGAGCGGCGACAGCGGCGGCAGCCACGGTGGTCGTCGGCGTCGGTGAGGAAGACTGCCACCAGACCAAGTCCGGCTCCCCTTCCTCCTCTTCCTTTCTCTTTCTTAGCCCCACGAGCGACAGAGCGCAGCGGAGCTAGCGAAACGGTGGAGCGCGCAGCCATGGCGCCGTTGTTGACCCCCTCGCCGGCGTGCGCGCTCCCCAGCGGGTGAGCACACCGCTGTCGAGCGGCCTGGCCGCGGCGCCCCCTTGGCCGAGCCCGGGCGAAACAACTCCCCTAGCTCGGCCTTCTTCTCCCGCGCCGACGAAGGGTCAGCCCGATGCACGGCGAGGTAGGTGCCTTTCCTCTTCTTCCCCGTCCCCTTCTTCTTTTGAATTTGGATTCTTCTTCTCTTATCCAAACCGGTGTTGGGGATTGGGTTTTAGATCTAGGGTTAGAGTTCGGAATCCGACCCACTGTTCTTCCTCCCCAGAGGTTCTTCACGGGTTTAGGGTTCAGCTTTGATTCTCTTCTAGGCCGAATCCCTCTTCTTTTGTTCTTTGCTTCACCCAATTAGGGTTAGGGTTAGGGAACCCCTTCTGTCTGCTCAGATCCAAAAGGATCTAATTCATTCTTTCCTTTTCTAATCGTTTCTAGTCCCTTCCCCTCTTCCCCTTCTCTTTTGGATCTTCTTTCTTTTCTTTTCGGAGTTGAACCAATTTGGGTTTGGGGTTAGGGTTAGGGTTTGACTCGGAGTGCCGAGACCCCTTTATATTCTCTTCTTAGATCTGAACACCGATGTTCTTTTCTTGCCGTGCGCCGGCGAAGATGGCGGTGCGGCACCTTTCCTCCGGCTCGGTGGCGGTGGTGACCGGTAGTCAGTGACGCCCGCCACCCTCCCGGTCTCTTTTCTATTTTCTTTTACCCGGTTAGGGTTAGGGTTTTAATCCGAAACGGATCGAACCCTTGTTCTTTCTTTGATTTTTTTCAATGCTTTACCCCATACTAGATCTACACACTGGCAACCTTGGCTCTGGTACCATTGTTAGATACAACAATGTCTCTAAACCGTAGATCGAGGTAAGCATCTTACTTAGGGTTCCTCTAGTTCGTCCTGGCGCAGTTGCGCCGTAGCCTCGTGGACACTGGTGTCGAGGGAGCTCGGCGTGGTGGAGTCCAGCGTGGTGGAGACGATCTAGAGGCGATGGCGGAGTATGTGGAGCTTTCCGTCGCTGGCAGCACTCTAGTTTAGATCGGATTAGTGTTTTTCTGTAGGTGGTTACGGCGGCTCAGGTCAACCTCGTAGTTAGAGCCGTGATCCTCATCTATCTTTTACAGTGCTGTGCGACAGAGGCTCGCCAACCATATTAGGATTGGGCGCTCCCGATCAGGACGCAGATCCAAAGGCCCAATAGACCGTTGGGCCTATTGGTGAAGATCAATTAACAGAGAGCTCTCTCCAAGCTAACTACCTACTGATGCTATCCAAAGAGATGGGCTCGCTCCGATCCTAGGCTTAGTAGGTAGGCGAGCGCTATATATATTCCTGTAGTCAGTAGGAGAACTGCAAGTTGCTGGTGAATGACATGCCGAACACCCAGTTCTGCGGCACGACGTTCAGGAAGACGATGGTCTGTCCGCCGGTGGACGTAACGCCGAAAGTGAGCGCCTGGCCGGCGATCGCGGCAAGCGACTGCCAGTTGGCGCCCCAGTTCCTGCTCATGGGCACCAGGTTGGTGTTGGAGCCCTGGACCCAGGCGCTGGCCACGGAGCCGCTGCCACCGACGTTGGAGATGAGCACCAGCTCGTAGTAGTTGAAGCCGGTGATGGTGAAGCGCACGCCGCCCTGCTTCGCGCAGGACACGCGCTGGTACAGCACCGGGATGATGCCGCCCAGGTAGATGCCGATCTGGAGCCACGCCGGCTGCGACATGTCGAAGTGCGCCCGCGGCGGGTTGCACCAGCCGCCGTCGCTGCCGGAGTAGGCGTAGTTAGGCGCGCGGGCAGAGGTTGGTGGCCGCGACGGTGACGGCGCCGGCGCCCTGCCGGCACCACCGCGCGTCCGTCTGCGGGTCGCAGGAGATCTGGTAGCACTGCCCGCACGACGCGCCGTCGTTGTACAGGACCTGGCTCAGCGCCGCCGTGTACTGACCGTAGCCCGTCGCGTACAGGTTGCCGTACCCGCACGCCCCGCCTGATCGATCATGTGGCAGTTTACATACTGGATCGGAGCGCGACATAACATGCATGCAGTGAAATCTGAAATCTACTACTCCTATACGTAGTAAGCATGGGTAGGGTACGTACCCATTGTGCCCGAGGCGTCGCTGCCGCCGTAGAACGTGGCCGTGCCCCTGGACCAGGCGTCGACGGCCGACGTGGCAGCCAGCGCGACCACCGCGAGGAACAGCAAGGCCAGAGGTTTGGGTGTCTCCAATTACTACCACCCTTAGCTTTGCGTCTCAAACAGTACAGCAGGATCCAGTGCAAGTGAAGATGGATCACACGAAGGACGAAGCTCACGATGTAGGGATCAAGGAACTGTACGTCCGACGATAGGTGCTGGTCTTCGATGTGGTTGCTACAAAGTCACTGGCCCACTCGGGTGGTCGATCGGTACTTAAATAGGAAGGGTTCGAGTTCGATCGAGCTGACGGGCAACAGCTGAATCCAAGCGATCGAGATCGAGGGGCGCACGACGGCACATGAGCGCGCGCAGCGACAGTTGCGCTGCGCATGCATGCCGATAGCCGATCAGATTCAGATCGGCGCTGCAAGTGCAAGTGCATGCCTGCATGGCGTGGGTGCGTTTCTGGTCGAGTGCTCTTGCTCTCCGCCCGCGCCCGGCGGACTCTTGTTAATTCAGGAACGTAACATGCGCGCATGGCCGGCCATCAAGCAACCAGTACACAAGATTCTGATCTGCGTGCAGTTATACTCCCATTCTGGCCGCGTCCATCAAAGTCAGCTCTGACACCCCGATGGAGGCGCTTGTCAAAACAAAGGGTTGAATTCCGTGGACAGAATGATTAGAGATGAACTGGCGGTCGTCTATTGGACGCGTTGATAAGTAATAAGAAGAAACTAGCGCTGATAAGCAACAACTCGACAGATAGTATCCTAGCATCGCCATCGCTCCGACAAGTAAACCCATCTGTTATTCGATTCGAACATGGGCACATGCCGGTCACGTGAGGCCGGCGGCGGTCGACGTACCCAACGGCCAACCCCCGCCCGCCCTGGCGTCGAGGCGTCGTGGAAGGGGAAGGGGCCATGGCCCATGGATCGTGCCGAGATGCTGTGTGATTAATCATTAATAATCCTTATCACTTGGTCAATGTTTTTGCTTAACGTACGAGTGGTAGCAAGTTCACCGTGCATTTAGTCCTGTGTTGTAAAAACATGTCGTAAGTGGTTAGAATCTTTTCCTATTCGTCATCTGTGATTAACATAGTAGATGAAAGTAGAAGAACACATAAATAAAGATAGAGAGACTATTCTTTATTTCTCTTAATATTGATGATTACAGCATAGAGCTCCATGTATATATAGTCTTGCATAAGTGTTTGGTAAGAGTCCACAAAAATAACGGACTAGGATTAGGATTTATCCTCTCATTTCTCTTCTAGAATATGTATGTTTTACAATACTCCTCTGATTGCTACAATATGCACCGATAAGGATGGGGGTTTCCGATCTTCCATCAGGTGAACATAACTCTCGTTTTGGTTGAAACGTTACACACCGATCCGGCTTCAGATCAAAAGACCCGAATCCTACAACCTTAGCACCACATCCCCGCTGGTTATTAACCGTGTCACAAACCGGTTGACCTCGCCGAGAAGGCTAATCCCTGCTTGCGAAACAAAGAACATAAGCAAGAACTCGAAAGAAGCAACTCAATAATTGAAGTGACAAATTGCAGATCTATTATCAAGCACTTGAAGTTGGGTTTCATAACCGATGACGGCGACTGTTTGAACGCATGTTGATCTAAAGCAAAACTCAAACCCTAACTTGGTTGATGAGTACTCAATATAAAGTGTTTGGGGCATGATACCCCATGGACGCCCCCCCCCCCCTAATGGCATCTTAGACGATACACGGCCCAACGAACCAAAAGACGGTGATACATCACCCTAGCAGATTTTTTACTCTTACTTGTTTTGGTGATTCCGGTGGAATTTTAATGTCAAAACAAAGCAATTGGATATATTATGAAATTAACTTTTCATGCATAGGTGGACTGTTGAAAATGGAGTTTGTATGTCCCTTGTCGTCTGTTTTACTGTAGGCTAGTCCTGGAGGCCTAGGTAGACTCAAATTCGAGTTTGACCGGGACTCCCGCTTGACTTGGATGTCCTTGCTGGCCTTCTCCACCTCTGCACCTCTCTCCAAGTACTTCATGATCCTCTCCAACGTTCCTAAGTATGATAACATCATTAGGTAGTAATCTATTCTCAAAATTATGAAAAGGATCACTAAGAATGACTCACCTCTAGGTTCAGTTGTTGCATTCGAGCTCTAGTCATTGGACCTTGCGTAACGGTTGAAGGATCAGCGGGTGCATCCGAAGGAGTGATGTCCTCGTCACATGCCTCATTAAAAACTCCATCCAAAAACCCAAAGAAAATAGTGGTTCTTAGAGAAAAGAGTACATTGCATCCGCATGTTGATTGCACATGTTACCTCATGAAAAACCTTGTGTGAGAAATCTTCATGTACAAACTCACATAGGGAAATGGAGTACGACACTTAAACTTGGTCACTTATAGGATCTTGTATTCTTCATGAATTTATATATATCTTCACAGTCTATGCATAAACTTTAATGATTTAGCAAATATGATCTACTCCTTCTATTCTATGCATAAACTTGATATTTGCAATATTAGTAGTTTACCTTCAAGGTACATTCAATTAAATATGCTCCCCTCCTAAAGCCATTCTTTGAACTTCATTGTTTGAATTATCAAAATTGTAAGAAAAATGGACCCAAGGCCCATTTACTTTGGATTTTGATGTTTGATGACCAACACAACCAAATTGGACTAATGAATTTGCAAGTAATTGTTTTGTAGTTCAATAGGGTACAAGACGTGACTTGGACGAAGGCGACATGATGATCCCACGATCAACACCATAAGCAAGACCCTAGAAGCATAAGAGATGACCCAAGATATCAAGCAAAGTCCAAGCACGAAGATAGAAACCAAACCGGATGCAAGATCATGAAGAAATGAGCTTCACAGAGGTGACCGGACGCAGCCCTTATAGCGACCGGACGCATCCGGTCAAGATGCTCAGCAACAGCAGGCGTCAGCAGCAGCGACCGGACGCTGAGGACTAAAAATGACCGGACACGATGATGACACTATTCACTATCGCGGCAATAGCTTAGCACTGACCGGACGCTGGAGGATGATCGACCGGACGCAGGAACTGCAGCGTCCGATCGTGTCCAGAGAGGTTCCAGAGCGACGTAGTTGCGACCAGACGCGTCCGGTGGAATGTGACCAGACGCCATCAGCGTCCGATCAGTTGATCGCGCCGAAGACCAAGTGACCGTTGTGAGTGACCGAACGCATCCGGTCAGTACGACAGCAGTGTCCGGTCAGTAGCAGAAAGTTGGGTTTCGTCCCCAACCGCTACTTTCTCAGTGGGGCTTATAAATAGACCCCCCAACCGGCCATTTGAGATGAGTGGAGCTGAGGAAACATACCAAGGGTGTTAATACACTATTTTAGTGATCTCCACTTGCATAGTGCTTAGTGATTCATTAGGTGATTAGGGTAGGTGCTTTGCGAAGTGCTTAGGTTAATTAGACCACTGCTTATGCGCTTGCTCTAGGTTTAGGCCTAGTGTTTAGTGAGGTTTGCACACCTCTGACCACTCGGTGCTTGCGCGCATCATTGTTGTACATCGGAGGAGCTTGTAGTCTTACGAGATTACACCAACCGTGTTTGTGGTGTGGCCGCCACCATGTACCGAAGGGAACAAGGCCTGTGGCGGTTCGGCCGGAAGCTTGATAGTGAAGACGGCGGGGAGCGGTCTAGGAGAGGCTCGCTGGAAGGCACGCTGGAGACCCACTTGCGCGTGGGGAAGGTCCGGGGCTATCCATGGAGTTACCCGACCGGAAGCTTGGCCCTTGCAAGGGATTCCTTGCGAGGGGCTCCAACGAGAACTAGGGGGAAGCTTGCGCGCTTCTCAATACCTCGCTAAAAATACTGGAGTCGTCAACGGGAGTTTGCATATCTCTACCTTACTCTTTAGCTTCCGCATTTATATTGTTTGCATAACTCCTTTTGCGGTAGAGATAGCAACAGACTAGCTAAATCGTAGTTGCACATTTAGATAGTTTATCTTTTGTATAGGTTTTGCTAAGGTTAGAAAAAGAGGTCATAGTTTAGAGTTAGACTTTTAAGTTGCCTAATTCACCCCCCCCCCCTCTTTAAGCATCACGGTCCCTTTCAGAAATCATACTTTTCAAAAATACGTGCATAATTACTGGTATGTAGTACCACAAGCTATGTCTTTGAAGAGTTGGATTGCAGTTCTTCTATGCATTATGATGAGTAAACAAGAGCTATATGCTTCATGTATAAATGACCACTTCTTAGCTATGCAAAACAAACAAAATTTATCCTTCAAGGCTAATAAATCATTTTAGAGGGTTTTGGGGTGAATGTGTTACAATATAAGATACCTTCTAGCTTAGCTAGGTAGTACCTCAAATCTCATGTTATAGTTTAAATACTTGTAACTATTTCTTAGTGGATTTTCAAAACATGTGTTCTACAAATCTTCTAGATTTCGATGGTACCACTAAATAATAAATCTAGTCTTTCATTTGGCATTTTGTGGATAATTCAATTACCAAAATCACCATTATTCTTATACCTTCTATGGTATTTAGAGGAAATCACCACTTCATTGCTAGATTTTCAATATGCACTTTTCCTGAGTGTTTGTTTGACAATTTTATGGTGTTTATGACTGCCCATTGCTTTCTCTCAGGTCTATATTTACTTCAAGGATTAATGGCGTTTATTCAAAAACTGATAGGTAATCCTTTATGGATTAATTCTTTAGAGAATGTTCTCACTCTCAGTGAAAAACATTTCTCTTCTATGAGATATATTCTCTACTTCATGAGATATTACTGTGTGATATACACAATCAGATAGTGTCATTTACTATAAAGTCACTCAATGACTTTATTCCTTCCCTGTCATGCTCTTCTTGAGACTTCAATATTCATTCAGGAACATATAATACCTTATACTTCTTAATACTT
The DNA here is from genome assembly GCF_019320115.1 of Miscanthus floridulus. NCBI lineage: Eukaryota > Viridiplantae > Streptophyta > Magnoliopsida > Poales > Poaceae > Miscanthus > Miscanthus floridulus. Next base: position 82,636,265 of record NC_089580.1, on the reverse strand, counting down.
TGTATGAGATTTAATTTCCATATGCTGTGATTTCTATTCTTCTAGAACTATATGGATTTTTATAATCCACGTATCAACTACATATTACATATTTATTCATTTCATTTGCCAGAGATATAGCAGAACATTTATTTCTTCTTAGTATATATGAGATTCAATCTCAATTGCTTTCTTCATGACCCTATATAAGCACTGCAAGTGACTTTGATATGGACTTTATTTTCTAGATCCAGGTTCTTACATAAGAGAACATTTACAATTATAGAGGTAGAGTTGTCTACAACTATTATTTTCTCCTAATATTCTCACAATGTGAGATTATTCTATCTCTTTATCATTTTCCAAACAAGAGATGATTTATTATTCTGCATAGCCAACATTGATGATGCGTGCACTTAGTGTATTGGATTTCATCTTCATGATGATCGTCTTCACGAGGTGCTTAACCTTCTTCATGAGGTGTTCTTTTCATGAGAATAGAGGAGTTTCTTCTTGTTTTATTTAACAAGTACACACTAAACTAGAACCCACGGGCATCCCGATAAATCTTATCTTGATAGTGTACAACATTTGGTTTACTAATAGTAAACATAACTTCTAGTTTATAACTTGACTTCAAGTTACTCCTCTTATTTTTCAAAAAATATCTAGCATGTGTCAAATTATTCATGCTTCACAAGAGCATTATTCAAACTAATGTTTGATTTAGTGTGTGATATTATTTCTACTTCAAGCTTCGAAGAATATTTTTCTCACTACTACAGGAATTTTAACCGAGGCAGGCAAAATAGATTAACCGAGGCGGGCATAGCAACCGCCTCGGTCAAAAGGTCACAGTTAATGGATCTTTACCGAGGCAGTTAAAATGCCCACCTCGATTACTCAAATAAAAAAACAAAAAAGGAAAAAAAGCTCGCAGCCCAAACCGGGCCTGGGCCTGGATTTGGGATGTGCGCTGTCGTCGCAGTAGGGGAGCTCAATCCACCACGGGGATCCCAGATGCACCGGATCCACACGAGCAGAGGGAGGGAGGGAGCCCGTCGCCGAGATCCAGATGCGTCAGATCCGCACGGGCAGAGGGAGGGAGGGAGACCGCCAGGTCCGCACGAGGCCGGCCGCCACTAGGGTCGCCAGCTCTGCCAGGTCGCCAGATCCACCGAGGGAGAGGGAGGGAGGAGGGAGCCTACTGGATCTGCATGGGGGAGGAGCTACTGCTGCCGGAGTTGATGACGATGTGCGTGGCCGCCGACGTGGAGGTGGTAGCACCGGATCCGCTGTCGGGGAAGGTGCGGGAGCTGCTGCTGCACGGATTCGCGTGCTCATGACCCGTGCGATCCCTTCATGTGCCGTCGTGGCCTCCATGCGCGTGAGCCCGCCCTGGCCTCCATGCATGCCGCTTGCGCCGCCGTGGCCGCCTGAGGGAGAGGGAGAGGGATGGAGCGGCGCCCTGGCTGTGGTCGTGGCCGCTCGGGAAGAGGGAGAGCTAGAGGGATGGAGCGGCGCCTGACGGGGAGGGAGAGAGAGCGAGAGGGATGGAGCGGCGCCTGAGGGAGACAGAGGGAGAGGGTTGGAGGGTGCGGCCCCTGAGGGAGACCGAGAGAGAGTTAGGGTTCTAGTTATGCTCAGCGCACTACTAAATTTTGACCCTGTTTCAACACCCGAAAAGTGTTGCAATAGACCCAAAATAGTTGCAATATCAGAAATAGCAACACTTCTTTTCGTTGGGAGGCGTTGCAAGCGCTTGCATGGGTAAAGCTTTGGACAACGCTTTTCTGCTTAGCGTTGCAAAATGCGTTTTGGATTTGCAACACGTAGGCGCCGCAACATAAGCATTTGCTATAGTGTAGGTGTGGCAACAACAATTAATGCAACGCCTTAGGTGTTGCTGGACCTTACAATGGCAACTTGCCCATGTCGTAGCAAATGGTGCACTACCAACAAAGAATGTGTGTTGCAAGACAATGTATTGCCACGCATAACACGTGTGACAACAAGGATTATATCGCAACAAAGTGGTGGCAACATGTACAATTGCCACGCCCATGGTTTGGTTGATATAAGGTGCAGTCTCTATTGCATAGTATAACGAGTGTGACAAGGATTATGTCGCAACACCAAGAAGTGGTGACAACATGTGCAAATTGCCATGCCCAACATTTGGTTGCTATAAAGTGCAGTCGCTATTGCTACGCATAACGAGTGTGGCAACATATGCAATTGCCACGTTCACCATGTCATTGTTGTAAAGTGCCGCCCCTATTGCCACGGAGATTGTTCGTTGCTATAGAATATATTACCACAGAAAATGTGGTAGCCAATAGCCACTTTTACAACACTTTTAGTTTAGTGCCACCGGACAATATTGCAGCACCATTAATTAATTAGAAACTCAATAAACATCAACAAAGCATTCAAACAGATTCCATTAAACCAAAATATTAACTTGTTTAATTTGTTCACATCTAGAATTAAACGATCCAAATTCAAACTCAGGCTACACACACATTATTGAAACAGATATCCAACACATTTCTTCCTAAACGAAAACATATAAGATGCCTAGACACCACTGCAGCTTCACTTGGCTCAGCCTGATTTGAACGGTCACTCGTGCGCTCCACTCAAACTCTACATTTGTCCTGAAATAAAGAACATTGACATTTGGCATAGGCTTCATTTTTTTTTCCAGTAAAGTAACATTGCAAATCACATGTTCATAAGGATATGTAATTGTGATAGGAAAAATGAAGCTACAGAAAATCACCTTGATATTATCAACGTGTACATTCCTTTTGCCTGATCGTCTCTTAGCCACGGCCATCACTCAATTGTATCTTAACCACAGTAGATCTACATGACAAGTAGAGATACCAACATAGCCATTTCATCATCAAACTAACAGAAAGAGTTATGGCTAGACCTAAACCGAGATACCCTCCAGGCCTCAATATTAAACTCTATTGGAAAGCAGCAGCCACCTGCAGCCAGAAAAAACAAACATTAGTCAAAGGTATCAAGTTTAGTGTTAACTAACAGTTCATGCATAAGTGAGAAATCTAAAGTTAGCAGATGTGATCGTGAGTACAGGTTCATGATTGTAGGTCTAGGACAGGGCTGGCTGCAAGTGCAAGGATTAATTTTGAATGATCTTTGCAGAAATCATGCATCTATACAAAAGCAGGTTACTATCACTTAAGCAACAGTCTACTAAATAAGTAAATGGATATTAGCATGTCCTACTAGATAAGCCAGCATGACACAAGCAGGGAGAAGCTAACAACTAAAGTACTGAATATAAGATGATTATAAACAAGCACATTGGACATAGGAAAATCTGAACCAAATAAAAATATATAGTTAATAGTACTGAATTGTAGTTTAGGACAGCAGCAAGCCAGCAACCATAGAATGTAGCCAGGAATAGCAAACTACAGCTATCTGTTGGGGAAGAACAAAGCAAACTATATAAACTGTTGACTGAAATGAGCAGTTCACTGAAAATGGGTTTAATCTGAATTTTTAGAAGCAATAGAGCAGTGAAGTAACAAAACAATAATAACTATTAAATCAATCAAGTAGCAAGGACTGATCAGGCGCTGCAAGTAGTTCTTGCAACTCTGGCACTACAACAGATCCCAATGCTTATTCAATGAAGCTGATTCATTGAAAGAGAAGCTCTGAAAACCTTGACTGGTTTGAGGAACACCAGATAACACAGGCAAGCAGGAAAATTTAGAAAGGGTACTGCAGCCCGACTTCTTACAGAAAGTATAACCAAACATGGTCAATGAAATCCAATCGAAATGAAAATTTAACCAAAGCCTTGCCTCATCACGAGCAACACATTCCAGCAACTAGTTCAACATGGCAGCATGTTCACATAGCATCAGGTGGTAGTCAGGTAACATGATAAAAAATGCTAGATAAGTAACAGCTTGCACAATGGAAAAGAAAAATTAGAAACATGGAAGTAGCCATTTTCAGACAAGTTACAGCTTGCACAGTAACGGCATGCACAATGACAAAAAAAACTCTGTAACTTGAAAATAAACTCTTATGCATTATGACTGATGCATGGTGAATGTGCACTGATTATGAATGCAAAAACAGAAAAAAAAAAAAAGTTTGCAATTCTTTATAAACCCAGCTAAAGATATCAATAAAAGTAGAAGTGCTGAAAACCAGGAAAGGTTGTGTCATAGCGAGCAACAACATTGACTCCAGACTTCCTTTGCCACCCAAGCCAAAAGGCTTCGGTTCCCAAGGAAAGGTTCTTGGTGACACTCTAAAATGCAGAAGCCAAAAAATTCTGATTTCATATCTTAATTGCCAGATGATCAAATGATAAGAACAAGCATGTTAGCTGTAGAAACTCTTATCTGAAATTAATTTCTGTATATTAAAAAAATACATGAAATTTCCTATCATGATTAAACTAAACTCATGAGATTTATGAGAAAAATAGGCACTTTCATGAAAATTGTGACCTTAAGAAGGTACCTTCTAACATCCTTTTAAACAATAGAATCACCTTCTAAATTCAAGTTTAAACAACAGAATCAAAGGAAAAACACCACACTGTTGACTGCTTAACCTATGTCTGGGGTTGTAGGTTAATGGTTAATTTCTTATTGCACTGTTATCAGGATTCATATTGCTTTTGAAAAATGAGTTTTTTCTTGTAGTATGAATGATAATTACTTTGGCGAAGTAAACTTCAAGTGGATGAAAGAGGAATTAAAATCTCTGTTTTGCATTCCACTTGTAGCGTGCAAAGGAACAGAAAATCATCTATGGCTACATACAGGTATGAACCAGAATTGAAAAGAATCACTAAATAAACAGAAAATCATCTAAAAACAATGACCAATGCAACACAATGACATATAAGACTACTGCATACATACATATAAGACTAATGCAACACAATGACCAAAGCCTCTTGGAATAAGACCAAAAAAGCACCAGACAAGCCCATCGAAGCACATAGCTTTTCTTGAAATTTAAGTAGTATAATACACAGGTAGTACACACAGAACATTAAAGAAACAACAGAATTTACAATACCACCTAAATCATAGCAGTTGCACTGCACTTCTGATCCATGTATAGATAACCAGCAATTCCAGTGACATATCATTGACTAAACACCAATAACACAGCAGCAACTGAAGGTTTGTAACAGCGGAGGGATTTGGGGGAAGTGAGCTAGAGAACTTTATCTGCTAGTTAGGGATCGTTAATCCAGGTGAAGGACCCCAAGAAGGACAGCACAGGAGACGGTGGCGGGGCAGAGGATCTGGAGCTGATGTCGAGGCACTCAGATGCAGTCGATTTGGGCGGGCTAGGAACGGCAGCGCGGATGAATCAGAGGACGAGGACCTTGTCGAGGGTGCCGTGGATGGCGGCGTCCACCTCCCTCTTCAACTCCAAAGTAGACAGCCACGCTGATCCATCCTAGCACCGGCCGTCTCTCCTGGCTCCCTTCCTTTTCGATCTAAGGAACAAGGTTCTTGACTGATGCAAAACTTGGTTCTTCCTATAGTCAGAAAGTAGAGGGCGGAGGGGCATTGGATGCACCAACCTGGAGCGGAGGAATCCGATTGGAGGGAGACCGCCACCGGGTGGCACCGCCGGCCAGCCACCCAGATCAGCCTGCTACCACCGCCACGCCGCCGTATCCCACGCCGTTGAGCTGTTGCATCCCGGCACCATCGAGATCCGCCGCGCATCGCCGCTACCTCTCACCTTTACATCACTGGGGAGAGCTAGGAGATGGAACGGACGAGAAAGGTGGAGGGGGCGGCCGGGGTCCATCGCAAGAGAGGTGCGGGCCGGGGGCGAGCGGGATCAGGAGAGAGGGATTCAGGGAGATGAGGCGGAAAGTCAGGACCAAGGAAATAGATTTCTGAGATCGGTGGGGGCGAAAAAAACTGAAGCCCGTGCACGGACTCCTGCTACACCTTCTCCAATCGCCGTTGACCCTATCACGCTCGACACATGTACATCCAAAAGCCAAGAGATATATTGAACACACAACCCACGTCCCCATTAGTTCTACTCACACTTAACCAAACAAATTTACCAAAAGTTGGGCGGTCAAACTACGACACCATCCAAACAGGACCTACCTATGCAAAATTGACGCAAGTTTTGACAAAACTTATAGGTGACTATTGTCTCCATCAGTTCTAAATTCAAAAAAGGTGAAATGCAAACCACATACCAGTGCAAATTTTCTGAACCGAAAACAGCTCACATTTTCAAAAAAAAATGTATTATTATAATCCAAATATCAAAAGATTTAAAAAAATCAATGGATGGTACAAATATATATTAAGGAGAGCCTACAATCTTATAAGTTATAAAAATAAGAAGGATTTATGGCTCATCGTTTCTTAGAGCAACTCTGAAAGACTTCATATTCTTTTTAATGTATAGAAATAGAGATTTTGGTATAAAAAATGAGTGTCTATCCACCGCTCTTGCAGGTGCACGTGATACCCTAGTGATGTCCGGCGCAAAAACACTCGATTGACAACCGAAAAAAAATCGAGTGTTTCTAGTACATCCAATACTCGATTCTCTGACCATTAGATCAGATTCAATGGACAAAAGATTTATCCAAATAAAGAAAAATATTAAACAAATTAATTAAATAAATAAATAGTCAGATTATTTGTATGGAAGCTAAATTGGAAAAAATCAAAGGGGAACCAAATAAAACATACAAAAAATCACAAAAAGCCAAAAAAGTTTGAGTAATTCTGACCATTCCTATCTACGAATAATCAATTCACACCAATTAAACACAAAACTTACACCCAAACAGAAGTAGTGAAATATGATACAATAACACTCGAGCCAGCTGTGGTCTAGAAACACTCGAGCGCGTTATAGATTTACCATAAAAAAATACAACAACCTTTTAAGCTGGATCTCCAAATAGTGACATCCTTTATTCTGGATTTTTAGTCAAAGATGAAGAGCGAGGATGACTCTCTAAGTAGGCATAAGATATAGAAAAACTATTGTAGGATACAAAGATATAGAAAATGATTTTTTTTCTCAAATGACTCTTCAAAATGATGATTTAGAGAGTAACTTTAGAAGACTCTTGAATATGCTTGTCATGGGTTCGAAACCACGACAAGCATCGTGTTGTTTATCGGAGGTCGGTGTGTGAATCTTCGGTGGTTCAAGCTCTCAAAACACTTAGGCACATACGATTTTTCTTGGTTCGGGTGGAGGGTTAGTAGGACTATAGAGTTCTCGACCTGGGGACTTAATTTTGTAAGAGAGCATAATAATTAAAAAATAAAAAGTTATCAAATATTCTCTCTAACTCGTAAGAGGTGATCTATATACTCTTATAAAACTAAACCCCACTAGATGTTTTCTCTCTTCATGCAAGGTGTCCACCTCATTTTCCACTAAATGTCCCACTAACTTGCAATATTTTCATGCAAGCTATCCATGTTGAAAGTGCATCTAGCCCTTTAGTGGGTTTTGAATGATTGAGTGACAACACGATTAAAGGACTAACATGTTTGCTAAGTGTTAGACAGGAAATTGATTTTCTCACAGATACTTGATGAAATTGTATAAAGCCAAAATGATGTATTGTTGTATAAACAATCTAGTTCAAGCACAAGACAATAATGCAAATAGAATTCATGCAAAGGCTTATTTATTGTGGGATTTCAATGATCTATGTGAAAGCAAGCACGATAAGAGTTAATTAATGAGCCATGAGGGATTGCATATGGAATGGTCTCATATTTGAAGCTTGGTAAATTGAAATGAAAAAGATGACAATACATGAATGAATGATTCAACACAAGATGTGACTTGATGGCTTGAGATGGTGAAGATAGCAAGGAAAGGCTTCGAGGTACTAAGCAAGGGTGAAGGGCAAGCGACGGCTTGGCGGACGAAGAACCTAGCTAGGGTGAAGAAGAAAGTACTTGCATTTAGTTGAGGTACTAATCAAGCTAAGATGGTCATATTGATGTGAAGGATCAAATCTATATTGGACAAATTGATTAAAGTGACTTGATGCATTTGGAGTTATTCATATTTGATGAATGGAATCAAGTCACGTGCTCAAGATGGCTATGCTCAAGTGACAAGATCAATATTGACATATTGGCACCCTCACTTGATGAAGATTGGAATACACGGCTTCGGTTCAAAAAGATCAACTCAAAAGGTTTAAATCCGTTATACTTTTAAATTTGAGTTAATAGGAATGTCGTACTATTAAGAGGGATGCAAGTTTAGGTGGTCTGAGGAAGATAGAGTGCTCAAGCATAAAAATAAAATCAAAAGAGAGACACTCTAGCACTTCACGAGCACATAGAATAATTTTCTGTGACTGTCGGTGTCGGAAGTCCCGACGTAAGCCGGAACTTCCGACAGTCGGAAGTCATGACTCTTGCCGGAAGTGCTGACTCCTAGTCACAGCCTGCGCGGTGACTGTGGACGTCGGAAGTCCCGACGTGAGTCGGAACTCCCGACAGTCGGAAGTCCCGACCCAAGCCGGGAGTCCCGGCATCGATGGTTCTACTGACCTGCTGACTGTGCCCATCGGAAGTCCCGACGTTTGTCGGAAGTTTCGACCGTCGAAAGTCCCGACGTTCGTTGGAAGTTCCGACGTTGGCTGTCTCGAGTGGACTTTGACCTCGCGTGAACAATGTTTTCTTCATACGTCGGAAGTCCCGGGATCTGCGTCGGAACTCCCGACGTAGATCTGAACGGTTAGATTTTGCCTTGGAGTATATATACCCCTCTCCTCCATTCTAACCGTTGCCCACTCATTTCATTGCAACGAACACTCGGCCAAAACAGCCCCCAAGCATTCTAGGCTCCCCTCTCTTCACTCCTTTGCTTCCAACTTCAATTCCTAAAGGGTTTGAGTGATTAGGGAGTGGATTGAGTGAGAAAAACACTTTGAGCAAGCTTGAGCACTTGATTTCTTCGTCAAGCCGGTTTGATTTGCATTTGTTACTCTTGGGGATTTTCCCCTAGCCGGCTAGGCGTTGCCCAAGAGCTTCCATCTTGTGGAAGAGCCTTGGAAAGTTTGTATTACCCTTGATTTCTAGTGAAGAAACTCAAGTGACCTTTGTGGTATCCTTGAGTGAGGCAAGGAGGTGGAAGAGACTCCGACCTAAGTGGTCACCTCAACAACGAGGACGTAGGAGCTCCTTTGTGGGGCTACCGAACCTCGGGATAAATTCTTGTCTCCCGCGTGCTTGTTGTTGTTGTGATTTGCTCGAAATTACTTGTATTTGGTTGTCTCCCTCTCTCTAGCTATTTCTTAGGGTTTGGGACTCGATCTACGGAGTGGTGGCTTATCAACATCAAGAGAGTGACCCAACACCTTACCTTACCACTAGGAAGTGGGTTTGTAAGTTATCGGCATCACAAAGTTCATTTTAGCACTTGTAGTTCATTTCCTGTAAGGGTCGGAAGTGCTGACAGTTTACGTCGGAAGTTCTGACCCAAACTGTCGGGACTTCTGACACGTCGGAAGTTCTAACCCAAACATCGGGACTTCTGACACGTTGGAAGTTCTGACCCAAACTGTCAGGACTTCTGACATTAACTAACTAGTGCATTTTGATTCAACTCTTTGGTTGCAGCTGTTTGGCTCCCTAGATTTATCTAGTATCTTTTATATACTTTGTGGCTAACTTGAGAGGGGTGGTATTACTCTGATTTGGAGTTTCCATTTTGGAAACTCCTATTACTAATCGTTTCTGCTTTTAAAGGTGTTGATTTTTCAGAAACGCCTATTCACCCCCCCTCTAGGCGGCATCCTAGGTCCTTTCAATTGGTATCAGAGCGAGGTTCTCACCTAAAGCTTCACCGCCGTGAGAAAAGGATGTCGACGCCTATCGAGTTGGAGCCAATGCTTCTCCAAAATGATGGTTCAAACTTTCTACCTTGGTCAATTCATGTACTCAATGCTTTTAGAGATATTAGTCCTCTTGTTGAGCATATTGTGTTTGCAAGCATACCTCTTCCTATAGTTGATTGGAGCAACTATAAGAATTTATCAAAAGAGGAAGAAATATGCATGCAACTCAATGCTCAAGCTATTAATATCATTTTGAGTACATTGAGTGCAGAGGTTCAAGATGAGGCAATATTCAATGGACAACCACCTCCTGAGAGTGCTCATCTCATTTGGACCAAACTCGTTGAGGTATATGGAAAATCCAAATGCAATGATGCACTTGAGGTCGAGTCAATGGAAAATATGTCTATTATGTCTTCATGCGGCGAAGAAGCCTCACAAGACCTCAAGAGCGTCGAGCCAGAGCAAGAGGTGCAAGCCGAGGCGACTACGCTGTCTGCAAGCACATACCGAACATGTTCGGTATCCCTACCAAACATGTCCGGTATGGCTAAGGCAGCCGGACAGCAGGCAGTCTATGATGATGAGGCTCAAGCCCGGTGGCGACCAAGTGATGAGTCAACCTCAGTATCTCATGATACTTATCACTTGTGTCTCATGGCCAAGAAAAGCAAGAAGAAGGCTAGCAAGAAAGATCAAGCCAAGGAGATAGCACGAGTAGATGATCAAGAAGAGAGTGATATTGAAATTGAAGATAGCTACACTCTTGATCATCTAAGCAACAAAGACAAGCTCATTCTCATGAAGCTAGTTGAGAAGAATGATGAGCTAGAGGAAGAGAATGAGAAACAAGAGCAATCACTTCAAAATCAAGAAAAGTTTCTCATCTCCAAATTGCAAGAGCTAAAGGCCATAAATGAGAGGTATGAAAAATTATCAATTGAGCATGCTTTAGTTACTAACTCCTCTTCTAGTGTTTCACCAACTAGAGAAGGAAAACTTTGAGCTCAAGGCAAAATTAGATGAACTCTCAAGCAAATATAATGTGCTACAAGCAAACTATGTTCATCTCAAGTGCTCTCATGAAGAATTAGTAGAATCAAGCATCATGCTTGAGGTGGCTCATGAGGTTGTGATTACAACGGTAAAATCATCTCAACCTCCCACTCACACACTCACTTGTACACAATCTCAATTGAATATTTCTTGTGCTAATGAGTGTGCTTCTCAAGCAAGCCAATCTTCGATTGAGCAAAAATTTATAGAAAACATAGAGCTCAAAGAAGAGGTGAAAAGATTAAAGAAAGATGTGATTCGATTGAAGGGTAAGGAGAAAGCACAACCTTCTCAAGATAACCGTGATAACATGGTGAAGAAGCTTGAGAAGGGTTCAAACCTTGCTTCCTTCAAAACCCAACAAAGGAATCACATTTCAAGCAAGGCCAACACAACCAAGAGCAAGAAACATAGAAAAAGTATGTGCTATGGTTGTGGATTGTATGGACATGAGTGGGCTACGTGTCCACATAAGAATTGGGCCGACAAGGTTGAAGCCGCCACTCAAAAGGCTTCAATCAAGGAGGCCAAGCAAGTGAAGAGTGATGGACAAAGCGCTTGTCTCATGAGCAAGAAATTGGGGCATCCTATCAAGAAATGCCCAATATATCAAGAGTCAAGAAAGGTAGCCCAAGTTGCAACAAGAAGATGCTATGGATGCAATGAGATGGGCCACAAGGTTGATAGATGTCCATACAAGCAAAACAAGCATAAAGCAAACAAAGGCCGCATATGCTATGCTTGTAAGAGAAATGGGCATTTAAGCTATGAATGCCCAAATGGTAACGCTCCTAAGCTAAACACATTTGTTTATAATGATATGCTTAGGAAGACCACAAATGGAGTTAACACTAGCAAGGTGATGTGTTCACCACAAACTAGTACTAAGGCCATTTGGGTGCCTAAGCACTTGTTGACTAACCTAAAAGGACCCAACAAGAGTTGGGTACCAAAATGTGCTTAGGTTGATAATGTAGGTACTTGGTGGTGAGATGAAAGCTTCGGGGTGGTTGAGCAAGCAAATTGAAAATATTCACTCAATCTATCAATCAATTCTTATCATAATCTTATATATGGTTGACCCGAAGATAAATCAATGACCATATCATTTACTTCATCTCTACCATTGGTAACAAGTACCTAAAGACCTTATAGGATAGCCACTTTGTGTTTAGTGCTCAATGTCTCACAAATAAGCATATTTGTGAAATAATTGGAAGTGACTAATTAGTTTTATTTAATCATTATCATATTTGCCATGTGATGCTTTTAATGGCTCTCTAGTAGAGCAATGCATTTGTTCAGATGCAGGCATACAAGAAGTACTAGAGCTAAAACGAAGAATCACAAGCAGCGCTTCAATTGTTTCTGTCCTGCACCTACCAGACATGTCCGGTATGGCTAGGGTAGAATGGAAAAGTGTTTATGTTCTTCACATGCCGGACGTGTCTGGTATGTCTACCGGACGTGTCTGGTATGGCAGGAACTAGAGCACTAATTGGGATGTAATTGAGGTGTGATCCATATGATTTCATATATCCTTAATTTGCTCAGAAGCTTGTGATCTATCAAACCTAAGTGGGTTGTGAGTATGTCTCAATGAAATTTAAATATGGCAAATTACTTTGTGTTGGTCAAAATAGAAAATTGACTCCCAAATTCTTAAAAGAATAAAGTGCTTGTTGAAAGTCATTCAAATTACTTGTGGTACTTATTTAGGGGGAGCTCAATTTCTATTTTGCACCATTGTGGACTAACAAATTTATCTAGCATTACTTGTAGTCCTTTAGATGAAAATTGATTTCATATATGGTATGATTATTTGACAAGTGAGGTCAACATGATGTTGTCATGTCATGTATTATCTCAGTGGTGATATTGTGGGCTCAAGGCAAAGGTATATATTTACATACATGCATTGTAAGTGCATCTAAGGCTCTTTATATGCTAGTGTGTGCATTTGTGTGATATAGGATAGATGTTTTTCAAAATCCCTAACTAGCATGTGTAGGTGGTGTGGTTTTTGAAAATCATGTGGTTTTTGGGTCTTTGTGACCTAGTCATGTTATATTGTGATTATTGCTACCCTTGGTTGATTATTTGCCTGATCACATGTGACATGGTTCTCTCAAGTACATAAAAATCTCTATGTCCCTTTAAAATCTCTCAAGTTTTGAAAATCATAAATTTGCCAAATATTAAAAAAGGAGAAAATCAATTCTTGGCTAATACATGTCCCCTTAGTGAGAATCCTAAGCCTATTTCAATTGATGCAAATATTATGCCTAGAAAGGTTTGTTATGGTACCTTATTGGTTAGTATTGCAAAAAAAACAAACAAAAAAAAATTCCGCTAGTTATACTAAGGCTATGCCTAAGTATGTTGCGTCTAACATGAGAGGACCCAAACTAGTTTGGGTACCATCAAAAAGTGGATGACCGTTTGTAGGTACCAAGGCATTGGAGACTTGATTCAATGAAATTATTATTGTTCATCTTATGTTGAGTCAAGTATTGAAACCTAGTGCAATTCTATCCCAATGCCAAGTCAAAATTGAGTGAAGTCCATATGCTATCAACATACAAGTGTCGTATTCAAGTTGTGGGGATTTATTGATATATTTGAGGGCCTGCAAATAAGTAGAGTTGAAGCTTGCAAAGATGATCATAAGCTATCAAGGTATATCTCTTGTTGATCAAAGTTTATTTGGGTGCATATGAGTTAATTGAATTGGATATATATGCATATGTTACTTGCTATGAGATGCTTGAATGGATTAAATGCTTAAGTAATCAAGTTTGAAGTTGGTTTGATTGGATATGTTTATAAGATTTCTTCTAGTAAGTGGTTTGAATGGACATATGTCTTGTGAGAGTATTCAAACAAGTTGATTTCAAGTTTGGTTCAATTTGGAGAAAAATAGTTCAATTATTGAAATCTGTCCAATATTGAAAATCTGAGCTAGCAGTGATCATAGACATGTTTGAGTAACCAAATCTATTTGTATTGGCTTGAAATTTGGTCTGCATGCTCTACACTTATGGTATTAGTTGCTGTGCAAATTTCATGAGATTTGGATAAGTGATACTTCAGATTTATAGTAGATCTTGTCAGCTATAGTGCAGTAGTTTTCAGCATATAGCAGTGTGGAAAGATATGAAATCTGGTAGCAATATAGAAGTCAAAAGAAGCTAAAATTTTTACAGCTACTAGAAGACTTAGTGTGTCACATCTTCACCAAATTTCGTGGTTTTTGGATATGTACTTTGGGAGATATGATTTATTCTTTGAAGAGTACAGAATCTGCCAGGAAAGTGACAATTATTGGATTGATCAAAAGTCACTTAGATTCAAAGGTCCTCAAATTAGAATCATATCTATAAGTGATTGAGGTACATATGTTTTGGTTTTGGTTTAAGATAGAAGCATGATAAATGATGAGTACAAGACAATTTATTTGAAAAGTGTATCTGGTACATATTTGGTACTCAAGCTAGAGATCAAGACCAAGATCAAGATGAAGATGGAGTTTAAGTTCTAGTGATAATTGGAGATCTTTTGATAAAAAGAAAAGGACTTAAACAAGTAGAGAGAAAAGGACTTAAAGAAGGATTCAAAGTTATTCATCAAATTAAGTCCAACAATATGGATCAATCAAATAAAATCTTTCAAGTGAGTATCAAGGATGGTTCTTTGGAGAGTGGTAATCTAAAGGGACATTTGAGGTACTTGGTTGAAGAAAATCAAGAGATTGGTCTAGAAAGCAAGCAACACCCAAAAGAGAATAAGTCATGAAATTTCAAGTGGTACCATGAAATTTCAAGTGGTATTACAAGTGGTGCATCTTTTAGTTCTCTCAAGCAAGCAATGATCAAAGAAGAAGCAAGCCAACCACAACAAGAAGAGTGCACTTGATCATGAGTGATTCTCAATTCATATGGGTGAAGAATAGGAATTCAAAGAATTGGTATCTATTGGTCTTCACCAAGCTTATAATTGGACTTCATGGAGCTATTGGAGAAATGAATTGAAATCTATATGACTATCTTCCTCTCCAATATAGCAAAGGTATCATTGTATTGTGCATGATCATTTTTCATCCCTTACTAGTATGCGGTTAGTGCATATAGTACATGCTTATAGGATCATGCATTACAAATGAAAATTTTTAGATTCATAGACTACCACTATTGCTTGAATGGTTATATAATCTAGTGGTTAGTGTATGAGTTTGTTCATGAGCTAGTAAACCCATGTACTTGATCTATTTTGAATTGCAAACAAGTGACAAGTACAACCTCTTTAAGATGACAAAGGGGGAGAGTTTAATACAAAGGGAGAGATTAGTACAATGTTTGAACCTTAAGCACCCTTTGTGCTTTGTGTGACAGCTTGTAGCCCCTTTGTCCTTAGTATGTCATTGTTGGACCTTTTTGGTGATAGATGACAAAGGGGGAGAGAGACTGATTAAAGCTTCAGGATAGTTTCATTTGCTTATCTTTGTACCTGAAGATATGTACTGCAGGCTGTCGTTTCTTGTTTTTAAGCTTCATTGATGTATCTTGGATTTGAGATAGATTGTATCATGTGAGAGATGAGACTTACTTATGTTTTATCTATGTATCTCTTGAGATATGATCTTTATTTATATTTTAGTGGCTTGTGGACTTGAGAAAATGCGTAATGAGTGCTATGTGTGAATTACATGTGTTATATTTATTTTCATAAGGACTATGCATGCTAGAATGAAAATATTTGATGTGATGCCTTTATATTTATTCCTGTGTGATATATCTTGTCATATGCATCACGGTTTCACTTTGTCACACACACATGCACCCCCACGGATGCAATGATTTAGGGGGAGTCTCCTATATGTTTTAGTATGTGCAATTGACATTTGAGATCATTTTGTGAATTCTAATCATAAGCACATATTAAGGGGGAGCCTCTCATAAATCATTGAACCCAAAAGTTTAAATGTTTATATCATTTTGTAAGCTTTAATCAAGTTGTCATCAATCACCAAAAAGGGGGAGATTGAAAGTGCATCTAGCCCTTTAGTGGGTTTTGAATGATTGAGTGACAACATGATTAAAGGACTAACATGTTTGCTAAGTGTTAGACAGGAAATTGATTTTCTCACAGAAACTTGATGAAATTGTATAAAGCCAAAATGATGTATTGTTGTATAAACAATCTAGTTCAAGCACAAGACAATAATGCAAATAGAATTCATGCAAAGGCTTATTTATTGTGGGATTTCAATGATCTATGTGAAAGCAAGCACGATAAGAGTTAATTAATGAGCCATGAGGGATTGCATATGGAATGGTCTCATATTTGAAGCTTGCTAAATTGAAATGAAAAAGATGGCAATACATGAATGGATGATTCAACACAAGATGTGACTTGATGGCTTGAGATGGTGAAGATAACAAGGAAAGGCTTCGAGGTACTAAGCAAGGGTGAAGGGCAAGCGACGGCTTGGCGGCCGAAGAACCTAGCTAGGGTGAAGAAGAAAGTACTTGCATTTAGTTGAGGTACTAATCAAGCTAAGATGGTCATATTGATGTGAAGGATCAAATCTATATTGGACAAATTGATTAAAGTGACTCGATGCATTTGGAGTTATTCATATTTGATGAATGGAATCAAGTCACGTGCTCAAGATGGCTATGCTCAAGTGACAAGATCAATATTGACATGTTGGCACCCTCACTTGATGAAGATTGGAATACACGGCTTCGGTTCAAAAAGATCAACTCAAAAGGTTTAAATCCGTTATACTTTTAAATTTGAGTTAATAGGAATGCCGTACTATTAAGAGGGATGCAAGTTTAGGTGGTCTGAGGAAGATAGAGTGCTCAAGCATAAAAATAAAACCAAAAGAGAGACACTCTAGCACTTCACGAGCACATAGAATAATTTTCTATGACTGTCAGTGTCGGAAGTCCCGATGTAAGCCGGAACTTCCGACAGTCGGAAGTCATGACTCTTGCCGGAAGTGCTAACTCCCAGTCACAGCCTGCGCGGTGACTGTGGACGTCGGAAGTCCCGACGTGAGTCGGAACTCCCGACAGTCGGAAGTCCCGACCCAAGCCGGGAGTCCCGGCATCGATGGTTCTACTGACCTGCTGACTGTGCCCATCGGAAGTCCCGACGTTTGTCGGAAGTTTCGACCGTCGAAAGTCCCGACGTTCGTTGGAAGTTCCGACGTTGGCTGTCTCGAGTGGACTTTGACCTCGCGTGAACAGTGTTTTCTTCATACGTCGGAAGTCCCGGGATCTGCGTCGGAACTCCCGACGTAGATCTGAACGGTTAGATTTTGCCTTGGAGTATATATACCCCTCTCCTCCATTCTAACCGTTGCCCACTCATTTCATTGCAACGAACACTCGGCCAAAACAGCCCCCAAGCATTCTAGGCTCCCCTCTCTTCACTCCTTTGCTTCCAACTTCAATTCCTAAAGGGTTTGAGTGATTAGAGAGTGGATTGAGTGAGAAAAACACTTTGAGCAAGCTTGAGCACTTGATTTCTTCGTCAAGCCGGTTTGATTTGCATTTGTTACTCTTGGGGATTTTCCCCTAGCCGGCTAGGCGTTGCCCAAGAGCTTCCATCTTGTGGAAGAGCCTTGGAAAGTTTGTATTACCCTTGATTTCTAGTGAAGAAACTCAAGTGACCTTTGTGGTATCCTTGAGTGAGGCAAGGAGGTGGAAGAGACTCTGACCTAAGTGGTCACCTCAACAACGAGGACGTAGGAGCTCCTTTGTGGGGCTACCGAACCTCGGGATAAATTCTTGTCTCCCGCGTGCTTGTTGTTGTTGTGATTTGCTCGAAATTACTTGTATTTGGTTGTCTCCCTCTCTCTAGCTATTTCTTAGGGTTTGGGACTCGATCTATGGAGTGGTGGCTTATCAACATCAAGAGAGTGACCCAACACCTTACCTTACCACTAGGAAGTGGGTTTGTAAGTTATCGGCATCACAAAGTTCATTTTAGCACTTGTAGTTCATTTCCCGTAAGGGTCGGAAGTGCTGCCAGTTTACGTCGAAAGTTCTGACCCAAACTGTCGGGACTTCTGACACGTCGGAAGTTCTGACCCAAACGTCGGGACTTCTGACACGTTGGAAGTTCTGACCCAAACTGTCGGGACTTCCGACATTAACTAACTAGTGCATTTTGATTCAACTCTTTGGTTGCAGCTGTTTGGCTCCCTAGATTTATCTAGTATCTTTTATATACTTTGTGGCTAACTTGAGAGGGGTGGTATTACTCTGATTTGGAGTTTTCATTTTGGAAACTCCTATTACTAATCGTTTCCGCTTTTAAACGTGTTGATTTTTCAGAAACGCCTATTCAACCCCCCTCTAGGCGGCATCCTAGGTCCTTTCACATGTCATCCCTTATTAATTACAAAAAATATCCACATCATCACTATTATATGCAATACTTTTAATCTTGAATCTATTAACGTAAAGTCATTTGCATATGCTATTTGTTTGATCACATATTCTTCTACAACGTGATCAAATATTACATTGGTTTTTCTCCTATTAGCCATGTCATCCCTTATTAATTACAAAAAATGTTCGCATCATCTCTATTATGTGCAACATTTTTAATCTCTAATCTATTAATGTAAAGTCATTTACATATGCTATTTGTTTCATCGCCTATTCTTCTATAATGTGATCAATTATTCTATTGGTTTTTCTTCTATTAGCATACTGTTTTTTTACCGGATCCGATACAATAAAATAACATGCAAGTCAAATTCATATATATACACAGTATACATAATACCATATAGTAATACTATATATAAAACACATTTATTTTTAAGAAAATCCCGCAGCAACGCGCGGGGTATACTTCTAGTTAATAATAAAGTCCAACCCTTTTACTTGAAAGTATAGTATAACCTCGATTCACATATTTGTTTATGTAAAATAAATTAAGTTGTCTTTTTTGTTCGATGGTATCTTTTCAAACTTTAAAACCAATTAAATAAAGGACCTATTGAATTGGGAAAAAAAATTGTTTCAGAAAACAACTAGATCGCGAGAATCAAACTGCTGCTAATTTTATAGAGCCAAACCGGCGCCTGTCAAATCCAAATAATAGCTGAGCGCCAGAACCAAAACTGCTGCCAAAATTTCTATATGTATCTGCGATGAAAGTTGTACATATTGATAACACTAGGTCTAGTGTATATATGTGATCCACATTAAAAGATGAACTCTAAAAATATAAATCTTGCGTCCACGCCTAAAAATGAGCAAATTAATTGAATTTTTTGAAGTTGTCACATGGTGAAATAATTTTTTTAAATGATCTGGGATGGAAAAAAAATAACAACAAAGAGAAGTGTAGATCTCTACAAGTAATAAAAAAAGCATCATCATTCATCACTATGACTTTGAGTTTTGATTTTTTCCTTTATCCATCACCAAAATTTTTGGCCACCGCAGATTCCCTCCCCCCATCCCGCCTATGTACAGAAAATTATAGGGAGCTGAAAAAATTTGCCCACCAGCTCCTTAACCCTAGCGCGCCTTCTCTTCCCGCGGCCGAGGCGCCGACTCAATGGGGGAGAAGTGAATTGGCTATCTAAAAACTTAAACCTAGGCTCAACTTGATATACACTATAAATAACATAAACTATCTAGCATAATGTGTATCTTATATTTTTAGTGTGCCTACGTAAAGAATTTTGCAACATAGAGCTAAATCTACCAACCTGCCTGTGATGTGTACCATTCTAAATACACAACATTTACTATGTATTAGACATAGTGTACATCTAAGTGCATAGCAAAAGCTCCCCCCTGCTCGAGGCACCCCCCTCTCATTCAACACACAAGACACAAGAAGAATCATGCGCTCCATTCAGAAGACATAGTCCTACTTGTAGTTCTAGTATAGGATCCGAAGAGTGAGGGAGAGCTCAGCATGAGTGTCAGGTTTGTCGGCATCCCTAACTTGTACCTCGGCAGGTGTGCCCTTATTCCAAGTCCACACACAGGGATTGCTAAGGTATTTGATCATAAGTGAGTGTCATTCTCTATTTGTTTGTGCTTTAGTCTGTTGATCAAGGTTAGAGTAGTAAATCGTAACATATACGTGGTGTCCAAATCTTTGTTTGTCTTGTACTCCACGCTTTTGTAGGGTCTCTGTAGGGTCGACGGTAGGTGGTGAGAGCCCTTTCCGTATTTGTAATCCCTGACGTTCGAATACGCGTAGAGTAATATGCCAGAATGCAAGTCACATACCAGTGCAAAGATTTTGAACCGAAGAACAACTCATCTTTACAAAAACATGTATTATTACAATCTAAAAATTAAAAGATTTTGAAAAAAATAATAGAGTATAGTATAGTATATAACCTCGATTAACATATTTGTTTATGTAACATAAATTCAGTTGTCTTTTTTGTTCGACAGTGTCCTTTCAAACTTTAAAACCAATTAAATAAAGGACCTATTGAATTGGAAAAAAATGTTTTAGAAAACTAACGAGCGCGAGAACCAAACTGATGCCAAACTTTAAAAGAAAAGAAAAAGGACCAAAACCTACT
This sequence comes from Miscanthus floridulus, assembly GCF_019320115.1. Lineage (NCBI taxonomy): Eukaryota > Viridiplantae > Streptophyta > Magnoliopsida > Poales > Poaceae > Miscanthus > Miscanthus floridulus. The sequence continues at coordinate 82,615,767 of NC_089580.1, read as the reverse complement.
TTAAATTTAGCCACAAACGTCAAGAGCTATTCCCGCTCAAAACAAGTCCGCGCCTCTAGAAAAAGTTTGGCGCGCTCCAACCCAGGAAAGACCCACACGCAAGACAGAGGGAGCGGGAAAAAAAGGGCGCGGATGGGGGCGCATGCGGACGCGCCAGCGAAAAAGTTTCGCCATCATCCATTCACCTCCCCCCAGACTCTCTTCCCCATTCCCCTTCCCTTCCCCTCATTCATCTCTCGGCAGACGGCGGCGGACAAGCGGATCGGAGCACGGCAAAAGCCTAGGCAAGGACGCCGCCGCTGCACGTCCCTGTGCGCGGGCAGAGCAGCGACATGTCACGCTCCTCAAATCGACGCCTCCTCCTGTCTCGTCCCCATCCCCATCTCCGCATCTCGTGCCCACCTCCTCTCGCCCCCTCTCTCCCCCCTCCTGCGCCCTGCGCCAAAGGATCTGCTGCGGCAGCCGTAGGAACGGGAGCATCCAAGGGCGGTGGCTGCAGAGTCGAGGCATTGGTCACCGCTGCCCATGAGGACCTTCAGAACCACCTAAGGTTCTTACACACGAGGTTACGGCTCTTCCTTCAATCCCTCTGTTCATCCAGGCTGCTGTAGGGTAGAATGATATATGCGTCTAATTTTTCTTATATCAATAATCGTAACCATGTATCGATAATCGTCTTGGGTTGCTCATGATTATGTGGATTTGAAATTGATTTCTCAGGATAACGAAAAGGACGAGATTGAGAAGGGTGATGCTTTCTAGAACCAAGACGCCCTCAAGGATGTAGGTTGCAGTCCCCGCTCTTTTTCCTCTTCTCTTGCAAAACTGGTTTGGCGCTGCTGCTACTGGGGGCTTAGGCTTCTTCTGATTTCTACTCGGTTTTATCAGAGGTAGAGATCGAATGGTAGATTGTTGATGTGTATATACCCTCACAAATATTTGAGCAATACAGAGGTAAATAATTTAAAAAGAGATGTGCTACTTTCAAACTTTTGGCATACTGTAAGGCTATATGTGCAGGAACTGATAAATAATTTTAAGCTCAATCTGTTGGATAAATCTGAAGCAATTACACATTCTGATCCTATACTACAAAAAATATCTTGTGGAATCGATGAAAGTATAAGGTTACTTCCCAAGCTTCCACTATGTTAGGGATTGTGTAATGCTCAAATTGAGATGAGCGTGCCCTGTACCCATTGATCCACGTTTTTTAGTTCTTTTTGTTAGCATATTGTATATATAGTAGGTCCCTTAATTGTGGATGTAATCACGCGCCTGTGCGGTAGGTTTGCATGCCACCCTGGCTGCCCTATATGTACTCTTGTACACGTATGGAATACAAATCAATCATTCCCACACTTTCATGGTATCAATCGCGGTCCACTACCCTTCCGCAACCCAAACCAGCGCCGCCGCCGATCCGATCGCCACCCCCGTCGCTGACTACATGTCGCCGGTCTCATCGCCCGCGCTGCCGATCCGATCGCCCGCCCCGTAGCTTCCCTCGTCACCGGGTGTGGCCGCCGATCCGATCCTGCCTCCGCTCCTGATCTTCTATTGTACGTGCTGTACGTCTCCCGCCCGCCGCCGTCGTCGTCAACGTGCTGTACGTGCTGTACGCGGCTGTACATCCTGTACGTGCTTGGAGCTGCACACATCGCCGGGTGTGCTGCGTGCTGTACGCTTGCCTGCTGCACACATCGCCGGGTGTGCTGTTGATCGCGCCACCAGGTGCGGCCGCCGGTCCTGCCCCTCATGGCGGACGACGATGATGCTGCGGCCGCGGCTGCTGCGGCCAAGGCCGCCGAAGAGGCCCGTGCTGAGAAAGCACGCCGCGCCGAGGAAGAGCGCCTCCGTTCCATCGCGCTGGACGAGTACGAGGCCACCCACGAAGCTATCTGGGCGCAGGCCACCGCCGTCGTCAACATCAAGGCCCTCATCCCCGTCATTCTCGACCAGGCCACCAACACCTACACCAAGTGGCGCGACATGTTCCTCACCGTCCTCGGCAAGTACGCGCTGACTCGCCACGTCCTTGAGGATGAGGCGTTCCCCACGCGCCCGGCGTGGGTGCAGGCCGACTGTGTTGTGTTGACATGGATATACGGCACGGTCTCCGGCGATCTACAACAGTCGCTCATGATGCGGCAGCGACCTGCACGCGAAGCTTGGTGCTACCTCGAGGATGAGTTCCTCGGTCAGCGGGAATCCCGCGCCCTCCTCCTCGAGACGCAATTCCGCAACTTCCGCCAAGACTCCCTGACGATCACAGATTATTGCCGTCGTCTCTGAGTCCATGGCTGTGCCACTTGCAGAGTTTGGCGACCCCATCGGTGATCGGCAAATGGTGCTCACCCTCCTCCGTGGCTTGAGCGACAAGTTCCGCCACATGGTGTCCATTCTCAAGATGCATCGCCCGTTCCTGACCTTCGCGGAGGCTCGGACGCACCTCCTCCTGGAGGAGATGGAGATCGACGCGAGGCCGCCCTCGCCTCCCGCCGCACTCGTCGCCGCGCCACGCGCGGCGGCAAACACTGGTGGCCCTGCCGCGCCGCGCTATGGGGCGCCCACTCCTCCTGCGCGCCCCCACGGTGCGCTCTCTGGTGGACAACAGGGAGCACCCACTGGTGGCCAGCGTTCTGGCCGACGTCGCGGCCGCGGCGGACGTGGCGGCCAGCAGCAGCAGCAGCAACCTGCTGCTGGCGCCCCTCCCGGTTTCAGCCATGCATCCCCGGGTGTGCACCCGTCATTTGCACACCCCTGGGCCGGCACCCTCCAGATGTGGCCCTACGGGCGTCCTCCACCGGCGGCACCAGCGTTCACCGCCGTCCCGCAGTACGGCTACGGCGGCTCCTTCAGCGGCGTCCCGAGCGGTGGCGCCTATGGCTCCGGCTACACCGCTTCGCCTTCACCGTACGTCTACGGGGGAGCAGCGCCAGCGTTCCAGGGGCCCTCGCCGGCTTACCAGGTGTCACAGCCGGCACCCTGGAACCCCGTCCATGGAGGCGCTTGGACTCAAGACTCCCTGGCGCAGTCGTTCAACACCATGACGCTCACTCCGCCGGCACCGTCCGAGTGGTACGCCGACTCCGGTGCTGGTTCTCACATGACCGCGGACGCTGGTAACCTCTCCACCATTTCCCCACCATCATCTTTTACACCTTCATCTATCATTGTGGGCAATGGAGCACTCCTTCCTCTCACTGCCACCGGACCACATATTTTTTCATCTCCACATCGTAATCTTGTTCTTAACAATGTTCTGGTGTCCCCCAACATTATTAAGAATTTGATTTCCATTCGTCGTTTTACCATCGATAATAATTGTTCTATTGAATTTGATCCGTTTGGTCTTTCTGTGAAGGATTTGCAAACCAGGAACGTGATCGCCAGGTGCAATAGCTCTGGCGACCTCTACCCGTTCTTTCCACCCGCCACCAGCACCTCCGCACTTATCGCTGCACCCACCTCACTTTAGCATCGTCGTCTCGGCCATCTTGGGCGCGAAGCTCTGTCCAAGCTTATTCGTTCCAGTGTTATCTCATGTAATAAAGATGATCTCCACCATATATGCCATGCGTGCCAACTTGGTCATCACACACGGCTTCCTTTTGGATCATCTAGCTCTAGGGCTAGTCATAATTTTGATTTGATACACTGTGATCTTTGGACATCTCCTATTGTTAGTGTGTCAAGGTACAAATATTATCTTGTTATTCTTGATGATTGCTCACACTACATTTGGACGTTTCCACTTTGCCTAAAATCTGAGACGTTTTCCACTCTCTCAAATTTTTTTGCCTTTATTCACACGCAATTTGGCACCACCATCAAGAGCGTTCAGTGCGACAATGGCCGTGAATTTGATAATTCCACCGCCCGCACGTTCTTTCTCTCCCACGGTGTTGCACTCCGCATGTCGTGTCCATATACTTCTCAGCAAAATGGCAGAGCCGAGCGCTCCCTTCACACCATTAATAATATTATGCGTTCTCTGCTATTTCAGGTGAGTCTTCCTCCGGTTTACTAGGTTGAGGCCCTCCACACTGCCACCTATCTTGTGAACCGCCTCCCCACCAAAACCCTCGTCTCCTCGACACCTTACACCCACCTTCATTCCACCCAACCCTCCTATGACCATCTCAAAGTTTTTGGGTGTGCTTGTTACCCCAACTTGTCCTCCACAGCACCCCACAAACTTGCACCTCGTTCTTCCCTATGCGTCTTCCTCGGCTACTCCTCGGAACACAAAGGCTATCGGTGTCTCGAGCTCCAGTCGAATCGCATTATTCTCTCCCGACATGTCGTTTTTGATGAATCTTTTTTCCCTTTCGCCGACATGTCGACCACGCCCATGGCTTCCTCCGCCTTGGACTTCCTCGTTGATGAGCATGATCTCACCGCTCCACTTCCTGGAGTTCGCGTTGTGCATGCAGGTACCCCGGCTCCTCCGACGTCGCCCGCCGTGCATGGCCCTGTGCCTGTGCATGCGCCTGTTGCCGCGTCCCAGTCCGCTCCTGCACCGCCGAGCCCTGGAACGCGGTCGCCCAGCTCGCCCCTGACCGGCGCTACTGCCCCTGTGCATCCCGCACAGGCTGCTGCCAGTAGCGCCCCGGTCGCCTCGCCGACTGCACCATCCGGTGCTGCTGCCCCTGTGCCATTAGCACGGGTTGCTGTTAGCAGCACCACGGCGCCAGATGCTGCTGCCCCTGTGCCATCCGCACGGGCTGCTGCCAGCAGCTCCACGACAACTGGCCGCACCATCGCCACTCGCCCGGTCTCCATCACCCCGGTCACCAATGCGCACTCAATGCGCACGCGCGACAAGGCTGGCATCACCCAACCTGTGGATCGCCTCAACCTCCACATTGTGCCCATGTCGCCTTTGCCGCGCTCTGTTCGGGACGCTCTGTCAGACCCCAATTGGCGCTCCGCTATGCAGGCTGAGTATGATGCTCTTCTCGCCAATGACACTTGGAGCCTTGTTCCTCGGCCGCCTGGTGTCAATCTTGTGACTGGCAAATGGATTTATCATCACAAGTTGCGGGCCGATGGTTCCCTTGATCGCTACAAGGCTCACTGGGTATTGCGGGGTTTCACACAGCGCCCCGGTGTTGATTATGATGAGACTTTCAGCCCAGTGGTCAAGCCTGCGACTGTCCGGGTGGTTCTATCTCTGGCGTTGTCTCAGCAGTGGCCCATTCATCAACTGGATGTCAAGAATGCATTCTTACACGGCACCCTCACTGAGACAGTATACTGTGTTCAGCCCAGTGGTTTTGTTGACTCCTCACGTTCGGATTATGTCTGCCGCCTCAACAAGTCTCTTTATGGCCTGAAGCAAGCGCCCCGTGCCTGGCGCCACAGGTTCGCCTCACACCTTGTGTCCCTCGGCTTTGTTGAGACTTAGTCTGATACTTCATTATTCTCATACCATCGGGGTTCAGACACTGCCTATCTGCTGCTGTATGTGGATGATATTGTTCTTACCGCTTCCTCCGCCAGATTTCTCCAGCAGATTATTGCAGCTCTCCAGCGTGAGTTCGCCATGACCGATATGGGACAACTACACCATTTTTTGGGCATCTCTGTGACACATTGTGCTGGTGGTCTTTTTCTCTCTCAGCGGCAGTACACTCTGGATATTTTGGAGCGCGCCGGGATGAGTGCTTGCAAACCTTGCAGCACCCCTGTTGACCTTCACTCCAAATTATCTGCAGATGGGGCTCCGGTTGCCGACGCCACACAGTACCGTAGTTTGGCTGGTGCTTTACAGTATCTGACTTTCACCCGACCAGATATCGCCTTTGTAGTTCAGCAGATTTGCTTATATATGCATGATCCTCGTGAGCCCCACCTTGCTGCACTCAAGAGGATTTTGCGCTACCTGCAGGGTTCTCTCTCACTTGGGCTGACCATGCGTCGGTCACCACCTACGGAGCTGGTCGTCTACATTGATGCTGACTGGGCCGGCTGTCCCGACACTCGACGTTCCACCTCCGGTTACGCAGTGTTCCTTGGGGACAATCTGGTGTCCTGGTCCTCCAAGCGTCAGCAAACAGTCTCCCGGTCCAGTGCAGAGGCCGAGTATCGTGCTGTGGCAAATGGTGTTGCTGAAGCTACTTGGCTCCGCCAGCTGCTTACCGAGCTTCGCCACCCGCCTCGCCGTGCCACCCTGGTCTATTGTGATAACATCAGTGCTGTTTACCTCTCTAGCAATCCGGTGCAGCATCAGCGGACAAAGCATGTTGATATTGATCTTCACTTTGTTAGGGAGAAGGTCACCCTCGGTCACATTCGGGTACTTCATGTTCCGACGACATCACAGTACGCCGATGTCTTCACCAAGGGCCTTCCTACCTCGTTGTTTCAGGAGTTTCGATCCAGCCTGAACGTCCGCCATGCTCCCGATCAGACTGCGGGTGAGTGTTAGCATATTGTATATATAGTAGGTCCCTTAATTGTGGATGTAATCACGCGCCTGTGCGGTAGGCTTGCATGCCACCCTGGCTGCCCTATATGTACTCTTGTACACATATGGAATACAAATCAATCATTCCCACACTTTCACTTTTTTTATGCTCTGTAGGCGATCTATAAAAGCATAGAGCTTTCTAACTGCCATATTGTTTATTCAGAAAATGATTTTAGAAGGTAAGCATTTTTCTCTCGCAGGCTTTGCTATTTTAGGACGTGTTTCGTCTAAATAGGACCATACCTTTATATTTGTGCTTTTGGAGGAAATTGGCTGTTAAGATTGTCTGGGTGCTAGGCACAAGGACACTTGGTGGCTGATTCTTTTATGTGGAGGGAATGACTTGTAGGAATAATCTGGTTTTTCAGCTCCACTTGGTAGCTGATTCTTCTATGTGAGTTTAACTTTTGTTACAAGCATCACATGACTTTGTACTTTTTGTATAGGCACTTCAGGTTTTTTGTCCAGCAAAAGAAGCTAGATTTTCTTTGATTGAAAAATCTAAATCACATAGTCACATGCAGTCCAAATCCACCATTAACTGGTGGCCCCTGGTTCTGCACGCAAACATTTGGTATTTATGAATATTGGTTTTGACATGCTGATATGTCTTCATCACTGACAATCATGTCACATTTTTTATTCAGATGATGATTTCCTACCAAATAATGTCTTGGTACTCCAACCAATTCCTGAAAACCACTTTGCCTTGTGTTCTCTGAGATAGACTGGAGTCATTAGTCTTATTTGCTCGCATGATTTGGATTAGCATTAAATTGACAAAGTGTTCTTTTTTTTACAGTAAATACATTAAACAGACCAATTGTTCTGTAATAAACTTGAATAAAATTATCCGTTGCTAAAGTCCTTCCAGTCTGATATGAACTAATAGTTATTGATCTATTCATAAGTGAAACCATATATAACTTCAAATAGGTGATGGTCACATGCAAGTAAATTGTACTGTTTTTACTACACCTACAGTGATAGGTACTGAAGATGAAAAAAATGTAAGTTGTCCACACTTCTGCTTTTATTAGTAAAACCACAGTGTTGCTGTTCTCTTAATTTTGTCAGTTTCAGTATCAGCCGTGAGATCCTGCTATTTACAGTTCAGATAGCACTGAGTTTTATTGTGTGTTGGCAAGTGCAGTACTTCACCTGCTTCTACATGTCAGGTTTTTTCTGAGCTGTTTATATAAGGCTGTATGTAAAGTGCACGCTTTATTGTTTGCATGCTCAACTCTGTAGTTGCAGCAGCTTCGGTTCTCATACTTGATAACTTGAATGAAACAGTGCTGGTTATATTCTCTAGCATGCATGAGCTGAGAGAAGTGTTAGTTTATTCAAGCACCTTTAATTAATTAGAGCTCTTGTTTGCTGGGTATTTCATAAATTATTTAAGAGTAAAGTTCATGGCCGGTCTTCGAACTTGTAGGGGTGTGTCATCCCGGTCCTCCAACTCAGAAAGTGTCATTTCGGTCCTCAAACTATGTTTGGGTCTCATATTTATCCAAACGGGTTTGACCCCATGTGGTCGTGATGCAGTACAGGGAGCTGATCGGCGTGAGGTTCTTCAGCAGCACATCCGGCCCTATCGTTGGCTTGTCGCCGCTGGACTACGACAAGCACGGCATGCACAGCTGTCCACCACGGGCGGTTTGTTCCTGGGGGCGCCAGCACGCTGGGCCACGGCACGGGCACGGCTGCGGGCGGGTCGTCGAGCGCGCGTGTGGCTGTCAGCGTGGTGTCGGACGGTGTGCACGCCCTCTTCCCCTCCCCCGGTGGCCTCGGGCCCTCGGACTACATCGGCAACATGATCGCGGTTGCCGTGTTGTACGTGGTCTAGAGTGGGGTCACCGTCGTCTGCTCCGTTATGTAATTTATGTGTCTGAGTAATTTTGTTTATAACCCCTGCTATTTTTTATAATAAGCAATTAAGTCTTGTATTTGCACACGGGTACGAATCCGTACCCGTTTGGATGAATATGAAACCCAAATAAAGTTTATTGACTGAAATAACACACTTTCTGAGTTGAGGGATCAGGATGACACACCTCTATAAGTTCAAGGACCAGCCATGGACTTTACTCATTATTTAATATTCGTGCTGTCACTTTGCTTCTGCACAACTTTGAGAAATTCCTAACCGTTCCTAGGGTTGACATATCACTAGTTGAGCTGCATGTTTTCAAGTCAAGTTGCCTAATCTTATCTCTTCATTGTGATAATATGGTGTAGCCATTTTGACCAATTGTCACTTATTTATTTGTCCTTCATAAAAGTCTAATCTAGCACATAATACATGTTATGTAGGATGATACCTTCGACCTAGCTATTGGAGTAGAAAATCCAGAAGAATATCACCCAAGTTGTGTTTGGCGGATATGGGAATGGAAGCCAAAGTGGTATAGGAAGCTTCTCTCCTAGTTTGGTTTGGGTGATGAACATTTATTAATTCAGTCAAATATGTTGTTGTTTAACGAACAATGCAACACCCATATGCTTTGCTTTATTAATTTGCTCCATGTTTACCCGTTAATAACCTAGCACTATAACTGATCAACCCAGCAAATTATTGGCCAAACTGATCAGCCCAGCAAATTCTGAAGCCATTTCATCAGTTCTTTATTTCTGAAGCCGTTGCAGTGTGTTGATTTCATCAAACAACAACGATTTAATAACTAGCAGAAGCCATTGCAGTCTGAGGGGGTGGTAGCCAACTGTCCTAGCAATTTGCCATGTCTCCTGCTAGTACTAGACTGTTTGGTCTCTTTAATTTTTTTCGATCAGTGTCTCTTCTTTAACTGAAGTGTATTGTCTTGAATCTGTGAACGCCAAGCACAACCGTAATCTTGAATATGTGATTTCACAGATAAATCTGTAGGTTGGCAACGTTGGTGTATTGATCAATACAATACTTGTTTATGATGTAAAATGTAAATTGATTGCACATGTACAGTTAATCAAGATGAGAAATTGTTGGAACTTTTCTTGATTTATGTGAATGCATGATATTTGTAGGAGGTTCACCAAGCTGTATGACGCAATCATGGACGACCAACTGAAGTGATGAAGAAGTGCAACAAGGGATCTCTCACAAGAAATGAAGTGTGATGAACTCATGATGGGGTGGATCTTTTGTCATGAATAAATACAAGTCTTATCTGGTGTTCATCTTTTATAGTGGCTCGTAATTAGTTCATCGCTTGTACGAACAATGATGTATGTGTGTATGACTTGGTTGCCATGGAAGCACTATATGTGTTGGCAGTTGGTTTGTATGAACCAATGTTAGTTTGTGGCTATGTTTGGAACCATGATATATGTATATGTATATATGAACTGGTAGTTGGCATAAACTAATGTCAATTTCGTGGCTATGTTTGCCCTCAAAATCATTACTAAATATATACTTGTATATTTAAGCAGGCAACTATTTTGTTGAGAAATAGAATCCCCCGGTATGCCAATAACACAAGTTAAATTAGAATTGCACATGTTTGCGGCATGGGAGAGTATGTGTCTTTGAGATCGTTATAACTTAATTTACTAGAGGCAAGATGAATCAGGTTGCAAGCATTGCTAATGCAAACGATGTTTGTAGTGTCGATGTCTTGATCAAAGGTGTGTTGTCGGCGTTTCTTGATCTCTAGGGCACCAGCGTCTCCTTTTGTTCATGTTGGGGGTGGGTGCATGTTTTCCTAGCCCTTCACACCCAAAGGGCCATTAGACAAAAGTGTTGCAATGCAATACCATATTGCAACGACACACGTTTCCATAGCAACCAAAAACACATGTGGCAATAGCAATATATTATTGCATCTCTTTAGATATTTAGTTGCAATAAACAACTACCTATTGCAATGGTCGTGAGAAATATTACAACCAACATAAACTATGGCAATAGCGACAAACTATTACATCGCCTTAGAAATTTAGTTGCAATAAATAGCTACATATTGCAATGGTCATGAGAAATATTACAACCAACAAAAACTGTGGCAATAACAACAAACTATTACATCGCTTTAGAAATTTAGTTACAATACACGGTCTACCTATTGCAATGGTCGTGAGAACTATTACAGCCCAACAACATTGTGGCAATAATTTCAAGCAATAGCAACACTGTTCTATTTGGTTGCAAGAGCACCAGACAATTGCAACGCCAATCAATAATAATGCAACTAAATGTCATCATGGCAATATTATTAACCAATAGCAACACTTTTCAAAAAAAAGTTGCTATAGGTCTCACCTCTTGCAACGTTGAACGTAAAAATTGCAATGCACTATTTTTATGGCAACACAGCCCCCCTATTGCCACCTTTTGGACAAATGTTGCAAAACACACCCCTATTACAACACAATTTGTGGTGATGCAAATGACGTCCAGTGGCAATAGGGTCAAAATCTTGTAGTGGCGTATATATATACTGTGAAGCCATTATCGGGTCTAGATGGGCATGCACTACTATAGATTGACCTATCACCAACGAATCTATCACCGCCGGTATCATTAAAAACAATGGTGATAGCTATCACCAATGGTTCGTAATATGAACTGTTGGTGATGAGAGTATCACCGCCGGTTCGTAAGAACGTGCGGGTTGATAACTATCACTGCCGCTTCGTCTTACCAACCGGCGGTGATAGTCTATCATCACAGCTGTTTCGCACCACCAACCGACGGTGATAATGTGCTCCTCATCACTGCCGCCTCGCCATATGAACCAGCAGTGAAGACATTTTCACCACCAGCTTGTTGTATGATACAACGGTGATAACCATGCTGCAGTATAAATAAATTCATAACTTTTTAAATAAAATCAGATAAAAACAAACTTTATATAAAAGTTGTAGACCTCGACGAGATCGATAACTTTGTAGTTGATGACTTTTTGTAACACCCTAAAATTTGCTTTTCTTCAAATAGAGTTAAATTCATCTAATTATGTATTTTTGTGTATATTTAAACCTAGGGAAAATAATATTTTTATTGAAATTAAAATTCATCATAAGTCTAGAAACATGTTTATGCATTCATGCTGGTGCATTGAGTTTATTGTGATGAGTGGTTTTGATCCAAAACTCAAAATGATTCAAGTTGCTTTTGAAAGGTTTTGAAATGGTTTGAAATAAAAGAAAAAGGAAAACCTCTCCCTCTCTCTGTTTTTGGCCTATGGCTTGCTCACCCTCGCAGCCCAATCCATCTCTCCTTTTGGCCCGAGTAGCGAAGCAGCCCAGCCAGCCGTTTCTCGCGCCCAGCGGCCCAGCTCCACTCCACGCAGAAGCCGCTCCAACCCAGCCTCCTCTCTTCACTCCTCACGTGGCCCAGCGAAGGAAGCCCACGCGGGCACCCCTCTCTCCTAGCACGGGCCAAAGCCGCAGCAGGCCCAGCGCCCACCGGCACCCCTCCCTCACTTTCCTTCCCTCACTGACGACACGGGTCTAGCTGTCAGTGGCACCCCATTCTTCTACCTCACGTCGTGACCGAGCCGGTCACTGCTGTTGCCGCCCAATCCCGGCTTGTGCGGGATTCTCCGCGTAGATCTCCACTGCTCCTATAAAGCCTGAGGCCCTGTCCGCGCCCCGTTTCGCATCCACATGCCGTCGCCTTTGCCCTAGCTCCGTGCCGCACGCATGCTCATTTCAGATCTCGCCATTGAAGCAGAGCTCGCCCACCGCCGTTGAAGCCCTTACTCACTGCCTTTCCATCGTCTTGAGCCCACTGCGGCATTTTGCACCGAGGTTTTGAAGCTCCCGAGCCCTTGTCTCCTCTTTCCCTCGCTCTCGTGTGGTCCCTAATCGCCGCCAAACTGTCACAGGGAGCCACCATCCGCCCTGCCATGCTCTGCGCCGTCACCGAGCTACCTCCATCCGTGAAACATGTCTAGGTGAGTTCGCCGTCGCTAGCTGGGACCTCCCTGTGCCCTTACCGAAGCAAACCGAGCTCAAAAACCCGATTCTGGTGAAGTTTTGGTGAAAACCTCGCCGCCGTCCATGGAGCACCACCGCGCCAGTGTTCAGTTCTGGCCGGCAAACCTCCCTAACCTGCCTCGACCATCCATCCATGGATCTACGACTCAGATTAGAACTTACCCCTTCGTGCAGCGCATTTTGCTAAAGAGCCCTTCACCTTTTATAGAATAAACCTGCAGTCCACTCTCTTTCAAAAGTATTTCAAATTAAGTCTTTTTTCTTCCATTTTAAACACTGTATTTTATAAAAATAGAACCCGCCGTCCACAGGGGTAGTTTTATAGGTTAGACCTCGTGTTTATAATCAAAATTACATATAGGTCCATTTTAAAAACTACAAAACTGCCACCGAACCTTGAAATTAGCGTAGAATCTCCATTTTAACTCCGATTTGAGTGATTCTCATGCCTGTGTGCTTGTAGCATCACGTAGAACAGTTTTAAAACCTTTTTAACTTCTATTTCTATTGTTTGGTGTATGGTTCTAATTAGCTTATATTTGTTTGTTATGCATGTATGTATGGATGCCTGTGTGGTGCTGTTTGATCTCGAGTAGACAGTGAGTTTCGTGTTTGTGATCTAGAGCAACTCTTTGAAGATCAAGACCATCAACGATACTTTGAATTAAGGCAAGTATAACATGAGGCTCCTTGTTACCTATTCACTTTAATGCAATCTCAATTCATATGCATATGTTAATGAACCACTTAGAGTCTATTTACAACATGGTATTAAAAGATGCTTTTTAGCAACATGGAACCAACGGGGCTAGAGCATTGGGCCTTTTCTTATGGTGCTCTAGTTTCTGTCCATAAGGACTCATCTTTAAGTGGCAACCCAGGACTTACAGTACAACCATAAGGTCTACATGGCTCTGATCTTAGTCTAGTACCTTGTTCTTTCTAGTTTGTAGCAGTTTACCGAAAGGGCAAGATGGGCATACTAGGCTGGGTATGGGCCTCATCCCCTGGGTGTGTACTATGCTGCGAGTATTAGTGCCATTTTTGGAGATGACTCCATAACACTTGGGAGATGGAATCCTTATCGGCTGCTCCTTATTAGAACGACTGAGAAAAAGCTTCGTAGTGTACCCTGCCTGCTCACCTTGGAAGTGTTTTGGGAGTAATTAACCCGGGCATATGGGCAACACGACTTAGGTTGAAAGTGTAAAACATCTGCAGAGTGTAAAACTGGTATATCAGCCGTGCTCACGGATACAAGTGGCCTAGATCCTTACTGAATAGTTGGTTACTTGGATGGTTTGGGTTATGATTAAAATTTCTGATATCTCTAATTATTCATATTCGGGAGCCTAAGCATAACTTAGCAACTTATGATTAATAAAAAAATATGACCAACTAAAAGTGCTTACCGCAGTTCAGCCATGTCAAGCCTTTTGAGCCTACATCCCCTCATGTTATGCTTGCTAAGCGGTAGTAGCTTACGTTTGTTTTATTTCAATACTTTGGCAAAATCCCGGATGGGTACCAGATGGAGGTTCTTCAATGGAGTTTTCTAAGAGGTGTTAGGCTTGTGATCAACTAGTTGACGATTCCTGTGGTGTTGGAGGCTTCGCCAGAAGAATAGAGTTATAGTACCCAATGTAAAGTGAGACTATGTCTCTTGTAACAAATACTTATTCGCTGTGTAATCAAGGCATTGTCTTTGATATTACCCATTCGTTTGTAACTATATGTTTGAATTGAGTTCCTGGGCACACATATGGGATGTACCTAGTTTTGTTCTTAAAACTGGGTGCGACACTTTTTCATTTGAAACCATTTACAGTCCCAGAATTCTGTTTGAAGCACTCAAATTTTAAAATTCAAAATTTTTGAATTGTACAAACGACCTTAGATGAAAAATGACCAAAACCAAAGTTGTAGATCTCGATGAGATATACAACTTTGTAGTTGACAACTATTTCATTAGAAATCATTTATAGTCTTAAATTTGTATATGAAGTTTTAAAATTTTAAAAACCAAAATTTTTAAACAACCTTGGATGGAAAATCGACAAAAACCAAAATTATAGATCTCGATGAGAATAACAACTTTGTAGTTGATGAGTTTTTTATTTGAAATCGTTGGAGGTCCCAAAAGTCTCGCTGAAGTTTTGTTGTTTTGAAATTCAAATTTGTTAAACGACCTCAGATGGCGAAACAAGCAGAATCAAAGTTGTAGATCTCGATTAGAACAACAAATTTGTAGTTTATGACTTTTTCATCTGAAGCCATTTAGGATTCTAAATATTCATTTTAAGTCCTAAAAATTGAATACTAGGGGAATTGATATGCTATACAGACACAAGTGACTTAGGTGTGGAGTGATTAGTGGAGGGTGGTCAGGTTCGAATCCTAGCACCGCGTACCATGAAAAATATCTTGGAGTTGGAGCTGGAGCAGCTTTCCGGTACCATGAAGCTGGAGCTAGTGGGGGGAGCTTCCCAGGATTGAAACAATTTTTTGCTATTTTTTGGCCTATTTTTGGGGATTTTGAAAATTTAAATCACCGCCCGCTGGTAATACGAACTGACCGTGATGAGATATTATCACCGCCAGTTGCAAACCGCCAGTGATGAGAATATCATCACCACCGACAGCTTACTGCCGAGACCGAAAAGCGCTAGTGATGGGCTTTACGAACCGCTTGTGATATGTCTGAATGTAGTAGTGCTGGTGGGCTGGCCACGATTAACTGAGGCGGGCCTTATAGGTGCCCGCCACCGAAAACGCATTTACGGAGGCGGTTGCCTTAAGACGACTGCCTTGGTTACTGTCGATTAACCGAGGCGGTTATTTTAAGGCGACCGCCTCGGTTAATGTATCAATCGAGGCGGTTTCGTTAGGGCAACCGCCTCGGTTAATAGGCATTTACGGAGACGGTTCTGTTACGTTGCCCGCCTCGGTTAAGCATTAATCGAGGCGGTTGCTGGGCCGGCTGCCCTACCACGAATAACCGAGGCGGGCAACCGGCCCAACCGTCTCAGAGGCCTTTTTCTGAACATCTCGGTTAAGTTTTTGTGTAATAGTGTCTCTTAAGCCTATTTTCCTTCTATGGAAATATTTGGCATTCAAAATGTGCTTTATGTCACCCTAATATCAATATTAGATTTTTAATATCATACTTCAAAAGATAACCCCTATTGTGGGCTTAAAATTATGGAAATTCGTATCCATGTATCCCCAACTAAAAGTGGAGGCCCATTCATGTATGTTATGATGATGAAATTTTATGGGAAATATTCATATACATATTTAAATACAGAGGGTCATTACTCATTATGTGCAGTGAGCTGCCATGGTTGTCCATCATCTTACCCTCAACAAAGTGGCTGCCCTTGCACTAAGGCGGATCCATGCTCACCACACGTCATGGAGCGGAGCATCATGCCAACTGGATTCGGGCTCTTGCTGCAGCCATCGACCCATCGTTGGAGATAGGAGCTGCCATTGTAGTGGCACCAACATCGCTGAGTGGAAAGGTTGACGAGTCATGGAAGCCACAGGAAGGGAAAGGAGAATCTCCTACCTCTGCCTCGATCTGCTTCCCAGAAGCAGACCTGGAGCATGGCCTGATGGAGACATGAGGGCTGGACCACGACCTAAGTAACGGAGGTCGCCTGGTCCGGCTGTGCCATGCCGCAAGCCCACACGTCGGAGCTCATGTACGAGTGGGGGCATGCAGACAATGGCGTCTACGATGCCAGAGACATAGTTATTCAAAACTACGAACCAGATCATTGCTATAAAATTTGGTGGCTGAACCTGAACTTTTATTTTATGACACTAGTGTTTCCATGGGTTCTGGTTTGTTTTAGCTAGACTTCTTTACTGAAGGAGATTGAAACAAAAGATATCTTTAACTCCCATATGGAGTGAATTTTTTTTCTCAAATACGCAGGAGATAAATGTATCATTGTATTAAAGAGAGAAAAATGATCAGCCCCTTACAAACACCATCACCTCACTCCGGGCTGGGCTCTGAGGGATTGCTTTCATTACATCGTAGGAACTAAAACTCTAGACAACTAAGATAGGGGTGTGTCAGTGTTTCGTCACCCAATGAGTGAATTTATACGTGTGTCGCGCTGCTCTAGGGGAGACGATGGTAGCATCCAAAGACAGAAGGAATTATACTGGTTTAGACCGGAGCCCTACGTCCAGTCTCAGAGATAGTTCGAGTACGTGTTCCTCAGTTGAACGCTCTGAAGTTCTTACAATGGGGCATGCAAGAAGGGAGAAAGAGGTAGGAGAGTGAAGAGGGATTGCCCGAATGAGGTCTCGAGAGTCCGTCCCTTTTTGGAAGTGTGTCCTAGCTGCCCTTATATAGAGTTCGGGGACATGTTACATACAGAGAGATAGGTTGTCCGGACAGAGTGGTCGTGAGCCTGAGGGAGGGGAAACTAGCTATCTTGGCTTGCAAGGAAGGCCATCTTGTCGTCAGTGTACGTCTGGGCATGGTTGTCGTTATGGTCTTGTGCACACGTCGCAGTATGGTGTGGCGTGATGCTACAGTACCAGTCGTGACGGCACTATTGGCACGATGTTGGTTTCGCCAACTATCCTGTGTGATGTGAGCTCGCCGTGGCCTTCGTCATCGTCTCCCGTCCTTCTGTTGGCATCAGCATGGGAGTAGGTAGCCGCTCCCACGTCATTGGATGTCCTGCTGGTCGTGAAGCTGGTGACCACGATCCCGAGCCTTGGGGTCGTGGCCCTTGTTGGCTTGATTGGCGGTGCTATCTTGTCTATGTAGCGTGGCGTAGAGATGGCGTATGTCCGGACTGAGGGGTTGTCCCCTCGGTCCTAGCGGAGTGAGTGGGGCGCGCCTACCATTGTCAAAGCAGGCGTAATTGGTGGAGCTCGACCTCTCTTCGTTCCTTCCTGGGGTCGGGACGGAGGAGCGGTCGTGCGGCGCTACGTTGCATGTGGTGAAAGGAGAAGGGAGAGGTCGTGGTCGACCCCTCGCCTTAGTGCTTGGCCCAGGTCTGCATGGCTTAGATGGGCCACGGTTGCTGGGCTTGAGTTAGCTCGGTTATCATGGGCCGTCCGAGTGGCTAACTAATCAGTATCTTGAGATACCCGGGGTATCATAACCCTGACAGGGTGAGACTTGATCACAAACCTCCAACCGATCACACCAAGCTAAGCTAACCAAGCCCACCACCGTGACCCAGCCCCAGCATGCGCAGACCACGCGCTCCTGCGAGGCACCAAAAGTGATGCTCTTCTCTTAACTGCTCGAGCAGTTTGGTGATGCAGGGGTGAGACCGCAGGCATTTCGGTGCTTCCATAGGGTCCAGGAGCCTAGAATGATAATTGTGTTCAATCCTTTCTTCTTTTCTTTTGGAATTCTCTTAATTGCTTTCCGCCACCAAGTTGCCACTGACTTCTCTCGTCTTGTGGGAGTTCAGTCACGCAATCCCAAAGGCGTGAGGATCCGTGACCAGAATTCCCAAGCAAGAACGCACGTAGTAAGCAGGTGTTGGACCGTCTCATCTTCCTGATCTGTCACACATGGGGCAGCGGCTCGGGTGAGGTAAACCTCTCTTAGCTAATCTATCTGTCGTCCAAGACCTGTTTCGGATTGCTAACCATAGGAATATCTTGCACTTTGGTGGCACCCAAGATTTTCATAAATGTCGCCACGACTCGAAGGAAATGGATCCATTGAAGAACGCTCGATAAGCAGATTTTGAAGAAAACTGGCCTGACCTATCAAGTCTCCAAATGTGGACATCGACATCCTGAGTGAGAATCACCTCATGTAGAATATCCCATAAATGAAAGAATTCAAAGAGACCCACCACTGAGAGCCCACCTCCAATACCGGCTAGCCAAACATGCTCCTGAAGGGCGTCAGCCACCGCGCGTTCCATGCGAATTCGGGATGGCACTGCAACAGCAACCGCTGGAGCTAAATCTTCCAAACAGCAGCCCATAAGCCACTTATCCTTCCAAAATAAAGTATTTCTCCATTCTTGACCTGAGATTCCAAAACAATGTTGAAGAGAGCCCCAGCATTCGGATTAATGTGCAAGTCATCGAAGCCAACCCATGACTGGTGGGGGTCTGTCTTCTTGAGCCATAACCAGCGGATTTGCAGTGCCTAGCTCATGAACTCGAGGTTATGTATCTGAAGTCTTCCCAGATCAAGGGGCCGTTGGACCTTTTCCCAAGCCACCAAACAAGCACCACAATTCACTTGCTCTCTTCCCTTCCAAACAAAAGCTCTTCTTATCTTATCAATGGCACGCAAAAACCATTTTGGCACATTGACAGCTATCAAGACATAAACCGGAATGGCCAATAGGACAAAGCTTACCCAGGTAACTCTCCCTGCCATGGTCATGAGAGCAGCACGCCAGCCAGGGAGTTTATCACTGATCTTCTCGATCCATCTGAGCAATTCTGCCTTTCCTATTTTTCTAGTGAAGACCGGTAGTCCCAAGTAAGTGCAAGGAAAGTCTGCTGTCGTGCATGGCAGTGTAGAGGTTACCATCTCCAATTATGCCGAGTCACACCAAAAGGGTACAACTTAGCTTTTCTGCAAATTTGTTTGTAGGCCTGATGCCTCAGCAAACATGTCCAAGATGCTCATAGTGAGGTTCATCACAACCTCCTGTGGCAGAATGAAGAGGACAATGTCATCAGCATAAAGGGATATGCGCTGACCTGGATTTCCTTGCGTTAGCGGTTGTAGCAGCTCCAAATCTCCTGCCTTGGTGAATAAACTATTGAGCACGTCCATTACAAGGATGAATAACATTGGCGAGAGGGGGTCTCCATGTTGGAGACCACGTTGATGTCTGATTTCCGGACCTGTTTCACCATTAAGAATTATCCGGGTGGAAGCTGTGGACAGCAAACTAGATACCAGATTACACCATACTTGGCTAAAACCCAAATGTGATATAGAGTAAATTATAAACCTAAATTGGCAAAAATGTTATAAGCAGCTTGGTAGAAGATAGTGATGACTTGCCTGGGTAAGTATCCTCTATATGGTTCTGGCTCTTAGCATTAGCATGAGCATTTGTAGCTACACTACTGTTCTGTATGCTATTGCGTTGTCCCAATGAGCACATTAAAAAATTCTGCAAAGAACCTAATATTTTCTTACTGTTCTGGTAATATAAATGATGTATCATACTGTTCCCAGAATGACACATTCATACTGATTTATCAAAAATAAAGAGGCGACATATGTTCCATGCTTTCATTGACACATAATTTCAAGTAGCAAAATAATATTATTGTCAAATTACCAATTTACTGTGACTCTATGTTATAGCCAGTGGAAATCAACATTTTTTAGCTTATGTTGATCGAACCATGGTACCAGAATGACTAATCAAAATAGAAAAAAAGCGCTAGAGTCTAGAGTTTGCCATTTATATTGATTAAATCAACAGTTCCACTCATGTGGCTGTTTATGTAGTTAAATTATTAAATTACGTGATTGTTAAGAAGATCCCTGTAGATAGAACAGAACCCTTTGTTTGCATCAATAATTGTTGAGTCCACTCTACTTTATCAGTTTACCGTTCCACTATACTTTATCAGGTTTTTGTTTCACTTCAATGTAGTTGTATTAAATTTTCTTTCATACTTTTAGGCTTTTAGGTTAGGAATTAATGAATCTTCCTGCATCATTTTAGGTCATGTAAATAACTATTAGTCTCCCTAAAATTTAGTTCACTTATACATATGCATGAATTGAACTGAACTGAACTCGAGCTTATATTTAGGTATAAATCAGTACTCTGAGCATCTTGGTTCACTGGTGACAACTACTGTTAAGGCAAACTGTCAACAGAATAAATTCTTCCAATGTCTTTAGGCTGAAAAAAATATCTGAAAATTTCCCTCTGCAGTCACTATAGGGGTCCATTCTTGTCATTGCTCCATTAGTTGATTGGCTAGCATCCAAGAAAATGAGTTACAACATAGTTCTTGCTCATGGAAGTACTTCAACTGTAGACCATTATCAATCTTTTGGATATCTGCAGTGTTATTGATGGCACTACTGACATATTTCAGTCCCAAATGCCCTTGAGCTCAGCTAAAACCCAACGTTGATACTAGGTGCAGAGAAATAATCTACAAACCGTAGTGGTAAGACCTCTCCCCACCCCCCTCCTTCTGAACTTCGCACTGGTTCATCAGGTTTCTTGGATGTTTGGTCTGTTAACAAGTACTCCTTGAGCAGAATAGTTGTACTTTCTGTTTTCCCCTCTTCAGACTTTGTAACTATACTCTTTGTTCTTTTAATGCATTTGCAGTAGGAGCCTCTGGCTCCTCCTGATTCCTCAAAAAAAATATGGCACGTCCAAGCATTGCTTGTATCAGTTTACCATCTGAGTTAATTTCATATAAGCAGGGTAGTTTTGCAAAAAAAAATCTTGTTTGGCCAATAAATTGATTATAGATTAATAGATTAACTACTAGCTTGCTGTTCCTACTTCAGGACAGGGAAGTGTCACAGGAAAAAAACAAACCCTGTTATCTGTAGTATTTTTTGGCTGCATTCATTGTGGGCACTGCATTAGTGACTTTTCTTTCTAAAAGAGTGGATAATAGAGATATTTTTCCTGCATTCTCGAAGTTGCTTGATTGCACAATCTAATGCTATCTATTTCCGGTAATGCTAGAAATCAGACTCCGTCCGCGGCTCCACGCGTGGATGCCCCTGTTGGTGGACCCGACGTCCAGAAGGCTATCTATCTTGTCTGTTTCTATCCGCTCCCTCCGCTCCCCTCCCATCACCGCAGATTAAAAAAAACTCACGGTGATACTGCACTCCGCGACCGCGCTCCGTCGCGCCTCCTGCACGCCTTCCTCTCCATGGCCGCCGCGCCTGCACCGCCACGGCATGCTCCCCTCTGACAGCACAGCCGCTGCCGCCTCGCCGCGCGAAGTTGCACCCACCCGACCGCTGTTGTCGGCTCCACCGCGGGCACCGCGTGCACCCCTATCGCCGGGGGCAGCGCCGCCGCTCACCGAGGGCGACGCAGCCGCCTGCCCGTTGTCATCCTCCTCCACCACGACCGCACAACCGGATCCCGCTGTGCAGTGTTCTGCCTGCCCGGTTGCTAGGTTTTGCTGAAAACACATGTTGCAAGTGTATGTTTAAGTGTTTCACATATTTTAGAGGTATGTTGCAAGTGTTTCAGATGTACAAAAGTAGATAGGGGATGCTGCATATGTTGCAATGGTTGTACACATATGTTGCAAATGTCTGTTACCAATGTTTCATCTATGCTTCGGATGTATGTCGCAGTGTGTTTATCTGGATGTTGCATGTGTTTTATCTGGGTGTTGCGTATATTTGCAAAGGTCTTCAAGTGTTTTCAGGTATTTTTCAAGTATTTCAGAAGCATGTTGCAAGTGTGTGTTTCAAATGTTTTAGTTGTTTCAAACATATGTTGTAAGTGTTTTATCTAAGGCAAATTTTGCTATTGGACATGCCAAATGACGCGTCTTTGCTGGCGGACACTGTGTTTTCTATCTTTTGCCGTGAGACACTCTGGTTTTTGGAAATACTGCCAGTGGGCACCACAACCCAGTTGCACCCGGTTTTGGAGAGAGAAAACTTTGTTTTGGACATCGGGTGCCCCTGAACCAGACTTGGCGCCGTCCCAACCTGGTCTGGTTTGACCCAGTTGTAACGACCGGCCCGCACCCGACTCCGTCGTTACAACGGTCTGTTCCTCGTTCCCCCTCTTCACCGTAGAGGCGGCGGCGGCATAGGCTGTGGCGGCCGATCGGGCGGGGGTGCCGGCGCGGCGTAGGTTGGCGGGCGTCGTCGACAGGAGAGCGGGCCTATAGAAGATGGCTACAGGATCTGGCGCTTCTTCGTCGACTGGGTCGCGTGGAGCGAGAGAGGGGCAGGCGCTGTGCCCTTTCTGCCACACGGCGACGGTCGTGGAGCGGACATCGAGAACCACAAAAAATCCAGACAAGCCGTTCTACACTTGCAGGAATCATGACTGGGTGAGTTTTCTTGATTTTGTTCTTGCTACATTTGGGCGTTTTGAAATCGAATGTAGGGTTCATCCTATTGATTTGGCTTTCACTGTGAAATAGGGCAACGGTACCTGCAACTTCTTCATGTGGAAGCCAGAGAGCGCTGGAGATGGCATGGATGGTGCAGCAGTGATGGCTGCGTTGAAGGCTCTGGAGAATTCTCTATTGAACTTAAACAATGTTGTAGTTGCTCGGAGCACTGTTGTGGCTAGAATAGCTGGAGAGCAAATAGTTGTTAGGATGATGGTTGGGGCCAGTGTGTTTGTAGGTGTTGTTTGCTTTCTTGCTTTGTGCATGGTATTGTACAAGCAAGCATGAAGTATGCTTTGTAATGTTTGTGAAATATGAATGAAATGCAGTTTGAATGGAGTAACTTCAACTTGATTTGTTCCCTTTTTTAGTTGTAAAGTTAAAATTGCAGCATCACTACCTTCAACTTAACAGCTGACTTAATTTTAGCATGACAAACACAGGCATACCAGATCATTAATTATGGAACATCATACCAGATGGCAATATCAAGTTCACACCAACAATAGCCAGGTTCACTACATTACCATATTACAATACCAGGTTCACACCAACAATATCTAGGCTCAAAAGCACATAGATTACAATAGTAAGTTCATCGAACCACACAAAAGCACACCAAAAGCACAGGTGGCTCAAAAGGTTGCTTCTGTCTTGATGTTCCCAGTGCAGGCATCAGGCCCCTCCCCTCTTGCTCCTAGTGCAGGCGCTTGGGCTCTGACTCCTAGTCTGTGCCCCTAGGCTACCTCCAGCTTGCTGTTTGGCCTGCCTCCTAGTGACTAGGGATCTTGGAACCCTGTAAGATGGCAGATGTGACCATGTTATCAACTACACTTGGCTTTAGATTAAGAACAATGTTGGCAAGAAATGGATCACTTACTGCACTGATTGCTCAGGAGGTGTAGGCTCAGTTGGAGTTGTCTTCTTCTTCTTGCTGGTTTGTTTCCCCTTGGTGGAGGCCTTTCTCTTCTTCTTGGCTGGCTCTTCTGTTGTTTCTATGATCTCAACAACCTTTGGCTTATAAGTCCTTCTCTTCTTCTTTGGAGGTGCAAGTGGTGGTGCATCAGGGACTACAACAGTTTCATTGCAGGTTTTCTGTAGGTGTCCAAATCCACCACACCTTTTACACCTTCTCCAGCCCTTGCTGCTGGACCCACCTTCTTCAACTCCAACTATCCTTCTCTTCCTTGGCCTTCCTGCTGCTCTGTTGCATTTAGGAGGAAGGAGGTTGAAGCCAAGGTTCAGCTTTTCCCATTCATCCTTGCTTGGCATTGGAGGCACTGGAGTTGCATAGGCTGCTTTGAACATGTCTACAGAATAGTAGTGGTCAACATAGTCCTCTAAGTCTACCCTTCTGGTGCCAATGAAAGCTAGGGCATGAACACATGGTAGACCAGTTAACTGCCAACCTCTACAGGTGCACTCTCTTAGGGTTATCTATGTCAGTGACATGAACAACACCATCATAGTCCCTCCCATCGTCCACAACTAATGGGTCATCATCTTCTGGGTCACTGTCAGGATAGTAAGCAGGGTCAGCATCACCATCATCATTGACCCCATCCTTGTACTTCTCATTATCATCATCTACTCCTACATACTCCACTTCATTAGCCTCTCCCCAGTCATCTTCAGCAATATCTTCTTCTTCTTCTTCTTCAGCAATAGCATCATCATCTTCACCATCATTATCAAGATTAAGACCCTCATCACCATTAGCATCAGCCTCACAATTACCATCATCATTAAGATCAACAGCTTCACCATTGTCATCAGCTACTAGATTAGGCAGTACAAGTTCATCACGGAAGATCATAGCTATTGGCTGACAATTAACATGACTCTCCTGAGTGATAATAACAGACTGAGAAGACTAAGAGGCATTGGCATTACAACACTTAGACTTTAGCAAACGAGGACCAGTGTCAACAACATGTACAGTCAGTGGCACCTTCCTACTGTCCCAATACACATCAAATGCATGTAACAGAGCAGAATCAAAATCTATGCGCACTGTCTCATCCTTGGTTTTGTCAAAGAAGGTGACCTACAGTTCTTGGTCGACCCCATGGACTATCTCCTCACCAAGGCACCCAAGAAACCCCATCCAAGAGAATTTATCCTTGTCTACCACACGCATGTAATTAGCAGTTACATGATAATCATCGAGCCCATCTGGTCTTTGCTCTACATACGCAGGTACGCTAATCGCCAGTCTACACGCGGAAGTCGGATCCATCCTAAATCAACACAAAGGATAACAACCAAACTAAACGATTTCAAAACCGCAAGCATTCTACCACATCCGCAGGCATTCATCTGCAAATAGTAGGGATTCAAAAGACTCACCCTTTCACTAGCCATTTGAATTGCGGAACCCTAGGCAGAGACCTAGGGCACTGCCCGTTCTTCGAGCTGGGGGACTTCATCTTCGGGGCGCGGGGGAACTCTAGATCCTCAACCCCCCATGGCGGATGACGGCCGAGGCTCGATCTGTCAGCGGCGGCGGGCACTGGGTGGACGGCGGCGCGACGAGCAGTGGAGACGAGTGAGCGGCGGCACGATTGGGAGTGAGCGGCGGCAGCGGGATTGCGGAAATGGCGCGCCTGGAACCCTAACGATGGAGTCGGGTGCGGGCCTACCGTTACAACTAGGTCGAACCAGACCAGGTTGGGACGGCGCCAAGTCTGGTTCAGGGGGACCCGATGTCCAAAACGAAGTTTTCTCTCTCCAAAACTAGGTGCAACTGGGTTGCGGTGCCCACTGGCAGTATTTCCAAAAACCAGAGTGTCTCACGGCAAAAGATGGAAAACGCAGTGTCCGCCAGCAAAGACGCGTCATTTGGCATGTCCAATAGCAAAATTTGCCTTATATAAAATATAATAGATAAAATTGTGGATCAATATGGGAGAAGAAAACTAAACAATTTTTTAAAATACGTCAACTACACAACTATAAGGAACACATAATCTGCAAAAGTTGTAGGGAAACATCCAGTAATAAAAAAATGTAATACTTCCTGTAGCGTCCATCCATCCAAAGGGCCGCGAGCCCAACGACACACCTATCATATCTTATCCTATCATATCTACTCGTTCATTCGTTTCTCAATCCTATCCTATCTACTAGTCCACTCATTTCTCCAGAACCAGTCACGCAAAAAACACCATGGGCATGTTCACTTGAATTTATCAGCCGGCTTATCAGCTAGAATCTACAATATTTTTCTCTAAAAAAACAGCTTCAGCCGGCATATCAGCCGACTTTAATACCAGCCGAACAGGCCCCACAACGCCGTGACCGTGCTCCGTCGCGCCGCCTCCGGCATCCGGGCGCTCACTAGCCGGCATCTCCATCGTGCCCGAGAGCGGCCGCCCACTAATTTCCTCCCTTTCCATCATGCCTCCTGCCTGCCATAGCCGCCCGTCTTTCTCCTGGCCCTTGCGACATCCTCGCCTTGCTCTGGTGCGCAGATGTGGTTGCCTCTCCGGTCGCTTTCCTACGCCATCCCATGGCACAACACTCTGCTAGCGGCGCATAGTAGATGAATTCCTCTGCCACAGGTGTACGCAGTCGCTCGGGCCTCCTGTTTGTTATGGCACCGTGCTGTGTCAGCTGCCTTGATGCGCCTCTGCCCCCTCCTCGCGTAGATGTCTTTTTGCGTCACCCGTGCTGATGGCGAGCCTCGTGGATGATCTTGGACGACAGTGGCATGGTGGCTTGGTGCAGCGGGGCCACGTGCGTAGCTGCGCTCCCTCCGTGCGGCAAGCAACAAGGAGATGTTGCACGAAAGCGCATGTTGCAAGCGTATGTTTCAGTTGTTTCATATGTTTCACAAGTATGTTGCAAGTGTTTCACATGGATGTTGCAAAAGTAGATCGGGATGTTGCATATGCTGCAATGGCTATATACGCATGTTGCAAGAGTCTATTCTAAATGGTTTATCTGATTCTCAGATGTATGTTGCAAACGTTTCATCTGGATGTTACATATGTTTCACGCATAGTTATAAGTGTTTTATCAATATGTTGCATATGCTTGTAACGACTTTCAAGTGTTTTCAGGTGTTTTGCAAGTGTTTAAGACGTATGTTGCAAGTGTGAAGTAGATTGTGTGTTGCATAATGGGACCCACCTGTTGCTGCCGCCTGCTGCAGTACCGTGCATGCGGTTCCCGTGTGAAGCGAGCGTGGGAAGCAGCCCACGTAGGCACAGGCAGTCCCCACGTGCTCAATACGGAGCAGGGGTGCTGGCGATCCCCACGTGCGCACGGGAAGCGGAGCTGAAGCGGGCGGTTCCCGTGTGCGAGCGGAGGGCGTGGCTGGGGCGACGCGTCCACGCGACGTGGGTGTGGAAAACAAAGGTGGCACAGGAAATGGAGAGGCACGCGACGTAAGCGTGGGTGTGGAAAACAAAGGTGGCGCAGGAAATGGAGAGGCACGCGACATAAGTAGGCGTGCCCGTCCACGTCTCCGTCTGGACGTCTAGGCAGTAGCATCTCCATGAAAAAGAACGTTGACGGGCTATTGTAGTAAGCCTGATCTCTTTCGACCATTCCCCTGCGCAATGACACGCTCTGTACGCTCTGCGCTCATAGCTCAGCCAGCAAGGATTTGGCCATTTGGGGGCGCGGCCGCCGCCGATCGTGGCCGAGACCGCTCTCTGTTGCTAAACGCGGCTCCAGCCACACGTTTGACCGAGGCCATCATGCATGTCCCGCGCGCTAGTTATCCGGCCGGGCTCTCCGTCGTCCCAACCGCCGTGCATGTGGCCACTTCGCTGCCTCTCATGGTCCCATGTGGAGTCCTCCGTTTCTTTATCTCCACGCTTATTCTGATCAACCTCCGTTAGCCCTGCGACTTGGTGGATGCTCTGCTCGTCTTTCGGTTCAGTATGATCAGCTCAGTCTGAAGGAGACTCGCGCGTAATGGCCGACTAATTAATAAGAGTTGAAGTGCGCTGGCTAGTGGCCACAACTACTGGTACTAGTTGAAGGGATTAGTAATAATCACAGAGGTCTACGTGTAGTATATGTCATGTAGTAGTAGTAGGTATCAACAGAGCCGCTGCGACATGCATGGCGCGCGCCAACACCATACCAGTTGTCAAAGGCTTTGAGCCTTTGACATATTGGCGCGCGCTTTCGTTATTGCATAATGAACGCATGCATGCATGTGAGCTTCGCTAACAGCTAATATGACCCACCAAGCACCAGGAGAGGAACGTACGCGCCGTGCAATCAATCATGCCCCTATATTCCCTGCCAACGACCATCATTCCGATGATCACCCCAGCTGCAACCGGCTGCTCTCCCTGATGGTATTTAAGCCGTACTGCATGCCATGGGCGTCGCAATCCATCCGCCATTGATCAATAGTCCTGATTGATCTACTATACTCTCGGTCATATATTCTCTCTTTCTCCCAACTAGCTATATCGCAGCTGCTATTCAGTTCGTCGCTCTGGTGATCGGCCGGCCATCGATACAAGCGACCGATCGAGATGGGCACCACGGTGGCGCAGCTCAAACCCTTGGCCGTGGTCGTCGTCCTTGCGCTGCTGGTCACGTCGGCAATGGCGGACTACTGGAACAGTGGGACGGCGACGTTCTACGGCGGCCCCGACGGCTCCGGGACCATGGGTACGTATATAGAGCGTACTGCGTGGGCACGCGTGGCGAGCGAGCTCATCACCCGATTTCCATGCAGCTAGCCTTGCGGCGGCAAGCTTGTTGCTGATACTCACAGTTACGTTGGTTTGGTTGAACTCTTCGTACGTCGACGCAGGTGGCGCGTGCGGGTACGATAACCTGTACAACGCGGGCTATGGAGTGCTCAACGCCGCGCTGAGCCAGGTGCTGTTCAACGACGGCGCCTCGTGCGGCCAGTGCTACACCATCAAGTGCGACGCCACCCAGTCCGTGTGGTGCAAGCCCGGCAACACCGTCACCGTCACGGCCACCAACCTGTGCCCACCCAACTACGCGCTCCCCAACGGCGGCTGGTGCGGCCCGCCGCGCCCCCACTTCGACATGTCCCAGCCGGCATGGGAGAACATCGGCATGTACCGCGGCGGCATCATCCCCGTCCTCTACCAGCGGTAAGCTATAGCTCGCTACACCATATATATGTAATTATGTATACAGGGCCGGCAAACCTCTCGTCGGACGTTAGGGTTGTCACTCTAGTTCTAGCAATAGATTAATTAACGGTGATGGGTTTAATTTGCAGGGTGCGATGCTCGAGGCAGGGAGGCGTGCGGTTCAGAATCACCGGGTCCCAGTACTTCCAGCTGACTCTCATCACCAACGTCGGCGGCAGTGGGTCCATCCAGTCCATGTCGGTGAAGGGGACCAACACCGGGTGGATTGCTATGACGCGGAACTGGGGAGCGCAATGGCAGAGCAACTCGGCGGTCCTCCTCAACCAGGCGCTCTCCTTCGTGGTCACCTCCACCGGCGGCCAGACGCTGTACATCAACAACGTCGTGCCGGACTGGTGGGTGCTGGGCATGACATTCGCCACCAACGCGCAGTTTGACTATTAACTACTACGTACGTTCGGAACCTACGGTAGCTACCGCGCATAATTGCATGTGCGTGTGCCGGACTACCGTACCGGGCCAGCCTCTGAAAAATTTAATTGATCAAAATCAGTTGACCTAATAATGGTGTAATGTGGGTTGATCTGGATTTTGATCTATCTGTGCATGATCTCATTTTGTCGAGTTAGTTTCTACGACGATCTGAACATATATGTATGTATGTACACCAATGTATTGTCAGTTGGTTCAATTATTGTTTTATTAATTAAGTTATATATATATATATATATATATATATATATATATATATATATATATATATATATATATATATATATATATATACACTATTAATTCTCATTTTATTTTTTTATCGGATCATCCTATGGTTGCTCATTTAGTTGCTACCGTCGTTTCTTATCTGAAACACCTTGCTAGCTACTTTGGTAAGACTCAACTAACAAACCAATGCAATCTGTAATTACCACTCAGAAGCTAACGAATGAACAGCGATCATTCCTTTCTAAAACTACTCCTCTGGCATAAGATTGACACACGCACCTCAAAGTCAGAAATCTACTAATAATCAATTAATTGATAAAGTCCAACAGAATTTCCCCATGAGACGCTGATTGGTGATCATGTGACGTTACAGCAGAGCAGTTTCTTATAAATGATAATATATAGAGCAGCTAGTTAGTTCCATGGTATCAGTTAGTTAGTTCCATGGTAATATATAGAGCTAGTTAGTTCCAATTGGTGGTTAATTTCAATTCAATTTATTGATGGTGTGAATATAATTGGTCCAGGGGATTTATCGTTGACATGCATGTTTACACTTTAAGATGATATAATAAGTTATAGTCATTTATTTTCACTCAGAAAAAAAACAACATAGATAAAACTGCATATATAGTTCCATATAACTTTTACTATAGCTTCTAGGAACTGAACCCACGCCTATTGTAAGGAAAATAAGCTAGGTCACTGTGGAATGGAAAAAATGGTATTTTAATTTTCGAACGAGCACCTACTTGAAACCCAAAAGGCACAATCTTATTCATCTATGTCGTCTGCAATGTATATCAAAACAATAGAGACTTTATAACATAATCTACCACAAAATTGTCATGTATGTCCAACCCAAACAAAAAGGCTTCCACGATGTTGCTATAGCTACAGTAAAAATGATCAGGTCACATACGCTATTATGGCCCCATTCGCTTCGCTGAAAAAAAAGCCGAAACACTGTTCCGGCTGATTCGTTAGGAGAGAAAAACACTGTTCCGGCTGAAAAAAACAAGCTGAAAAGTACGGATTATAACACAAGCGAACATGACCTATTTTTGTTAAGGGGCTCTTGCGTTTGTACCCTTGTTTTGTATCAAAATTGTGATTTTACCCCTATTTTTTTACTTTGTGAATTTATCCCTACTGTACCATTCACGAAGCACCAGTTTGCCCTTGCTCCATCATCCACCCCTAACGGTGTTAAACTTTGTACAAAAGACATGAATGCCCATACGATTTTGCCCCTTGTTTTTATACCTTATTGTGATTTTGCCCCTGTCTGTGGATATGTATAAAAGGGTACGATACCTACAGGTGATCTCCTATCCTCAACCCTCATGGGCAGAGAGCCATAGACGCATAGTACGATAGAGGACAGAAAAGAATGGATGCTAAGGTTCGTGCTTTACTTTTAAGTGTGGTTAGCTGGGAGATAGTGCTTGAGAGCATTGGTTGGCATCCACTTGAAGTGAAGCCTATGCGATTCAGAGCACTCTGATTTCTGAATCACAGGTAAACTACCAGTGTACAAACTACAACGCACAGGTGAACGAACGTTCATCTATGCACACAGCGCCTTAGATATGAGACAAGTAAATTCATCATTAAGAGTCGAAGTCGAGGAACATGTACCAGTCATCTTTCTGATGAGGCCAAGACGCTTGCAGAGCTCAACGCAGTTGTCCTTCACCTGGGGCGCGATATTGTCGAAGAGACGGACGATCTCATCAGCATCAAACTCCGGGACAATGTTGTAAGAAGCAATGAAGGTGAGAAGGCCCCATCCGGCCATCCCGCCGATGTCCCTGCCACCCGCACCCGCAGGCCCCGCGACCACCATCTCCTTCCAGTGCCCCGCCAGGCGCTTTGCCTGCGCCAGCGCGTCCGCTGACGGCGCCGCGAGGCGGGGCGCGCACTCGATCAACGCGACGCAGTTTGCCCACCACTCGCACGCGTCGCGCCCCGGCCCCGCTGAGGCCAAGTCCAAGAAGCCGCCGACGGCGCGGACGAGGAGGGCGTGGGGGTCCGGGGCACCAAGCAGCGCCGGGAGGAACGCGCGGAAGGAGCTCCTGCCGCTGAGGCACAGCGCGTCCACCAGCGCGGAGGGGTCCATGTTCGCGCACGCCGCGGCGACGGCTCATGTCAGAGCCGACGTCTCTCTGCCGCCTGCGTCGTGCGGATGCTGCAGCCACTCCCCTTCCTCGGCCTCGTCCTCGTGGCGTTCTCTGTCTGCACTGGATCCGCGCCGGGAAGGGCTCGCCTGCCTGCGTCGGGAGGGGTTTTGCCAGATCCACGCCAGGGAGGGACTTCGCCAGATCCCGCGTCGGGGAGGCCTCACCTGTCTGCGTCGGGGAAGAGAAGTCAGGGACGCCGCCGTTGCCACCCGGACTCGCTGTCGCGAGCAGATAGCAGCGAAGAGAACGAGCGGATAAGAACGAAGAGGAAGGGGCATTTAAGTCATTTCACATTTGATTTTATGTGTTTTATTTCTTTAAATCGTTTAATCAGCCCCTAATTAACGGACATCCAAACCAGGGGCAAACTGCTCCTTCGTTTCAAAATAACAGGGGTAAAATCACAAAGTTAAAAAAATAAGGGTAAAATCACAATTGAGCTTCCAGACAGGGGCAAAAACACCGTTTTCCTTTTGTTAATGGCTAGAGGGACAATTATTTGATAGAGAGATGGTGTCACGTACATGGAGGTCTTCCGCTTTATGTTCGGTAAGTAACCTGGTGAGCTCGTATGCCTTACTCTATCTAATAAAATAAGTCTGTTTTGAATGCTGCAATGAAATTTGTAAACTTTGTTTATTCATATATGTTTTGTGGCATACGGAATTATTTCTTGGTGGATATTTGCTGAAGTTACTCCCTCTATCCTTTTTAAGTGTCATCTAGATTTTCATGTCGTCGAACTTGTTAAGTTTGACTAGATTTATAAAAAATATTATCAACAATTTTAAATCAAAAGAAAGGTATTATAAAAAATATATATCCAATGATATCTAATGATACTTATTATACACCATAAATATTAATAATTTCTTATATATATTTGATTAAAGTTGGGTACGATATATAAGAACAATAGTTAAAAAGGGACGGAGAAACTATGTCTTTGTGGACTTGTGTTTGAAATTTAAGTATATGCTATACTTTACTTTTCCAGGCCTTATAAATATATTTCTATATAAAAATAGTACCCTAATAAGTTGGTTACCAGTATACCAAAAATGTGGCTTATTTTGCTATTGGGTCGGAGGCAATAGGTATTTTGAATACAGTGATGATGATTTTTGACTCAATTACAATAAATCTCCAAATAGCACAATGTTTACACAATGTACTTACATATAAAGTTTACACACACAATAATGCACTTATATATTAATCTAAGACTCAAAAAACACAATGTTTTTAAAAATGAAATTGGGACGACAAACGTCTGTGAGAAGATAACAAAATACATATATAGAGGACGAAGTTTGAAATTATACATGGGCGCGCACCTCCTGCAGTCGGAGCATCACGTAGGGAAGAAGCCACTCATCAGGCGGCCACCAAGGATGCAACGGCAAGTGCAGCTGCTCTGTCAAAATCACGAGCACGCACACGCCACGTTCAACCGACCGAGCCGCAAGAAATGGCGAAACGAAGCATGCTTTGCATGCATGTTTTAGTAGGCGAAATTATTGTTGGTGCTGAAGGTCATGCCGAACTGCCACCACCCCGGCACGAAGTTCATGAACTGAAGGTACTGCCCGCCGGTGGTGGTGACGGCGAAACTGAGCCCTTGTCCGACGAGGCCCGACAGCGCCTGCCAGTTGGCGCCCCAGTTCCTGGACATCTGGATCCACCCCGTCTTGTCGCCCTTCACCCAGGCGGCGCCCACGGCGCCGCTGCCGCCGACGTTCTGGATGTTGACGAGCAGGAAGTACTGCGAACCAGCGATGCTGAAGCGCACGCCGCCCTGGCGGGTGCACGTGACCTGCTGGTACAGGACGGGGATGATGCCGCCCTGCACGACGCCTATGTGCTCCCACGCCGGCTGCGACACGTCGAAGTGGGGCCGGCCCGGGCCGCACCACCCGCCGTTGGGGAGCCCGTAGTTGGGCGGGCACAGGTTGGTGGCGGACACCGTGATGGAGTTGCCCGGTTTGCACCACTGCCCGCCGGGCCGTGACCTGTCGCAGGTGATGAGGTAGCACTGCCCGCACGACGCGCCGTTGTTGAACAGCGTCTGGCTTAGCGCCGCGTTGTTAATGCCGTACCCGGCGTTATACAGGTTGCCGTACCCGCACGCGCCACCTAAATACATACACATGTATGTATTGATTGGATTAATTAGTATACAAAATGTGTACAGCTATTGTACAGCAATACAATGCATGCAATATATATATAACTACTGTTCTGCAGCTGGCTATAAAATAACTTATTCTGTGGCCACTTTGAGTTATGATAATTACTATGCTAATTCACGAGATTATGGTAACTCCTTACTATGTGATTTACTATAACGTTACGGTAAATATCCCCATATGTTATAGTAGCCCAACTATCGTAAATATGTATTGACATTATCGTAAATTAGTATATAAAATTATCGTAAATGAAGATGGCTACAAAATAACTTATTCTGTAGCTGGCTACTGAATATACTCTCCATATATATATATATATATATATATATATATATATATATATATATATATATATATATATATATACACACACACACACACACACACACACACACACACAACTCCTATATACAATATCTTACCCATGGTGCCGGAGCCGTCGGCATCGCCGTAGAACGTCGCGGTGCCCTGAGACCAGCCGGCGGCGGCGAGCCTAAGGCATGCTGCGAGGACGACTGTGCACAGGATCAGGGATCTGGACGACGTGTCCATATATAGACGTCGGCAATGCAGAGAATGGCGAGGGGTGTGTTCGTGAGGACGAGCGAGGTGTGGCTGTGCAATGGACGTACGTATACGTTCTGAGCTGAGCTTGTGGATGGAATGAGATGCAAGGCGTCAGGGAGGCCCGTGCTTAAATAGCTAGATAGACTAGAGGAAGAGGCGCGGCGTGGCTAACCGAGTGAGCAAGAATTTATTATATTATTAATCACAGGAGGGTGTTGATTAGGGGTATGATGGTCGATCATCCTGATTGCTTTGTGTCAGAGAGGCCAGTCAGAACACACGAATCCGTGTTCCATCGAAGCACATGGTTGCAGATGCACCGATAGCGTGTTCCAAGCTAGGCCTCTGACTTTGGCATTGGAACTAATCATGGATGCAATGCAAGGTGTGTTAGTTGATCGCAGTTTGATAGATAGAATGATCGATCTGTTAAGAAGATTTCTGAGGCAAGCAACCATCAACTAACCCGAATTCCTTCCACTACATTAATCGAAACCCTGTTCGCTGCATGTTCTGCGGTTCTGAAGATAGAGCACCGGCCAACCGATCGATCCCAAATGTGAACTCGTAGTAACGATGATGAAGAAAGATTACATGCATGCATGGTTCACAAATTTTTTAGAATTAAACTGCCGGCAAACGACGTGCCAGTTGTAACTCCACGTTGGTCGAGAACGAATTATCAACCATATAAGATCGATGTTGATCACTTCTCTTTGAGATGACATGACTTTAATGGATTTCGAAATATTTCACGGACTGGCCAGAAAGTTATTCTAGAGGATATCGTAACAATTTTAACGGACTCAAAACTCGTATGTACAAGTGTCCAAGTGTCCATCAAGAGAAACCATTAGTTAAGTTCCTTAATTAGTGGAACTTGCTCATCAGGAGTTTTTTATAGTCCATGACTATTCTAAGTTCCTACCTTAACACCAAGGAAGAGTTCATTCAGTACTTTATTTTTATCTTAGTGAATATTGATTGGTATTAAAAGTATATTTGGATTCTTTTCAGTAAACCAATACTCATTTCCATAGATAGTGTGTTATTTGATCCATCCATAATTCAGCTTTTCCTCATATGCTCTGAGTTTCAGTAATCCGAGTTCCTATTATTCTAATGTTATGGTATGTATATAACCATATCATCAATTCGATGTGTATGGATATGGATGATATTCTATGGATATTCACTACTACAGAATCGATTTTTAGGGGTGGCTCATAACTCTTTGTAGGGGCGGTTTGGCTAGCCGCCCCTACCGAACTGTCTCTACAAATCATGTATTTATAGGGGCGGTTCCCAGGCCGTCCCTATAAATCGATTTGTAGGGGCGGCTCGTATTACCAGCCGCCCCTACAAATACCTGTTTGTAGGGGCGGTTCAATCTAGAACCGCACCTACAGTACGTTTTCCTACAAAAAAAAAAATTCAAATTTACAATTCAAAATCGCGTTGCCAAACGTCCCGCGACCAACGTTCCGAACCGCGTTCGCGTTGCCGAACGCCCCGCGACCAGCGTTCGCGTTGCCGAACGCCCCGCGGCCAACGTTCCGAACCGCGTTCGCGTTGCCGAACGCCCCGCGACCGCAACTACAAGCACAAGAGTATTATATAAACTACAATTACAAGTCCAATTCACAAGAATATATACAATCCATTATTAAATATACAAATTCCATACATATTGTTATCAACGTCCTAGAGCTAGCCTTTCAGTCTCACGAAGGTGTTGGTACTGAGGATTTGTACCTAACTCAGACTCTCGGTCATGGTAGGCGCCTTTGACGTGTACTATCTGGTCCAATATAAAGTTGCAAAGGTCGCCGATGAGCTCTAAGAGTTGATCATCCTTGTATGGGTCTCTTTTCATTCCTTTCTCTTCTCTCCACTACGAGAGAACAAGTTTTGGTTTAGTATTTCATACCATGTACGAAGTTTTCATACTACGGGTGAAGAGGTTCAAACTTACCCTTAAGGGGTGTCTCCTGTAGGCACCGGTGTTACTCATCATAGAACATATATAGTATCCACAATGTACACTCCCAGGCTTCTGCTTGGGGCACTGTGTGTTTTGCATATGAAAATGTTAAGTAATGCTTTTGACAGCCATATAACGGAGTACTGAAGAAGTAAGTTACACTTACCGCACATAGTGTTTTTATAGCCAGCTTTTCCTTCCTTGCTGGATCATGCCTTCCATGATGATTAGTGACATAGAACCTAAATGCCCTGTTCGAATTATTTTAGCAAATACAACTTGTTAGAATCCAAAAGTGAATGTTACAAGTACGTATACAAACATATAGCTAATGAGGATTATCGATATGTATACGTCTTGAGAATCGATATGAAGTCTTTGTATATCACCGGGTCCCTATCTATTGAATCAAAGACCCATGCCATGCTCCTCCCGACATCGACGGCTATATAAATCCAGTGGTTGCTGCATGGATTTAATCATAGAACTAGATAAACTCTTTTGCATCGAATAAAATATATCGAACAAAGCTTTAAGTATAGAGTTGAACTTACTCGAAGTTGTATGGTAGCCATATAGTAGAGTGTTGCTGGAGATTTTTGAAAGCCAGGGCAATGTATGCGGCAACCTTAAGGGACTCTTCCCTTAGTTTCGCCGTACGGATGCGCTCTTTCTCCCGAAGAGTCTTTGCAGCAGCTAGCTCTTTGGCATCCAATGTCCACTGTTTAGGGTAATTAAAATTTGTTTGGGCTATAGCTTGAGGGTTTAGATACCCGGCTTTCACACTTGGCATTTGTTTGACAATGTGCACTTGCATTCTACAAATCACGGCGTGGGTTAGTTACAACAAAATTCAAAGATTACATTCATATCATATCAGGAGGACAAGGACTTACAGGCACCACGTGCGAATTAGATTCATCTCCATTTCTCCCAAGTGAAAGCATGTGTGCATGTCATTGAAGTCAAAGACAATTTTCCTGGCTAGGCTTCCAAATGTGCCGGTGGGGAAGCATGCTTGTATGAGATCTATGCTCGTTGGGAGAACACGCAAGTACCAATCATGGAACCTTCTCATCCCAAGTGGTAGGCGCTGGATGTACCGGTTTGGTAGGAAGGGCTTGCCTCTTTCATATGTTTTCGGGCAATCCTTTGACCATTTGATGGCATCAACATATGGATACTGCTTTGCAATTTGGTGGAGTTTGCTAGTGACGGCCTCCTCAGAACCCCGTGATGGGACTTTTTTAACTTGGTTCTCAGGCTTGAACTGGTCATGGGAATACCACTTGGACACCGACGAGACGTCTTTCATCGGAACATAAACTGGCCTTATGGTGATTGGATGCTTCTTTCGAAGTTCCCATTCAGGCACGTCCTCATCTTCTTGTGCATGACCTTCTTTAGGAGGCACTCATTGTTCATGTATCGGCTATGCTTGTTGAGAAAACTGTGGCATCTCATCATCCACTTGCTCGGTACGAGCTGGAGAAGGTTGTTGCATCTCATCAGGCACATGCTCGCTAGGAGGCGGGGAAGAATGTGGTATCTCAGGAATGTGGTGGTCATGAGATGGTGAAGATCTCCCCGACCTCAACAACTCGCTCCAAATTTGGGAGAGGGGGAGGCGGCGAAGAAGCAGTCAATATAATGTCCCATTTGTGCCAGAGGATGAACTGCCCCATAATATCTCCGAGTAACACCAGCCCCTCGGGAGTTGCATAGTCTATCGTCCACTGCATGAACTCGGGCTTCACTGTATGCACCTCGACCCTAGTTTAGTCCGGTGGTATCTTATTATTGTGGTGTAAGCCACCGGGAGGATGTGCCACACCCGTTACCACCTCCATCACAGTATTCTACCGACTGCTGAGAAACACCAAGGTGCAACTAGTTGGTTCCCGTATGCGATCGATGGGGGTTGTGGATGCAGTGGAGCCTTGGCTGCTAGGAACTTTCGGAGGGCTGCCAACTAATGCCAGTTCTCCCGGTGGCGTCACTAATATCCGTGGCTCCATAGACAGTCCTTGCTCCTCTAGCGCCTTCACAACTAGAGCCTTCACTTGGAGCTCAAGACTAGTCTCCCGGTCTCTGCCATGTTTCTTATACATGTGCCTGTCCTCTTCGAATCCTTGCTTCCAGGTCGTCCTTTTCCCTAGCCCCCTAGTGCGGCCTGTGTGCTCCTTGTTTCCCAAGCCAAGGCTAAGCTCGTCCCTCTCTCTAGAAGGATTGAATGAGCCCTTCTCCTTGTCTTCAGCATATTTCAGTATCCTTGATACTGCCTCTTGGGTCTCCAGCTTATCAAACTTAAGATTATCGCCGGATGATTCTGTACTCCTTGCATATATCCAGTTCCTTGAGCGTACCTTCAAATTCGTCACATCAATATTCCTAGCAGTTGTGGCCTCTTTGTCCATCTTCCTAAACTGCTCTTTCTTGGCATAGTAGCCACCAGGGCCTAGATGATGGTGGTGTTTGTTCCTCTTCGCCAGCTCGGTGTTATGGGCACTGAGCTCCAATGCCTCCGGTGAAGTCTTCTGAGCCACGAGCTCCTCCCATTGACTAGGAGTTATTTTGCCAAACTCGTTGAAGGGAGTTAACCCCTTTTGGATATACTTCGTGTTGAGCTCCGACCTCCAACGTTGGAATGACTCTCCCATCATCCTGAAAGCATTTTTTACCAGTTCGTGCTTACCCTCCAGAAATCTAAAATTGAGCTTCAGCTGCCTATCCCATAGTTCATTCTTTTTGTTCTCTAGTACCACTTTCCAGTTAGAGATTGCTAGGTTCAATTTATCTCTTACTAGGGCCCCGATCACATTACGGAATCATCCTCTTAATTCCTTCAGCTCAAGGATCTCCCCTGCTGGCCCAACCTCCGTTATCACATAGCATGCCTTATCTGGATATAGATTTCCTTTTCTATCCCCTCGTTTCCTCTTAGGCTTGGTAGTCGTGGTTGTGTCTTGAGGTTGTGGAGCAGAGGCATCGTGATCCGTCTCTGTGGCTGTTGCCTCTGCTCTCCTTTTCTCTACTCCGTCTTGTCCAGCGAGATGTTGTGGATGTCAACGTGGTCTTTTCTGAGTTTCAGGAGGGACCTGTATATACGATAGGTTAAAGTGTTAGCAGAGGTAACACAGCCAAAGCTTTAGCAAAATTTACAGGCTAAGGCTTTTTCCCTACCTCCTT
Source organism: Miscanthus floridulus (assembly GCF_019320115.1). Lineage (NCBI taxonomy): Eukaryota > Viridiplantae > Streptophyta > Magnoliopsida > Poales > Poaceae > Miscanthus > Miscanthus floridulus. The sequence goes on along the minus strand of NC_089580.1, from coordinate 82,576,309 downwards.
ATTCGGGTCAAAATCCTTGTCCAAATCTTCCTCTGTTGGCCTCCTTTTGGCTTCACGTGGGAAAGGATCCTTGGGACTTTCATATCCCTCTTCTGATTTATCATCATCATCATCCTCTTCTTCTTCGCCTTCAGCAGCCTCTCCTGCTCCCCCTTCCTCCTCGTCACACTGCTCCTGAGTAAGCATCACTTCTAGATCCTTTTCTACCTCGTTATCGAACTATTCCTGAGTAAGCTGGTCCTCTAGTGCTTGCTCCTCATAGGTTGGCTGCTCATCATGCTCGGGGTATCGGGCTACACTGTTTGGTGTTCGCGACATTATTTCGCGCTTTGTTCTAATAGATGTAAGAAAGTGTGCTTTAGGTACGCGAGAAGGTATAAGAAATAAAAAAGGTCTATAAACCAAAGTAGTCCTATAAAACAACAATATATCAAAAAAATGAGAAGTAGTAGTAGAGGCCTCAGAAACATGTCAATCATCATCTGATCTTGAACTTAGAGCATCAAGGCATCATAACAGAGAAGAGAGGAGAAGGCAATGTAGGGGCGGCTGCTAATGATGCCAAGTTCCTCACAAGTTCTTGATCATCAGCTCATATTCCATATAATGTATGGACTTGGACAATTTCATCATCGGCAAAATAAAGGAGAGGAGAGGAGAGGGGAGATTTGGCAAAAAAGCAACAGCTGCTTAGCAAACTAGAGAGGAAAAGGTGTAAAAAAAGCAGCTACTGCTTCCCAAAAAACAGTTGACTGCTGCCACATGGTTGGAAGACCCCTACAGATTAAAATCTGGTAACTTAGATGTGGTAAATAATGGATTAGAGTAGAAGAGGAGTAATAGTAGATAGAGTAATAGTAGAGTAGAGTAGAGGAGGAGTAGAGAAGTGTAGCAGCCTATAGTTAAGAGTTGCAGCCAGCAACTAGGGAAGAGAGTAGAGTAGATAGAGTAATAGTAGTTTAGTAGAGTAGAGTAGTAGTAGTAGTTCAGTATAGTAGTAGTAGTCGTCTTGCTGCTGCTGCTACGCACACACCAGAGATGGCCTGGCGGATTAGCAGGCTTGGCCGAGCAGCCTTGGTGCTGTTACGCACACACCAGAGAGAGAGAGAGAGAGAGAGAGAGAGAGAGAGAGGTACAAATGGAGATAGCTACTAAAAAATGAAACTAAAATTGACAAGCAAACAGACCAGTTAATAGTTGCCAGGCTAAATTCCAATACTCAAATTGCTAAAACAGGAACCCATGACAAAACAGAAAAAAAGTTAATAGTACGCTTTCGCTGAAATGGATGCCACTTGCACTTAATAATAGCAAATTGATTCGTGCCAGCAAGCAACAAAGCAATAATATAAGCAAGCATATTCTAGCTTCACAAAAAAACATAGTCGGCCTAAGCAAGATCAACAAACCAGAAAGAAAAGCCTTTACTAGATTAAATTTGCAGGTGACCACTTAATAGTTTCATAAGCTGAACCTCTACGCAACAGGTTTAGTGTATTAACTTAACTCTATGCTAACCATTAAAATATTTGGATGGACATAACAAAGCAAGGATCCACAAAAGTAGAAACCAGCAAAGTTAACTTGATCAAGCATTAACAACAAGTTGAAAACAGCTGTGTAAAAGAAAGACATTTGCTTCACCCTACAGTTTAATTAACTCAACTTCTCAAACAATAAAACTCAGTCTAAACCTAGAGAACAATATTAGTTGGAGTTTGAATACTATATATCGTCTACAGCCCACATACAGGAATCATGCTCTATTGAAGCTATACAAATAGGCAAATCATGTAATTACAAGATCTGAAATTTCAGGACAGCAGCAGTACAGTCGAAAGAATAAATCATAGCCAGAGTTCTAGATCACGGACAACTCTGTTCTTTAACATTTTGGAAAGCTTTTGAAGTTCTACACATCTTTCTAGTTATAATACAGACTTGATTTCTATGTTAACAGGGTCGAAAAGTATAAAGAAGCATTGCTGCGCAGACATAGACACAACCTGACAGGAAAGTTTAGAAATTCATATCTGGAGTTCTAGCCAACCAAAAATATTGTTCTTTAACAATTTAGAAATCTTATGAAAAACACTACAACTACTTAGTTATCAACAAGAGCTAATTTTCAAGCTAACATGGTCGAATTATACAAAATCTCAGAACTGTAGAGCACACCGCAAAATCCTAACAGCAAACTTCAAAATTTCATAGCTCCCAAACCAGATAGGATAAAATCATGAAATTTTTAGGACAGCAAAGATACTTAAATTATCTACAACTTTTATATCGTCTAGGTTCACATAAAAGGTCATTTAAAGCATGAAAACATTTTTCTAACCAAAACTATACCAGCAGGAATTTTTTAAGCACACAAATCAAATGTTCTTTTATGCATTTCAGTACTTAAATCCACATTAGGACAACACATACATGCTCTAATTACATAAATCAGTTTCACTCTTAAACATACAAACAATTCAGAGTGCTAAGCAAAAATAAACAATCTAATTCGATCATCTTAGATACTTTAGAAGGAAGGTATGCTTAACATAAAACAGATCGATTCAGATGTGGTCACCAGTGCTGATTATGGAAGAGAGATTGTTGGCGTTATTCAGATTGATTCTGAGCTGGGGACATTTGTCATTCCAGGGTGTCATTGTTTGATCTAGCTCATGAGTCATGACTCAAGACAATTGCCTCCAATTTGCTAGTGTTAATAATCATTGTGGGTGTTAGGGGAGTTGTGCTTGCTCTAGTGTGTTTGGGCTGGGATTGATCAATGAATCTTAGTTGAATAGGGGAAATCAGTCTTATTTGTTGTGAAACTTTCTTTTTTCTTTTTCCAAGATACAACTAGTAAATATGAGTTTGTTGAGGTCAGCACCGGAGCAAAATTGAAAAGACACAATCTCCATATCGAGCAGTTAGGTTCTGAGACAGAGACAGAACTATCAACACTTCACTTAACATCTCAGAATAAGCAGATACATGATCTGCACAGTAGACTGATACTTGATCACCCTAGAGTTTTTTCACGAATGCTCCACAAATGCATTGCTTGTTGCACAAGAAATAGCATATTTGATGGCAATATTAAAGTCAACATGTATATTTATCAGCTTTTTTCTTCTTCTTTTTGTTGTTTTGTTCTTCCTGGAGAAATGTTATCTATTTCGGTCATTTACCTGACCAGCATTGCATAGATTTCTAGTTTCATGTCTGTGCCATACACTTTTTTATTGCTCAATATTTCACAGTAGGTGAATATATGGCATCCTGATGTTACATATTTGTTAAGAATAGATTTAAGTTTTAACTGAAATCTGGAATACACTACTGAATCGCGCAACACTGGTGACCACATCGATCTAGCCTGACATGTATTCCTGTCAACTACGCCCTCGATGAGGGTCACCAAGAACAGAACATCACAAAAACTTTGACAAAGAAATTGTGAGACGCTAGAAGCCTACCTCATCATTCCGCAACGCACCAAGCCTCTCCACCATCGATCCCTGCCTCAGCTAGACCGTCCTCGCTCGCATCGTCTTCACCTCCTGCCCGGTGTGCCCTTGCCCCAGATCCGGTCGCAAATCAGGCAGCGTGCTCGCTAAAGGCCGCCGTCGGCTCCGTGGCGAGGCGAGCGGTCGTCGAGGTCTCGACGAGTGGTTGGGGGAGGTGGGGGGCGGCGACCGTGAAAGCTCTAGTTTGGTTTTGGTGAATTGATGAAACCCTAAGTGCTAACCTAGTTTATCAAGTGATCATGAGATAGGTAGCACACTCCAAGTGGTGAAGCAAATGAAGATCAAGACATGAAGATGGCGATGCCATGGTAATGATCAAGTGCTTGGAATGGAAAAGAAGAAAGAGAAAAACAAAAGGCTCAAGGCAAAGGTATAAATTGTAGGAGCCATTTTGTTTCCGTGATCAAGACACTTAGAGAGTGTGATCACATTTAGGTTAGATAGCCGTATTATCAAGAGGGGTGGAACTCATATCGAAATACGGTTATCAAAGTGCCACTAGATGCTCTAACTAATTGCATATGCATTTAGGATCTAGTGGAGTGCTAACACCCTTGAAAAACGTTTGTGAAAATATGCTAACACATGTGCACAAGGTGATACACTTGGTGGTTGGCACATTTGAGCAAGGGTGAAGAAGATAGAGTTGAAAAGGAGTTAGTCACGTTGGTTACAGAGTGACCGGACGCGTCCGGTATGGTGACCGGACACGTCCGGTATTTGGCAACGAACTCAGCGACCGGACGTGTTCGGTCTCCACACCGGACACGTCCGGTGTAAATCAGCAAACGCAGTGTTCGGCTAAACAGTTGATCGGACGCTGGCAGCGTCCGGTCCGGTGTGACCGGACACGTCCGGTCGAGCATGGATGCTTACTGTACTCCACCAGATGCTGAGGCTCAGCGTCCGGTCAGTTTCTAACAGACGCGTCTGGTCGGCCCTGGTGGCTTACTGGACTCGACCGGACTCGGCGGCTCAGCGTCCGGTCATTTGTGTTTGTGCGTTCGGTATGAGCGTCCGGTCGTCGGCAGAATGGGCAGCAACGGCTATGTTGGTTTGAACTGGACATGTGGCAATCTGGGAGCTACCAGACACGTTCGGTAGGCTAACCGGACGCGTCCGGTATTCATGGTCGGAGCGTCCGGTGCATTCTGACCGGAGCGTCCGGTCGATGCGCAGACAGCCAAATAATTGAGCCAACGACTCTATTTCATGGGGGCTTCTATTTAAGCCCCATGGCCGGCTCAAGCTCACTCTCTTGCGCATTTACATTGACATAGCAACCTTGTGAGCTTAGCAAAAGCCCTCCCACTCATCTCCATCATTGATTCATCATCTTTGTGAGATTGGGAGAGAATCCAAGTGCATTGCTTGAGTGTTTGCATCTAGAGGCACTTGGTGTTAGTGTTTCGCTGCGGGATTCGCTTGTTACTCTTGGTGGTTGCCGCCACATAGATGGCTTGGAGCAGCGAGGATCATTGAGCGGAGGTTGGTGATTGTCTCCGGCTCTAATCGTGGTGATTGTGAGGGGTTTTTGACGTTTCCCCGGCGGAGAGCCAAAAGGTACTCTAGTGGATTGCTCGTGGCTTGTGTGATCCTCATCTTGTGTTGGTCGTGCGGCACCCTATTGAGGGTTTGGCGTGTGAAGCCAATTAGCGTGTGAACCTCCAAGTGAGTGAATCGCCACAACGAGGACTAGCTTGCCGGCAAGCAAGTGAACCTCGGTAAAAAATCATTATGTTCATCATTGATTCCGAGGTGATTGATCTTCATTGTTATTCATCCTTGTGATTGATTGGTTTCTTCATCTACATGGCGGTATAAACTTCTTGATCACTCTCTTTATTTTACCGCAAACTAGTTGACAAGCTCTTTAGTGTAGGTAGTTGTGAGTGCTTGCTTGCTTGGTTGGTGTGGCTCTTTAGTTAGCCCTTGAGAGCACACTAACATAGGGTAGTGTCATGGCTATTGTGTGAATAGATACTATCTAAACTAGAATTGTGGTAGGTGGCTTGCATTTTGAGTAGGCTAGCGCAACACTTGCTTCACCTCATAATTGTCTAACCATTTTGTTAAGTGTTGTTGTAGAAATTTTTGTTAGGCTATTCACCCCCCTCTAGCCATTAGGACCTTTCAAGTGGTATCAGAGCCGAGGTCACCGTTATTTGAGGCTTAACAACCTTCGGTGTTAAAATGGCTCAAATCAACAACACCAAGAAGCCACCCCAATTTAATGGCTCAAATTATTCTTATTGGAAGTCAAAGATGACCACACCTATCAAGTCAATAAATAGAAAGGTGTGGAAGGTGGTAAAAACCAAAATTGAGATTGCGGATCTGGAAAATCCCACCGCGGCCAAAGAAGTGCTTCTCCAAAATAATGACATTGCTCTAAGTGCCATTCATGATGCAATTGATGTGAGAACATTTGAGCAAATCAAGAATATTGAGATGGCTCATGAAGCTTGGAATAAATTGGAAGAATCATTTGAGGGCACTCAAGCCGTGAAGGGTGCAAAGGCATATATTCTCAAAGAGAAGTTTGCAAGCTTCAAGATGAAGGAAGATGAGAGTGTGCCGGACATGTTCCATCGGATGGAAGTGATTGTCAATGATCTCAAAGCACTTGGTGAGAAGATAGAGGACAAGGACTTCTCCAATAAGTTCTTGAGATGTTTGCCCGCAAGATTTGGCATGTTGGTCACCTTACTAGTGAGGACCGGTTTGAACACAATGACACCAAACCAAATCTTGGGAGATATTATGACCGATGATGCTTATAGAGATGATGATGAGAAGGAAGAAAAGAGGGAGAAGAAAGATGAGAAGAAGGATGACAAGAAGAGTGTGGCATTCAAGGCCACATCATCCAAGGGTAAAGCTAAACAAGAAACATCAAGTGAAGAGGATGATTCATGGGATGATGATGATGATGAGAAGATGGCTCTCTTTGTCAAAAGATTTGGCAAGTTCATGGTGAAGAAGGGCTACCGTGCAAGAAGAAAGAAATCTTCATCCAAGAACAAAGAAGAGTCAAGAAGGTGCTTCAAGTGTGGAAGCAAAGATCATCTTGTCGCCTAATGCCCATACAATAGCGACAATGATGATGACAATAAGAAGAACAAGAAGAAGGACAAAAAGGAAAAGAAAGAGAAGAAGGATAAGATGGCCTTCAAAAAGAAGAAGGGTGGTTCATATGTAGTCACTTGGGATAGTGATGCTTCATCAAGTGATGATGATGATGATAGTGATGACAACAAGATCACCAAGAAGAAGGTTCTTGCAAGCATTGCTATAAATGAGAAGCCTTCTCTTTTCGAATCTTCATCATGCTTCATGGCTAAGGCCACTAAGGTACAATCTTGTGATGATGAAAGTGATGAAGAATATGATGATGATAATGAACATGAAAATGAAAATGATAGTGATAGTGATAATGATGAACCAACTAAGGATGAATTATTTGACATGCTAGAAGATGCTAAAGAACACTTTGACATTAAGAGAAGGGAATGCAAGAGCTTGAATAAGGAGGTAAAAACCCTTAAGCAAGCCCTTGATAAGCTCAAAGCAACTCATGAGAAGCTAGAGGAAGCCCATGAGAAGCTTGGCAAGGCTCACAAAAAGCTTGAAAAAGGCTCATTTCACTTTGCTTAATGAACAAGATAAAAAGAAGCATGTTGAAACTTGTGATGTAGGTGTAACTTGTGATTTAATTGATACATCAGTATCTATACCTATCATTGTTGCTCCTACTAATCCTTCTTGTAGTACATCTACTTCCGCCTCATCTAGTAGTGATGGTCTCACTTGTGATGCCTCACTAATGGTTGAGAATGAGAACCTCAAGAAGGAGGTCACTAAGCTCACTCACACTTTGGCTAAGGCCTATGGTGGTGAGGACCGCTTGCTTATGTGCTTGGGTAGCCAAAGAGCTTCTCTCTACAAAGAGGGATTGGGCTATACCCCCAAGAAAGGCAAGGCGGCCTTTGCTCCTCACAAGACTAGTTTTGTGAAGAACAATGGTCGGTTTTGCACTAGTTGCAAGCAAGTTGGTCATAAAGAGCAAGAGTGCAAAATCAAGAGCAAAAATGCTAATGTATCCTCCCTTAAGCTTGATTCATGCTATATGCTTACTAAGGGCACAAATGGTGTGAAGGCTAAGTTCATTGGTAAACCATGGATGGGCTCAAAGAAGAAAGCCATTTGGGTACCAAAGAGCTTAGTGACTAACCTTCAAGGACCCAAGCAAGTTTGGGTACCTAAAAAGAATTGATCTTCTTTGTAGGTCAATTACAAAACCGGAGGAAGGCATTGGGTTCTTGATAGTGGGTGCACTCAACACATGACCGGTGATGCAAGAATGTTCAACTCAATCAACACCAATGGCAATGATGGTTATGATAGCATCACATTTGGTGACAATGGCAAAGGCAAGGTCAAAGGGCTTGGTAAGATTGCAATATCAAATGACATGAGCATATCCAATGTGTTGCTAGTAGAGAGCTTAAATTTCAATTTGCTATCTGTGGCTCAATTGTGTGATCTTAGATTCAAATGCATATTTGGGGTAGATGATGTAGAGATCATAAGTGTAGATGGCTCTAACTTGATCTTCAAAGGCTTTAGATATGAGAATCTATACTTGGTTGATTTCAATGCTAGTGAAGCTAGATTATCTACATGCTTGTTCACTAAGTCTAGCATGGGTTGGTTATGACATAGAAGGCTTGGTCATGTTGGAATGAAACAATTGAATAGATTGGTTAAGCATGACTTAGTTAGAGGCTTGAAAGATGTTGTGTTTGAAAAGGATAAGCTTTGTAGCTCTTGTCAAGCCAGAAAACAAGTTGGAAACACCCATCCTAAGAAAAGCATGATGAGCACTAGTAAAGCATTTGAGTTATTGCACATGGATTTGTTTGGGCCAACACAATACACTAGTATCGGTGATAACAAATATGGCTTTGTGATAGTGGATGACTACACTAGATACACATGGGTGTTCTTTCTAGTGGACAAAAGTGATGTATTTGCAACATTCAAATCATTTGTCAAGGGCATTCACAACGAGTTTGAAACAACCATCAAGAGAGTTAGAAGTGACAATGGTAGTGAGTTCAAGAACACTAAAATTGATGAGTTGTGTGATGAATTTGGAATTAGACATCAATTCTTGGCCAAGTACACACCTCAATCAAATGGACTTGTTGAGAGAAAGAATAGAACACTCATTGATATGGCAAGGTCTATGCTTAGTGAGTACAATATGAGTCAATCTTTTTGGGCCAAAGCTATCAACACGGCTTGCTATTGTAGCAACCGCCTCTATTGTCACCGATTGAAAGAGAAGACACCTTATGAGCTCTTGAATGGTAGAAAGCCCAACATTGCATATTTTTGGGTCTTTGGTTGCAAATGCTATATCTTGAAGAAAGGCACTAGATTGGGCAAGTTTGACAAGAAATATGATGAAGGATTCCTACTTGGTTATTCCACTACAAGCAAAGCATATAGAGTTTGGAATTTGGATAGTGGTACTCTTGAGGAAGTTCATGATGTTGAATTTGATGAAACCAAGGGTTTACAAGTAGAGAATGAGAACTTGGAAGATGTTAGAGGCATTCAACTTTCAAATGCCATGAAGAACATGGATATTGGTGAATTGAGGCCTAGGCAAGTGAATGATGATGAAGATGATCAAGTGCAAGTGCTCTCTAACTCAAATGTGCAAGATGATACAAATCAAGTTAGTGCAAGTGGCTCTCATGATAATGAACAAGATCAAGTGGCTAGTACATCATCTCAACCAAATGATCAAGCAAGTGCAAGCAATCAAGTCCCAATGCTCCAACCAACCAATATTGCAAGAGATCATTCTTTGGACACTATCATTGGTGATATTTCAAGAGGTGTACAAACAAGATCAAGATTGGCATCATTTTGTGAACACTTCTCATTTGTGTCATCCATTGAACCAAAGAAGATAGATGGAGCTTTGAAGGATGTTGATTGGGTGAATGCTATGCATGAAGAATTGAATAACTTCACAAGAAATCAAGTATGGGAGTTGGTATAAAGACCAAAGGGACACAATGTGATTGGAACCAAATGGGTCTTTAGAAATAAGCAAGATCAAGATGGGATAGTAGTAAGGAACAAAGCAAGATTGGTAGCACAAGGCTATACACAAGTTGAAGGTCTTGACTTTGGAGAAACATATGCCTCGGTTGCTAGATTGGAAGCAATTAGAATCTTGCTAGCCTATGCTTGTGCCCACAACATCAAGCTCTATCAAATGGATGTCAAGAGTGCATTTCTCAATAGTTACATCAATGAAGAAGTATATGTTGAGCAACCTCCTGGTTTTGAAGATGACAAGAAACCCAACCATGTGTACAAGTTGAAGAAGGCATTGTATGGCTTGAAGCAAGCACCTAGAGCATGGTATGAAAGATTGAGGGACTTCCTACTCTCTAAAGGGTTTACAATGGGCAAGGTTGACACCACTCTTTTCATCAAGAAGATTGGAAAAGATCTATTTGTATTGCAAATATATGTTGATGACATCATTTTTGGATCAACCAATCAAGACTTTTGTGAAGAATTTGGAAAAATGATGGCTAATGAGTTTGAGATGTCCATGATTGGAGAGTTAAGTTACTTCCTTGGTCTTCAAATCAAGCAATTGAAAAATGGTACATTTGTGAGTCAAGGCAAGTACATCAAGGACATGATCAAGAAGTTTGGCATGAGTGATAGCAAAGTCATTAGCACACCAATGGGAACAAATGGTAACTTGGATAGTGATGCAAGTGGCAATATGGTGGATCAAAAATTGTATCAGTCTATGATTGGAAGCCTACTCTATGTGACCGCATCAAGGCCAGATGTTATGTTTAGTGTATGCATGTGTGCAAGATTTCAAGCCTCACCAAGAGAAAGTCATTTGAAGGCTACAAAGAGAATATTGAGGTACTTGAAGCATACACCAAATGTTGATTTGTGGTATCCCAAAGGAGCAAAGTTTGAGCTAGTTGGTTACTCCGACTTGGATTATGCGGGATGCAAGGTTGAAAGAAAGAGCACCTCGGGCACATGTCAATTGTTGGGAAGATCACTTGTTTCATGGTCATCAAAGAAGCAAAATAGTGTTACATTATCAACCGCCGAAGCCGAATACATATCCACCGATAGTTGTTGTGCACAAGTACTTTGGATGAAGGCCACTTTGAGTGACTTTGGAATCAAGTTCAAGAAAGTGCCATTGCTATGTGACAATGAGAGTGCAATCAAGCTAACCAACAATCTGGTTCAACATGCAAGAACAAAGCACATTGATGTCCGCCATCATTTCATAAGAGATCACCAACAAAAAGAGGACATTTGCATTGAGAGTGTAGGCACCAAAGATCAACTTGCCGATATATTCACCAAGCCATTGGATAAGAAAAGGTTTTGCAAGCTAAGGAATGAGTTGAACATATTGGATTTCTCAAATATGTGTTGATGCGCCCCCCACTTATATGACATGCCTCTCCTTCGAGCAATCCAAGGTAAAAGTTGATTGGCATGGCATACATCCTTGCTAAGGACATATTTAGTGCATCTAGTCATTTCTCCATTTTATTAGGCTCATTCATGAAAATCAAATGAATTTGATGTTTATATGGTATCACTATTGCTTCTATGCATATTTTGATCTAGTGGTAGCATATGACATGTTTGTGGGCTTGTAAACCTAGTGTTTAATCTAGAAAATGAGCTATAAGTGTTTAACTCAACATGGTACAAGATAACCCTTATTTGGAGGTGTGAAGAAGCTTGTCCTGGGATCAAACCGAGTTAAATATCCTTGGTATATATTCTAGTTTGAACCAAATTCGGAACTTTGATCCTCATCCCATTGATTGACATTGATAATCTCGACCTTACAAGTAATACTATCTATATTTTGAACCTTTGTGGTCATTGATGACAAAGGGGGAGAGAAACAAAGATAGTAGTAAAGATAGTGAAAAAGGGGGAGAAATATCATAAAGGGAGAGAAACATAAAGATATCTTGATATATGACATAGGGGGAGAAATATAACAAAGGAAAGGGATCAATTAAAATTTTGAGCACACAAGTAGGGGGAGCAAGCTCATAAACTTGTATGGTGCATTTGAATGTGCATTTCATATGTTTGCTTGCATGGTACAAGTTTTAAAATTCAATATCTATGCTTGTGTGGTGTATGCTAGTTGTCGGTTTGAATGATGAAATGAAAACTAGCATGCATAGGATATCTAGTGATTTCACTTCTAAATATTTTCAAGTGGTATTGAGCTAACCATGGTGCTAAGGATGGTATATTGGTGCACTTCGATTGGTATCATGCTTCAAAGGTCCATCTTTTATACCTTAGCATCATTTGGTAGACATTGTCTCCTATATTTCCTATCTAAGCATATGTGCAAGCTACTATCCAAACTCCTAGCACATATGTAGGGGGAGCAATTGCTACCATTTGGGGTTCATGAAACTTGTCCATATCCTTTTACACATAGTAAATATGCTTGGACAAGCAACATGGATTCAATTGAATTTTAATTCATATCTTTGTGAAAGGGTTGTCATCAATTACCAAAAAGGGGGAGATTGAAAGCTCCAGTTTGGTTTTGGTGAATTGATGAAACCCTAAGTGCTAACCTAGTTTATCAAGTGATCATGAGATAGGTAGCACATTCCAAGTGGTGAAGCAAATGAAGATCAAGACATGAAGATGGCGATGCCATGGTAATGATGAAGTGCTTGGAATGGAAAAGAAGAAAGAGAAAAACAAAAGGCACAAGGCAAAGGTATAAATTGTAGGATCCATTTTGTTTCCGTGATCAAGACACTTAGAGAGTGTGATCACATTTAGGTTAGATAGCCGTACTATCAAGAGGGGTGGAACTCGTATCGAAATGCGGTTATCAAAGTGCCACAAGATGCTCTAACTAATTGCATATGCATTTAGGATCTAGTGGAGTGCTAACACCCTTGAAAAACGTTTGTGAAAATATGCTAACACATGTGCACAAGGTGATACACGTGGTGGTTGGCACATTTGAGCAAGGGTGAAGAAGATAGAGTTGAAAAGGAGTTAGTCGCGTTGGTTACAGAGTGACCGAACGCGTCCGGTATGGTGACCGGACACGTCCGGTATTTGGCAACGAACTCAGCGACCGGACGTGTTCGGTCTCCACACCGGACACGTCCGGTGTAAATCAGCAAACGCAGTGTTTGGCTAAACAGTTGATCGGACGCTGGCAGCGTCCGGTCCGGTGTGACCGGACACGTCCGGTCGAGCGTGGATGCTTACTGTACTCCACCGGACGCTGAGGCTCAGTGTCTGGTCAGTTTCTAACAGATGCGTCCGGTCGGCCCTGGTGGCTTACTGGACTCGACCGGACTCGGTGGCTCAACGTCCGGTCATTTGTGTTTGTGCGTCTGGTATGAGCGTCTGGTCGTCGGCAGAATGGGTAGCAATGGCTATGTTGGTTTGAACTGGACACATGGCAGTCTGGGAGCTACCGGACACGTCCGATAGGCTGACCGGATGCGTCCGGTATTCACGGTCGGAGCGTCCGGTGCATTCTGACCGGAGCGTCCGGTCGATGCGCAGACAGCCAAATAATTGAGCCAACGGCTCTATTTCGTGGGGGCTTCTATTTAAGCCCCATGGCCGGCTCAAGCTCACTCTCTTGTGCATTTACATTGACATAGCAACCTTGTGAGCTTAGCAAAAGCTCTCCCACTCATCTCCATCATTGATTCATCATCTTTGTGAGATTGGGAGAGAATCCAAGTGCATTGCTTGAGTGTTTGCATCTAGAGACACTTGGTGTTCGTGTTTCACTGCGGGATTCACTTGTTACTCTTGGTGGTTGCCGCCACCTAGATGGCTTGGAGCAGCGAGGATCATTGAGCGGAGGTTGGTGATTGTCTCCGGCTCCGATCGTGGTGATTGTGAGGGGTTCTTGAGCTTTCCCCGGCGGAGAGCCAAAAGGTACTCTAGTGGATTGCTTGTGGCTTGTGTGATCCTCATCGTGTGTTGGTTGTGCGGCACCCTATTGAGGGTTTGGCGTGTGAAGACAATTAGCGCGTGAACCTCCAAGTGAGTGAATCGCCACAACGAGGATTAGCTTGCCGGCAAGCAAGTGAACCTCGGTAAAAAATCATTGTGTTCATCATTGATTCCGAGGTGATTGATCTTCATTGTTATTCATCCTTGTGATTGATTGGTTTCTTCATCTACACGTCGGTATAACCTTCTTGACCACTCTCTTTATTTTACCGCAAACTAGTTGACAAGCTCTTTAGTGTAGCTAGTTGTGAGAGCTTGCTTGCTTGGTTGGTGTGGCTCTTTAGTTAGCCCTTGAGAGCACACTAACATAGGGTAGTGTCATAGCTATTGTGTGAATAGATACTATCTAAACTAGAATTGTGGTAGGTGGCTTGCATTTTGAGTAGGCTAGCGCAACACTTGCTTCGCCTCATAATTGTCTAACCATTTTGTTAAGTGTTGTTGTAGAAATTTTTATTAGGCTATTCACCCCCCTCTAGCCATTAGGACCTTTCAGACCGGCAAGGAGGCGAGGAGGACACCGCGCGGAGGAGAGGAGGACACCACGAGCCAAAGCCTAGGCCGCCGTTAACCCGCGGCCTTGCGTCGCGAGGAGGAAGGGGAGTGGTGGAGGACCAGGAGGAAGAGGAGAAGGAAGAGGAGGAGGACAAGGGTGGCCGCCGCCGCACGGAGGGCTGGCCACCGCCAAGGTCGTCGCCCTGCACTTGGGTAGCCTGACGGCGTCGGGAGGGAGAAGAGAGCGCCAACACATTTTCACCCGAGCGCCCCCTGATTTTATACTCAGGACGATTTGTAGGGGCGGTTCCTGAACCAGCTGCCCCTACAAATGCATTTCTAGGGGTGGTTCCTGATCCAGCCGCCCCTACAAATGCATTTGTAGGGGCGGTTCCTGATCTAGCTGCCCCTATAAATACATTTATATTTTATTAAATTATTAATTCTATAATTTTTAAATCACAAAAACACAAAGTAAATGTATATAATATTTTGTATTATTCTATATATGCACAAATATATATAAAAACAATTGTAGTCATAAAAGTTGTAAACATAACTCAATCTTGTCACGTGACTACAATTTGAATTTTCAAATTTTGAATTTTAAAACTTCGACTATAATTTTAGGACATTAAATGACCTAAAATAAAAAAATTGTAAACATAAAAGTTGTATAACTCATCAACATATACAACTTTTATTGTGGTCATCTTGTCATGTGACTTTGTTTAAACGATTCAAAATTTAAAATTCAAACAATTTCAACTTGAAACAATATTTTGAAAGAGTAAATGATTTTAGCTGAAAAACTCATGAGTACCAAAGTTGTAGAACTCATCAATATGTACAACTTTTATTTTGATCATCTTTTCATTTGACCAAATTTGAATAGTTGAAATTTTGAATTTCAATAAATAGCAACTTCAAACAAGATTTTGAAACCTTAAATGATTTCAACAATAAAAGTTGTGAACATAAAAGTTGTTGAACTCATCACTATCTATAACTTTTATTTTGGTCACTTCTTCATGTGCCAAAGTATTAGTAAACATTGTTCACAAATTCACATGACTCATAGTTTCATGAACTATACGAGAGACATGTTGATTTGTGAACAATGTTTACTATCACTTTGTCAGATGAAAAAATGACCAAAATAAAAGCTATAGATCTTGATGAGTTATACAACTTTGGTATTCATCACTTTTTTAGCTGAAATCATTTAATTGTTGAAAATCTCGTTAGAACTTGTCATTTTTTAAAATTTGAAAATTTGAATTGCTCAAACTTTGTCAAATGAAAAGAATGACCAAATCAACACAGTAACTAGATAGGGCATGATTTTACAAAATTTTAGAAAAAAAATCATCACATTTGGAGCTAGTATGAGGGAGAAAGACTAGTTACAAATTTTACTATCTCCTACTTTTATTTTGGCCATTTCTTCATTTCATAAAGTGTTAAGTGATTTCATAAAGATTTAGTAGTAATAGAGTGGATGTTGAAATAAATTCATCTGGATGTTGCAAAGGGTAATCTCACACACATGCATAAAATGAAGTCTAACACACATACATAAATATATAGTCTAACACACATACATAAATATATAGTCTCACACGCATGCATAAATAAAGTCTTACAAACACACACTTACACAAAACACTCCACGTTCAACAACTAGGTCGCCTGCTGTAACGACTTTCCCCTTGACACCTTTTCGTTCCCATGGCAATATGTCTTTGGGTAGGTTCTTTTCCACAACACTGATCTTCTTAGGAAAGTCTGTGAATAGCGGCATCTCATCGTAGTTATTGTAAGCTTCAACATCGTCCATGCCATCAACTTCGATAATGTGCTATTTCCCAGAGGCAACCACGTGCTTTGTCTTCTTCTTCGGAGGAAGGTTACTTTGTGGGTCAGACATATAGAAAACTTGTGCGACACGTGAAGCGAGCACCCAAGGGTCATCTTAGTAGCCTAGATTCTCGAGGTCCAGGACTCTCAATCCGATCTCGTTTAGTTGGTGTTGTTTGATCTAGCAGCATCGAAACAGGGCCATCGTTATATCCCTTCCATAGTCAAGTTCCCATATCTCTTCAATGATGCCAAAGTATTGGATCTTTCGCCCCAATCCATCGAGAGCCTCTATTCGAACACCGCTGTTTTGGTTCACATATTTACTATCATTTACGTTGGTATAGTACGTATACCCATTGATGTCATAAGCATTCCAAGTTGTCACCTGTCTCGATGGCCCCTCCGCCAACCTACTGATGGTAATAGAGTCTATGGTTTCTCCAGGCAGTATGTTTTGGTCCTTCAACCATGTAGTTAGTCGTTGCTTATGCTGTTTCATGACCCAATCATCCGAACGACCATTTCTCTCCGCCATAATGATAGCCAAGTGTTCATCAATGTACGGTTGCATCAGTTGTGTACTCTGTAAGACACTGTAATACGCCCGACTCACCTCTTTGTAATCATGGTCAATGAACACTTTTCTACCACTGGTGCCCTTCCCAGCCAGTCTACCCTTGTGATGAGAATCGGGTTTACCAATCCCTTTCTGTACTTTTAGGTACTCTTGACAGCACTCGACGACTTCTTCAGTACTGTAACCCTCTATCATGGAGCCCTCTGGGTATGCTCAATTATGCATGTATCAACTTAGAACCGACATGAACCACTCGTAGGACCACATTTCATGCAAGTAGCAAGGGCCCAGCTCCTGTATCTGATGAACCATGTGAATCATGAGATGTGGCATTATATCAAAAAAATCAGGAGGTAAACACATCTCCAGTTGGTTTTGTGTCTCCACCACAAATTCATGTAGGTCACTCAGCTCTTGCTTGCCAATCGTCTTCTGTGAGCTCTTCGAAAAGAAGTAGCACATGCGGGTGATGGCCATTTTCAAGAACTCTGGCTTTATAGCCCTGATTGTAATAGGTAGAAACACTGTCAGCATCATATGGCAATCGTGAGCCTTGCAGTGTGTTATTGACAAGTCCTTCATCGACACTAGCTTCTTCACATTTGCTAAAAACCCAGTCGGGACTTTGATCCCCCTCAGGAAAGTACATATAGCTCTCTTCTCGTCTGGTGTTAGGTTGAAGCACGCCGCGGGCAGAGTGTATTTTCCATTAGCCTCAGGTACCGGGTGAAGCTATGGCATCACGTTTAGCTACACCATGTCTTTCCGTGCTTTCAGACCATCCTTTGACTTGCCTGTGTCCATCAAGGTAGCAATGAGACTCTCAAAGACATTCTTCTGCACGTGCATAGCATCAATGGCATGGGGGACCTCCAAGTCTGGCCAATAAGGCAAATACTGAAAGAAGATCGATTGTTTCTTGAAAGGTATGCCTTCGACAGGAGGTGTGCTTCTATCTCTATTCATCCCATCTGGATTCTTCTTTCCATAGACGACGCGTATGTTTTTCACCATTCTGTACACATGTTCTCTGTTATGACGTCTCTCCGGAGGGGGTTCAATCTCTAGGGCGTTGTCATAAAATCTAAAGAATAATTTGCTGCGGTACTTATGACTTGTCTTTAAGAAGCGTCGGTTCCTTAGGTAAACTATCTTCTTGGATGCATCTAGGTACACCCATGTAGTACCATCCAAGCAAACCAAGCATCCCATCTTTCCTTTGATCTGTCCAGACAAAGCAAACAACGTGGGGTAATCATTGGTAGTAACAAATATTATTGCTCTACATATGAAGTCCTCCTTTCAGAACACATCGTACATCTGCTCCCTATGCCTCCATAGCCTCTCCATTTCTTGCATCAAAGGCTCGAGGAACACGTCTATATCAATGCCTGGTTGTTTAGGGCCAGAAATAAAAATAGTGAGGAGAAGGTACTTTCTCTTCTGACACAACCATGTTGGGATGTTGTACATGGTCAAGATCACTGGCCATGTGCTATGGTCGCTCATCCTCTCATTGAAGGGATTCATTCCATCGGTGCTCAAGGCAAACCATACATTCCTTGGGCCATTGCTGAATTCCTTGTGCTTCTCATCAAACCTTTGCCACTGACTACAATCAGCCGGGTGTGCAATCTTATCATCATCCACCTTGCGCTCATCATCCCACCATGTCATGAGTGCGGCTTCTTTAGGGTTTAGGAAGATACGTCTCAAGCGGTCGGTCACTGGCAGGTACCACATTACCAAGGCAGGAATTCTTCTCTGCTTTGCATCATTGCCTAATGGAGTGTCCTCTGGGCGCTGAGATTCTTGTACCACCTTTTTTGTTCCTTTCTTATTCCTCCTTTTCCCCGTGGAGGCTTCGTCCCCGCCGTAAAGGTCATTGTTCTTGTACCGGTTGGCCCCATACCGGGGACATTTATCCAGTGACTTGAACATTTCGCCATGAAAAAGTATACAGTGGTTGGGGCATGCATGGATTTTTTCAACCCCCATTGTCAATGGACTTATGACCTTCTTCGCTTCGTATGTGTTGGTGGGAACTGAGTTTGGTTGTGGCAGCACCCATGATAGGAGATGCAATAGATCATTGAAACTACAGTTTGACCAGCCGTACTTAGCCTTCAGGATGAGCAGCTCAAGCACAAAATGTAGCAATGTCCAATGTGTCGGGCAACCCTTTTCAACACCATACACAGTCTCCTTCGATGCTTTTGTCACCCTTTCCAAATTTTCTTGACCTTTCGGGCTATTTAGTAAAATCTCTAGTCCAAGGGCTCGAATCATGTCCTCCAAATCATCTTCATCCCCGACACATGCTCCACCATCATTATTGGCACCACCTTCGTTGTTACAATCCCAACCACCAGCATCACCACCTTGTTCATTGCCAAACTCGAAATCCATTCGTGCATCAAGCTCTGCTAAATATTGGGACAGGGATTCTATGGTTTCGTCGTCGTATTCCTCCTCATCCTCATCATTAACAATAACCGTTTCACCATGATGAATCCACACTGTGTAGTCCTCAACAAATCCTCGCATAATCAAATATGATCTGATGATAGTCACATCTGTCCATGCCATACGGTTCTTGCAATCTTTACAGGGGCAAATAATTGTATCCTTATTCTCTTTCAATGTCGTTGCATGCTTCTTTGCGGCTTCAATAAATTTATCCACCTCTTCATGGAAACCTGCCTTGAACCTTAACGAACCATACATCCAAGAGTTCCTGTACTCCATCTTTTACAACAACAACAAAACAAACATTAAAGGACTACTTATTCAGATATATATAAAAATGAATCAAATTAATAATTACTTGAGAATAATTGTATACACTTCAGATATATATGAATATAAATCTAATATAATTACATGAAGCATACAAACACACCATGGTAGAGGAAAATTAATTAATGGCCCATTTATCCATAAATAATTAAAATGCATATTTATTTATTACAATAAACAATTTCAAAGACAACAATTAGAAATAATTATACTTTACCCAATATCTTTCATACAAACCCTAGTCCAATTTTATCAAACATAAATTTACAAAAATGAAATTAATAAAAAAACCAAACCCTAGATCTAGATCTACATGCACATGAAGCATGCATAAAACTAACTAATTGTTCACTAAAATCAAGAAACATGGACCAAATAAGGGTATGATCTTGTTCCCCTCCCTAATTTACTCTAGTACATTTAAAACTTGGGTCTAATTTGCTTCATAAGTAGCTCAAGCACCATAGAAGAGAGAGAAAAACAAAACTCTAATTACTCACTAACCAACCATTAAAACTTCAAAAAAAGTGTGGAATAACATTTTCTTACCTTCTACAACCTCTCCACCAAAGGATTTGAGACCAAAACCTTCCTCCCTTAGTAGAGCAATTTTTGGGAGGTGCCCAAGGCCTCCCCACCTTTCTTTCACGGGTTGGAGTGAGTGACCCGAGGAGTAAGAAGGTGCTGTAGCTGTTTTATATGTGGGTCATTTGAAGGGTGGCTCGTGATTGAGCCGCCCCTACAAATCGGAGCTATATATACGGGGGCATTTGTAGGGGCGGCTCAATCACTAGCCGCCCCTACAAATAGAAACACCAGGGGCGGCTAGTGATTGAGCCGCCCCTACAAATCAGACCCCATTTGTAGGGGCGGCTTGTATCACCAGCCGCCCCTGCTGTTCCATTTGTAGGGGCAGCTGGTGTCTGGGCACCCGAGCACGCCACTGTAGGGACGGCTCCATCACCAGCCGGCCCTACAAAAAATTCAAACCGTTGCTAAAAATCATTTTTTACGTAGTGATTAGTTCCAATAAACTTGTAATGGAAATGCTTCGAATGGGGCGTTCGACCATCCGACCACCGCTTCCCATACCGTAGAAATGACCGCGCCGTCCGCTCGCTCCTACCCGTGCCGCACGGACCTACCGCCATCCGCTCGCTCCATCCCCCGCGCGTGCCCCCATCCCGCACCACGCATGCCGCTGCCCCATCCCGCGCCGTGCCGCGCTCCATCTCCCGCGTGCCCCCCACTCCGCCTCGCGACCTTCTCCAGCGCGTCGTCCACCTTCTCCACTGGAGCAACCCGCCGCGGCCTTCTCCACTAGAGCGGTGCGCTCCGCAACACCAGCGAGCTCTACACCAGTGAACCCCACGCCGACGAGCCTCCATTCCCAAGCGCAGCAAGGAGATGTTGCACTGAAAGCGCATGTTGCAAATATATGTTTCTGGTGTTTTAGAGGTATGTTGCAAGTGTTTCATATCAGTGTTGTAAAAGTAGATCGAGATGTTGCACGTGTTGCAATGGCTATGCATATATGTTTCAAATGTTTCATCTCTATCAGGCGTATGTTGCAAGTGTTTTCATCTGGATGTTGTAAAAGTAGATCTGGATGTTGCAATCGTATGTTTTAAGTGTTCCATTTGTCTTCTTTTACATGTTGCAATTGTTTTATCTGGGTGTTTCAAAAGTATATATATCGGATGTTGCACATGGGATGCGCGTGGGAAACGGCTGGCGGCACAGGCGACGTTCGGGGTGGCGTGGGCGATGTTCGTGACGGCGTGGGTCTGCTGCTGGGGTGCTCGGGCGAGCCCAACGCGCTATGGTACTCACTGTGCGGGCACCATCTGGACGCTAGTGCCCCGCATTAGACGTTCGGGCGCTAGCAAGGCCGCTTATAAAAACATCCCATTCGCTTGTATCTAACAGAACTGAACCCACAAATTTACTATTTCTGAGTTGGCACTTTGACCATTCACATCCATGGATTCTTAACAGGTAATGGACCATAAATGAGCCAAAACGATATTCCATAGTCAAAATCCAAGCATTGTAGCCTTGTACTTCCTCCATCTTGTAATATAATGTATATTCTAAATATTTGAGGACCGCTTAAGAGAGAATACAAAAGATATATATGTGGCCTTACTTTTTATTTCCTTATCAGACGCTTTATTATTATGATTAATGGAGACCAGTTGATAAAAATGACAAGGATCCATATATATAATACATACAAATTTGTGCGATTATTTATGAAAAACGTACTGCTTTTGTTCTCCTAAAATCTCGCATATTTATGTATAGTTTTTGAACCCTAGAATACACTATATTATAAAACAGATAGAGTATATGGAAGTCACGAATTTGACATGCATGATCCATAAGGTTTTTTTATCTGAAGGTCCTACTATATATGAACTTCTTACTTTTTAACACAGGGCCCACATTATTTCAGTTATTCCACATTCAGAGAGGGGGAAGATCTCTATACCACGATCTCACTCGTCTACTTGGATCCTCCTCTGATGAGGTGGAAACCCATGTACAGTACATGACACGTTGTGCCAGGACGTACGTGATCTTCCCTTGATTTTTCTTGGGTTAATAAGTTGAACTCACATGATCTCTTGTTAGTTAGTTTAACCTGGTAACTAAGACATATGGTGGACTCAGCACTTAATTAGCTAAATTAACAACCTAAATTGGAGTAGTACATCCAACCCGCCGCGGCAAACTGATTTGTAATGAAATACGGGGTTTTGTGTTCAGTCCAACGATCGCAGCCACCACCATCCAGAAATTCAGTTGCACATTGCCATGATTATTCTTTGTTCTCCAAAACGACCATGCAATGCTTAACTAACTCATCATTATATCAGACTTTGTCAAGAAACGCTAGCTGGTCTATACTCGAGTACAGTAATTAATTCTCAACTGCTAGGTCAGCTATACGGTTAAACCAACCAAAAAGCATTAAGCATCGTGGAACATTGTTAATTAATTAATTAGATCCAGAAGCAGTTTACCGGATAGATTAGGGTCTGTTTGGATTCTCTAGTCTAAAGTTTAGGTTGAGGACTAAACTTTAGACCACTTTACCTTGCTTGTGTGCTCTGAAACTTATGTGAGATGGTCTAAAGTTTAGACAACATTTTAGAATTCTGTGAGTTTCTATGGGGAAGGGGATTGGAGACTCGGTGAGCAATGATTTGATGGCCTGGATATCAATATCAATCATTAGCACCGCAAGTCAAAGCCTAGCAGTTACAGGCATATGCTGATGCACATAAAGTCGTTACAACAGGTATTAGTGACACGTTCCTTGGTAGATTGTATTCCAGCAACAACCACATCAATTAGAAGTTTCAGAACAATAATGATTAATGATAATGTTTGTAACATATAGTCCATCAACCTGTGCACATGTACGGGCTTGCAATTTAGAACACACATGTAACAAAAGGTACTAAAGTATATAATCATATGTAGTTGTAAAGTTATAATAAACTAGCGTATAGTTCTTGACAGCTAAAATGTGCTAAAAATAGTAATGGACTATACCATTAAGTTCCTGGAGTCAGGACGTTGAGGAAATATATTTTGAACCTCAAAATTGAAGTTCAAATGAAGAAAGGACAGTTTTGGGCTGAATATGCTGAAACTGGTCCAGCTGGTTTTCTAAACTCCCTGTGCATCACCCGGCATGGCTTCCTGGCCCTGAGAAAACTGGCCAGGCCGGTTTCCTTGTTCGGAGACCGGGTTGAGTCGAACTCGGTCTAGACCTATATTTTTTGTCATGGGAATCTTTAGGATTGAGTGTTAGAGATGTTTTACCCCCACTATATAAATGAGAGGATCACGGTCGATTGAGGAATCAAACTTCCAATTGTCAAAAAACACATCTACTACTCCTTTTACCCTCTTTTTCCATCTACTACCACTCCTCGTTTTTCATCACTGCTCCATGGCTAGTGGATCGACAAAGATGAACCTCTAGCCACCGCGCGCCCTGATAGAGTCCCTCTCGGGCGTGTGGGGTTTTGGGTTTCAAGAGACCTCGTCGGTGTGTCTTGCGTATTGCGCTCCCGACGAGGCTCATTCAGTGACATGTCTTATGTATCACGCTCATCGCTGGAGGCACCAGGTGAAGTGTTCCTCTACGAGTACATTATAGGTGTCGACCGACTTGAGCATCGGCTAGGCCGATCTTTGGCCCGCTTATAACGAGTGATCTTGCTTCTTACCAGTGTGGTGACCTAATTAGCGTCAATCAATAGTCCTCACCGAAAAAGGAGTAAATCCCTCAATCAATGTTACAAATAGCGGCTATAGCACACTGCTATAATGCCGTTATAGCGTTTTGGACAGGGTGCCACGAAGATATTGCATATTTTACCGCTATTGCTGCTATGAGCGCTATTTGACGCTTAATAACCATGAAAGTACAAGTAACAACTCCCAGGCAGCTCACACAAGAGACATCCACCCCATCTCTAGGGTAATTACCAACAATAACTTGCTCATTAAGCATTCCACATAATCCACACAACTCATCCTCATAACTCATACTTTTTCTTTGAAAAAGTATTGGATTTGAGAAAACACAGTGCTATGAGTATCTATGATGAATACCAAGTCCTAAGCATATATACTAGATAACGATATATCATCTAGCATAACAATAATTATTAAGTTTCAGCAAGGCAATCAAGTCAACACAATTCAAGAATAGCTATACAAACTGGGTTTACCTATGTTGTTAAAATACAATTCATGTATAGTTTGCAAAATACCTTCTACTGGTTGTGTTTGAAAATGGGATCAACATGATCAAGAGGGAATAGGTTGGACTTGTCTTCATTGGCACCCAAGGAAAAATCCTGCTAGCAGTTTGGGTCTTCAAGTTCAAGCTTGAACTCGCAATACTGGATTTATAACATTTCCTGGCCTTCGAGGTCCTCGTTCTTCTTTGATCCTAGGCCACTCCGTTAGCTAAAAACACACAAACGATCGAGCAGACGAGCAAATACAATCAAATATAAACTTATACTCAGTTGGTCTCTAAAAAATATGAAATTAAAAACACAATCAACTGAGTATAAGTTCATATTTGATTGCGTTTGCTTGTCTATTTTAGTCGTTTACGTGTTTTTAGCTAACGGAGTGATCGTGGATCAAAGAAGAACGAGGACTTCAAAGGATATGAAATTTTTTGAATCTAGTACCGCGAGTTCAGGCTTGAACTTGAAGACCCAAAGCACTAGTAGGATTTTTCCGATGACGCCAACGAAGACAAGCCCAACCTATTCCCTCTTAATCATGTTGATCCCATTTTCAAACATAACTAGTAGAAGCCATTTTGCAAACTATTATGGAAAATGTACTTAAGTGACATAGGTAAACCTGGTTTGTATAGCCATCCTTGAATTGTGTTGACTTGATTGCCTTGCTCAAACCTAATAATTATTGTTATGCTAGATGGTGAGCGCAAGCATACCCGATGGGTATAGCCCCTGAGCCCCCACGCAATTCGCAGAGTCAGTCGGGGGTTCATTCGATTCGCTATCTCCTTCTCAGGGACTTAACATACCCCTATGTTAGACTCTTGTCACTTTTTATCTTAGTGTGGATTAAACGTCCACTTCTATCTAAACTAAGGCAATGAGATTATCTAAATGTAATAAATGTGTGTATTAGTCTCCTAGGACTAGTATTTTTATCATATTTGAGTTCTCGGATAACCAGAGGCATTTCAGTTTTACTGTGTATAATGTGTACTCAAGGTTTATCCGTTCATGTTGTAGATGAAGATCCAAGTCAAGGATCCACATCTCTATAGTGAATCGAGTGTCGTCTCGAGTAATTGGACTCTGCCCACTTAGCTGCTTTATTTGTGCTTGAGAAACAGCTAGTGGAAAAAAATGGTGCCCAATTGATGGTTTTATTTGTGTTCTTGCCAAATCTATTGTTGTCCAGGCCCCTTGATCGAACTGTTCCCTGAATCGAGAGGTTATTTTGGGTTTTGTACATGACATCTGTTTGAACCATGCTGTAACATTAAAACTTGTTTCCCGCTGTATATATATGTCTATATGTCTCATTCTTCCATTGTAAACATTTATGTAGACTCTATCATAAAGACTCATGAATGTGTTCCTAGAAGTGGAAACAACATATGGATGTTTCAGGTCTTCCCATTGTGGCAGAACCATCCAAATTATATGGCCCACGTGCACCTGTCATTGTCCTAAGACCTCTGACTACTGCACACGAGAGCCAGATAACTCTGTAGTCTGTTGGGTGTCCTCGGGGAACCCTGAATCATCCACATTTTATAACTCGTATAGGATCAACAATGGAGTTACCACAACATTACAACATTGATACAAAAATTTCATACATCAGAGTTGTGGAAGATTTACAACATTAGGTTACAAAACATGTTATGTATCTTTAAGTAACACTTGAGTTCCAAAAGTTGAGTAGAACTATGGAAGTAACTTAAGTGAAGTACCTAAGATAGAAGAGACGACTAGATCATGTCGAGCCCACCGACATGACCTTGATTAGCAGCACATGTCAGAACCTACAACGGGGCTTAACAAACCCTGAGTACATGAGGGTACTCAACAAGACTTACCCGACTAAAAGAAAAGACTCCAAGGGTATGAAGGTTTAAAGGAAGGTCTGAAACAAGAGTAACTTTTGCAGAAAAGCTTACTACGAGTGAATCCTTACTTTCAATGTTTTAGCGGTGTATTAAGTCCATATCAGTATCTAGTTTGCACTTGATCTAAATCAATCACTTCTTTAAACATCTCAACTCATTTCTTCTCATATCCATAAGTCACCATGTTTCATTGATTAACTACGATGATGGTGCGAGAATTAAGTCTCTTGTTACCATAGAGCAAACGACGATTCGAACCGATTAAACTCAGCTGGGGATTCCCAACCACACGATATATGTAGGTCCCAGACCTACATATATCAACCTTTACTCGGATCCTCCAAAATAGGAACGGGTTCGCGCCACTCGAGAGCACAGTACTCCACCACCCTACCCTATTCCAGTAGGGTGGGTACACGCTACTCTCACCATCTCTCCCCTCCCAGTGCGCGGTTGTCCTTTCCCATAATAGAATAGCCGAGGTATCAGGCTTACCGGAGTATGTGGTTAGTACTACAAAATCTTGATCCAAGGGCCAACAACGGACGGTCCTTAACCGACATAAACGGTATGAGCACGACCAGGCGAACCTGTCTACCCAAGAACACTTACCATAACATCAAGTCCCTCCCGGTCTCCATTTAACATTATCCTTAACATGGTATTCTCATGACCCATAAACGGGCCGAGAAGAACAAAGGTAAAACCTAATTCTCGCGAACGATGAAACCATCATTCGACTTCTATCGAAGTCTAAGCATTAATAAGCATTAGAGGTATTGACCTATTCATACTAATAGGGTAGAACTAAGGATACCTGAATATCAAGGTAACCATGCATCAACGGTATTCAACCAACTCCTAATTACTTAATGCACATCTCACAAGACGTAAAGTGTATTAAAGATTTGTAAATACTAGAGAAGGGTTTATGCTCTGGGCCTTGTCTACGTTTGCAGAGAAGGTTGGATCCCATAGAAGGACCACAGAAGTTAAACTTGGCACCAACACCACGGTGGATGGAACTTCTCTGAAACTTGATCAACACGAATCTTTTCACTCACGTGCACTACGCGTAATGAGTGATTCTTTGATTAACATGATGGAATGCATGACATGATGCATGATGAGAGACATTCAAGTGCATGACAGAAGTTAAACAAAGTTAAGAAAGTTGAGTACAACTTTCCTTCACTAATCAAGTTAGGTTAACTACTCACAAAGCAAAATTTGTTATTATTATTAACAAGATTACTTATAAGCAAAACAATCATGAAAAGGAGTTGCCAATGAACAGCAAAGGTGTGGTGTCCCAAGGTCTACAATTAATCCAAAATCACACTCAAGTCATTTTATGATTTCTCCTAATTATTTAGCATTAATTAATTAATTAAAGGCATATAATTAAGTAGACAATCAAAATTTATCAAAACAGTACCATAAATTTTGTGAATGCAGGACTAAGCATGTAAAGCACACACACAAAAATTCATCATTAAAGGATAATTATTTTGGTTTATAAAAATCATGGATTAAGCATTTTTCTATTAAAAGAGGTGATTTTTGAGCATGCAAAAACTAATTATTTTCATCATTTCATATTTATCCTACGTAGAGCATACAATAATAAAGCTACACAAAAATTTTCATAATTTTATCACACTTATCTATTTAGTTATAAATTTCACAAGAAATCAGCATTATTCACATTTTCTGAAAAAGATAAAACCGGTTAAAACCTCTTCTCACTCACCCACTCCCGAGCCACAGTCACTG
Source organism: Miscanthus floridulus (assembly GCF_019320115.1). NCBI lineage: Eukaryota > Viridiplantae > Streptophyta > Magnoliopsida > Poales > Poaceae > Miscanthus > Miscanthus floridulus. The sequence goes on along the minus strand of NC_089580.1, from coordinate 82,548,483 downwards.
ACAGAGGGGGCCCGGGGTCAACCCGTCCAAGCCCAACCTTGACCACGAGGTCACCGGCGGGTGTGGCGGCTAGCTCGCCAACGACGAGCTCTCCGGCGATGGGGACTACCTCTACCTGCTCCTCTCGTGCTCGCGCACTCATCTAGGGTATTAATTGAACGGCTAGGGTTTCGTGGTGAGCTCAATGCCGGCCATGGCAGATGGCGGAGCAGAGCATGGCGGCGGCAACAACGGAGCAGCTGCTACTGGCCCTAATCGGCCTAACTAAGGTGTGGTAGAACCACAAAAATTATGCTGGCCCACGTGTACCCGTCATTGTCCTGAAGACCTCTGACAGCTGTACACGAAAGCCAACTAATCTGGTATCTGCCCGGTGTCCTCGGGGAACCCCGAATCATCCATATTTTACAACTCATATAGGATCAACAATGGAGTTACCACAACATTACAACATTGATACAAAAATTTCATACATCGGGGTTGTGGAAGATTTACAACATTAGGTTACAAAACATGTTATGTACCTTTAAGTAACACTTGAGTTTCAAAAGTTGAGTAGAACTACCGAAGTAACTTAAGTGAAGTACCAAAGATAGAAGGGACAACTAGATCATGTCGAGCCCACCAACAGGACCTTGATTAGCAGTACAAGTCAGAACCTGCAACAGGGGTTAACAAACTCTGAGTACTTGAGGGTACTCAACAAGACATACCTGACTAAAAGAAAAGACTCCAAGGGTATGAAAGCTTAAGGGAAGGTTTAAAGCAAGAATAACTTTTGCAGAAAAGTTTACTAAAGTGGATCCTTACTTTCAGTGTTTTAGCTTTGTATTAAGTTATCATCGGTATCTAGTTTGCACCTGATCTAATTCAATCACTTCATTAAACATCTCATCTCATCTTATATCTTACCCATAAGTAACCATGTTCCATTGATTAACTACGATGCAGATCAGGGAATCGAGTCTCCTTCTCTGAGAAGCAACGACGATTCGAATCGATTAAAACACAGTTGGGATTCCCAACCACACGACATATGCAGGTCCCGGACCTACATATATCAACCTTCACTCGCATCCTCTAAAACAAGAACCGGTCCACGGCTACCCGAGAGCATAGTACTCCATCGCCATTCGTCATCCCAGATGTTTCGGTAGGGTGGGTACACGCTACTCTTGCCATCTCCCACTCCCACTGTGCGGTTGTCTTTTCACATAATGGAATAGCCAAGGTATTAGGCTTACCGGAGTATGTGGCCAGTACTATAAAGTCTCGACTCACATAGGTCTACAACACTACGGTCCCCAATCGACAAAGGCGGAAGCACTACATTGAGACTCCATTCTCGATGCAAGCTACCCTCCCGGTCTCAATTTAACATTATCATAACCATGGTATTTCACAACCCATAACCAGAGTTGAGAAGAGCAAGGTAAAACCTATTTCTCACGAACGATGAAACCATCATTCGACTTCTATCGAAGTATAATCATTACTAAGCATCAGAGGTATCGACCTACATACTAGTGGGGTTACAAGGAAGATATTTGAATAAATCAAGGTAGTCATGTAGCAATTGGTTTACACCCAACTCCTATTTACCTAATGCACATTCTATTGGACTCAATTGATAATAGCATTTGTAAACAACAAGGAAAAGGGTTGTATGCTCCAAGGCTTGCCTTGGTTAGTAGAGGTGTTAGGTTCTCCTGACGAACCACAAATATCGAAACCAACCTCCACAGGTGGATTCTCTTCCTTTGGAACTTGATCACGGTCACTTCCTCGCCTTCGGTCACTACACGTGATAAAAGATGCATGCTTGACATGATGATATGCAAATAAAAATGATGTAGGAAAGATGTATGCAAGTGCATGGATGAACTAAAACAAGATTAACAAACTTGAGTACAACTTTCCTTCACGGTACAATTGCAAGTAATTGATGTAAAGCACTTTTAATTATTATTATTATCACCAAGTTGATTATGAGCACAACCAATAAGCAATTAAATTGCCAAGGAACAATAGATGTTAAAGTGTCCCATGGTCAACAATCAATTCCAAAACATACCCAAGCTATTTCATGATTTATCCTAAGCATTTTGGTATTAATTAACTAATTCATTAAAGCATGGAAATTAAGTGCATAATTAAAATTTATCAAAACAGTACCAAACTTTTTGTGAAGGTAGGTTATTGCACATAACATTTACACAAAAAGTGTCATGATTAAATGATTATTATTTTAGTCTATAAAAATCATGGAATGTACATTTATCAATTAAAAGAGGTAATTTTAAAGCATGCAAAAACTATTTATTTTCACAATTTCATATTTTTCCTAGATAGATCATATCATGAAGAGGCTACACAAAAACTTTCATGATTTTTGTGCATTTCTATATTATTTTTTATGAAATAAACAAGAATCAGAATATTAATCATTTTAAGAAAACCAAAATCTGCTGGAAAACATTTTTTAACCGAGCCCCCCATACCCATTGTCGCTGACAGCGGGTCCCGGTCAACTCCGGCGGCATCCCCGCGCTAACCGGAGGGTTCTCGCCACCGGCGAGACCTCCGGCAACGCGGCTAGCACCCACATGCTCAGGAGGACGCCGCGCATCGATCTACGGTGCTAAACGAACAACTAGGGTTATGAGGCGAGCTCGACGCCGGCCATGGCGGAGCGGCGGCAATGCGCCGGCCACGGCGAGGTGGTAGAAGTAAGATCACGGTCGATTGAGGAATCAAACTTCCAATTGTCAAAAAACACATCTACTACTCCTTTTACCCTCTTTTTCCATCTACTACCACTCCTCGTTTTTCATCACTGCTCCATGGCTAGTGGATCGACAAAGATGGACCTCTAGCCACCGCGCGCCCTGATAGAGTCCCTCTCGGGCGTGTGGGGTTTTGGGTTTCAAGAGACCTCGTCGGTGTGTCTTGCGTATTGCGCTCCCGACGAGGCTCATTCAGTGACATGTCTTATGTATCACGCTCATCGCTGGAGGCACCAGGTGAAGTGTTCCTCTACGAGTACATTATAGGTGTCGACCGACTTGAGCATCGGCTAGGCCGATCTTTGGCCCGCTTATAACGAGTGATCTTGCTTCTTACCAGTGTGGTGACCTAATTAGCGTCAATCAATAGTCCTCACCGAAAAAGGAGTAAATCCCTCAATCAATGTTACAAATAGCGGCTATAGCACACTGCTATAATGCCGTTATAGCGTTTTGGACAGGGTGCCACTAAGATATTGCATATTTTACCGCTATTGCTGCTATGAGCGCTATTTGACGCTTAATAACCATGAAAGGTACAAGTAACAACTCCCAGGCAGCTCACACAAGAGACATCCACCCCATCTCTAGGGTACTTACCAACAATAACTTGCTCATTAAGCATTCCACATAATCCACACAACTCATCCTCATAACTCATACTTTTTCTTTGAAAAAGTATTGGATTTGAGAAAACACAGTGCTATGAGTATCTATGATGAATACCAAGTCCTAAGCATATATACTAGATAACGATATATCATCTAGCATAACAATAATTATTAAGTTTCAGCAAGGCAATCAAGTCAACACAATTCAAGATAGCTATACAAACTGGGTTTACCTATGTTGTTAAAATACAATTCATGTATAGTTTGCAAAATACCTTCTACTGGTTGTGTTTGAAAATGGGATCAACATGATCAAGAGGGAATAGGTTGGACTTGTCTTCAGTTGGCACCCTAGGAAAAATCCTGCTAGCAGTTTGGGTCTTCAAGTTCAAGCTTGAACTCGCAATACTGGATTTATAACATTTCCTGGCCTTCGAGGTCCTCGTTCTTCTCTTGATCCTAGGCCACTCCGTTAGCTAAAAACACACAAACTGATCGAGCAGACGAGCAAATACAATCAAATATAAACTTATACTCAGTTGGTCTCTAAAAAATATGAAATTAAAAACACAATCAACTGAGTATAAGTTCATATTTGATTGCGTTTGCTTGTCTATTTTAGTCGTTTACGTGTTTTTAGCTAACGGAGTGATCGTGGATCAAAGAAGAACAAGGACTTCAAAGGATATGAAATTTTTTGAATCTAGTACCGCGAGTTCAGGCTTGAACTTGAAGACCCAAAGCACTAGTAGGATTTTTCCGATGACGCCAACGAAGACAAGCCCAACCTATTCCCTCTTAATCATGTTGATCCCATTTTCAAACATAACTAGTAGAAGCCATTTTGCAAACTATTATGGAAAATGTACTTAAGTGACATAGGTAAACCCTGGTTTGTATAGCCATCCTTGAATTGTGTTGACTTGATTGCCTTGCTCAAACCTAATAATTATTGTTATGCTAGATGGTGCGCGCAAGCATACCCGATGGGTATAGCCCCCTGAGCCCCCACGCAATTCGCAGAGTCAGTCGGGGGTTCATTCGATTCGCTATCTCCTTCTCAGGGACGTAACATACCCCTATGTTAGACTCTTGTCACTTTTTATCTTAGTGTGGATTAAACGTCCACTTCTATCTAAACTAAGGCAATGAGATTATCTAAATGTAATAAATGTGTGTATTAGTCTCCTAGGACTAGTATTTGTATCATATTTGAGTTCTCGGATAACCAGAGGCATTTCAGTTTTACTGTGTATAATGTGTACTCAAGGTTTATCCGTTCATGTTGCAGATGAAGATCCAAGTCAAAGATCCACATCTCTACAGTGAATCGAGTGTCGTCTCGAGTAATTGGACTCTGCCCACTTAGCTGCTTTATTTGTGCTTGAGAAACAGCTAGTGGAAAAAAATGGTGCCCAATTGATGGTTTTATTTGTGTTCTTGCCAAATCTATTGTTGTCCAGGTCCCCTTGATCGAACTGTTCCCTGAATCGAGAGGTTATTTTGGGTTTTGTACATGACATCTGTTTGAACCATGCTGTAACATTAAAACTTGTTTCCCGCTGTATATATATGTCTATATGTCTCATTCTTCAATTGTAAACATTTATGTAGACTCTATCATAAAGACTCATGAATGTGTTCCTAGAAGTGGAAACAACATATGGATGTTTCAGGTCTTCCCATTGTGGCAGAACCATCCAAATTATATGGCCCACGTGCACCTGTCATTGTCCTAAGACCTCTGACTACTGCACACGAGAGCTAGATAACTCCGTAGTCTGTCGGGTGTCCTCGGGGAACCCCGAATCATCCACATTTTATAACTCATATAGGATCAACAATGGAGTTACCACAACATTACAACATTGATACAAAAATTTCATACATCGGAGTTGTGGAAGATTTACAACATTAGGTTACAAAACATGTTATGTATCTTTAAGTAACACTTGAGTTCCAAAAGTTGAGTAGAACTATGGAAGTAACTTAAGTGAAGTACCTAAGATAGAAGAGACGACTAGATCATGTCGAGCCCACCGACATGACCTTGATTAGCAGCACATGTCAGAACCTATAATGGGGCTTAACAAACCCCGAGTACATGAGGGTACTCAACAAGACTTACCCGACTAAAAGAAAAGACTCCAAGGGTATGAAGGCTTAAAGGAATGTCTGAAGCCTGAAATAAGAGTAACTTTTGCAGAAAAGCTTACTACGAGTGAATCCTTACTTTCAATGTTTTAGCGGTGTATTAAGTCCATATCAGTATCTAGTTTGCACCTAATCTAAATCAATCACTTCTTTAAACATCTCAACTCATTTCTTCTCATATCCATAAGTCACCATGTTTCATTGATTAACTACGATGATGGTGCGAGAATCTAAGTCTCTTGTTACCATAGAGCAAACGACGATTCGAACCGATTAAACTCAGCTGGGGATTCCCAACCACACGATATATGTAGGTCCTAGACCTACATATATCAACCTTTACTCGGATCCTCCAAAATAGGAACGGGTTCGCGCCACCCGAGAGCACAGTACTCCACCACCCTACCCTATTCCAGTAGGGTGGGTACACGCTACTCTCACCATCTCTCCCCTCCCAGTGCGCGGTTGTCCTTTCCCATAATAGAATAGCCGAGGTATCAGGCTTACCGGAGTATGTGGTTAGTACTACAAAATCTTGATCCAAGGGCCAACAACGGACGGTCCTTAACCGACATAAACGGTATGAGCACTGACCAGGCGAACCTGTCTACCCAAGAACACTTACCATAACATCAAGTCCCTCCCGATCTCCATTTAACATTATCCTTAACATGGTATTCTCATGACCCATAAACGGGCCGAGAAGAACAAAGGTAAAACCTAATTCTCGCGAACGATGAAACCATCATTCGACTTCTATCGAAGTCTAAGCATTAATAAGCATTAGAGGTATTGACCTATTCATACTAATAGGGTAGAACTAAGGATACCTGAATATCAAGGTAACCATGCATCAACGGTATTCAACCAACTCCTAATTACTTAATGCACATCTCACAAGACGTAAAGTGTATTAAAGATTTGTAAATACTAGAGAAGGGTTTATGCTCTGGGCCTTGTCTATGTTTGCAGAGAAGGTTGGATCCCATAGAAGGACCACAGAAGTTAAACTTGGCACCAACACCACGGTGGATGGAACTTCTCCAAAACTTGATCAACACGGATCTTTTCACTCACGTGCACTACACGTAATGAGTGATTCTTTGATTAACATGATGGAATGCATGACATGATGCATGATGAGAGACATTCAAGTGCATGACAGAAGTTAAACAAAGTTAAGAAAGTTGAGTACAACTTTCCTTCACTAATCAAGTTAGGTTAACTACTCACAAAGCAAAATTTGTTATTATTATTAACAAGATTACTTATAAGCAAAACAATCATGAAAAGGAGTTGCCAATGAACAGCAGAGGTGTGGTGTCCCAAGGTCTACAATTCATCCAAAATCACACTCAAGTCATTTTATGATTTCTCCTAATTATTTAGCATTAATTAATTAATTAAAGGCATATAATTAAGTAGACAATCAAAATTTATCAAAACAGTACCATAAATTTTGTGAAGGCAGGACTAAGCATGTAAAGCACACACACAAAAATTCATCATTAAAGGATAATTATTTTGGTTTATAAAAATCATGGATTAAGCATTTTTCTATTAAAAGAGGTGATTTTTGAGCATGCAAAAACTAATTATTTTCATCATTTCATATTTATCCTAAGTAGAGCATACAATAATAAAGCTACACAAAAATTTTCATAATTTTATCACACTTATCTATTTAGTTATAAATTTCACAAGAAATCAGCATTATTCACATTTTCTGAAAAAAGATAAAACCGGTTAAAACCTCTTCTCACTCACCCACTCCCGAGCCACAGTCACTGACAGAGGGGGCCCGGGGTCAACCCGTCCAAGCCCAACCTTGACCACGAGGTCACCGGCGGGTATGGCGGCTAGCTCACCAATGGCGAGCTCTCCGGCGACGGGGACTACCTCTACCTGCTCCTCTCGTGCTCGCGCACTCATCTAGGGTATTAGTTGAGCGGCTAGGGTTTCGTGGTGAGCTCAACGCCGGCCATGGCGGATGGCGGAGAAGAGCATGGCGGTGGCGACAAGCGGAGCAGCTGCTACCGGCCCTAATCGGCCTAACTAAGGTGTGGTAGAACCACAAAAATTATGCTGGCCCACGTGTACCCGTCATTGTCCTGAAGACCTCTGACTGCTGTACACGAAAGCCAACTAATCTGGTATCTATCGGGTGTCCTCAGGGGAACCCCGAATCATCCATATTTTACAACTCATATAGGATCAACAATGGAGTTACCACAACATTACAACATTGATACAAAAATTTCATACATCGGAGTTGTGGAAGATTTACAACATTAGGTTACAAAACATGTTATGTACCTTTAAGTAACACTTGAGTTCCAAAAGTTGAGTAGAACTACGAAGTAACTTAAGTGAAGTACCAAAGATAGAAGGGACAACTAGATCATGTTGAGCCCACCAACAAGACCTTGATTAGTAGTACAAGTCAGAACCTGCAACAAGGGTTAACAAACTCTGAGTACTTGAGGGTACTCAACAAGACATACCTAACTAAAAGAAAAGACTCCAAGGGTATGAAAGCTTAAGGGAAGGTTTGAAGCAAGAATAACTTTTGCAGAAAAGTTTACTAAAGTGGATCCTTACTTTCAGTGTTTTAGCTTTGTATTAAGTTATCATCGGTATCTAGTTTGCACCTGATCTAATTCAATCACTTCATTAAACATCTCATCTCATCTTATATCATACCCATAAGTAACCATGTTCCATTGATTAACTACGATGTAGATCAGGGAATCGAGTCTCCTTCTCTGAGAAGCAATGATGATTCGAATCGATTAAAACACAGTTGGGGATTCCCAACCACATGACATATGCAGGTCCCGGACCTACATATATCAACCTTCACTCGCATCCTCTAAAACAAGAACCGGTCCGCGCTACCCGAGAGCATAGTACTCCACCGCCATTCGTCATCCCAGATGTTTCGGTAGGGTGGGTACACGCTACTCTTGCCATCTCCCACTCCCAGTGTGTGGTTGTCTTTTCACATAATGGAATAGCCAAGGTATTAGGCTTACCGGAGTATGTGGCCAGTACTACAAAGTCTCGACTCACATAGGTCTACAACGCTACGGTCCCCAATCGACAAAGGCAGAAGCACTACATTGAGACTCCATTCTCGATGCAAGCTACCCTCCCGGTCTCAATTTAACATTATCATAACCATGGTATTTCACAACCCATAACCAGAGTTGAGAAGAGCAAGGTAAAACCTATTTCTCACGAACGATGAAACCATCATTCAACTTCTATCGAAGTATAATCATTACTAAGCATCAGAGGTATCGACCTACATACTAGTGGGGTTACAAGGAAGATATTTGAATAAATCAAGGTAGTCATGCAGCAATTGGTTTACACCCAACTCCTATTTACCTAATGCACATTCTATTGGACTCAATTGATAATAGCATTTGTAAACAACAAGGAAAAGGGTTGTATGCTCCAAGGCTTGCCTTGGTTAGTAGAGGTGTTAGGTTCTCCTAACGAACCACAAATATCGAAACCAACCTCCATAGGTGGATTCTCTTCCTCTGTAACTTGATCACGGTCACTTCCTCGCCTTCGGTCACTACACGTGATAAAAGATGCATGCTTGACATGATGATATGCAAATAAAAATGATGTAGGAAAGATGTATGCAAGTGCATGGATGAACTAAAACAAGATTAACAAACTTGAGTACAACTTTCCTTCACGGTACAATTGCAAGTAATTGACGTAAAGCACTTTTAATTATTATTATCACCAAGTTGATTATGAGCGCAACCAATAAGCAATTAAATTGCCAAGGAACAATAGAGGTTAAAGTGTCCCATGGTCAACAATCAATTCCAAAACATACCCAAGCTATTTCATGATTTATCCTAAGCATTTTGGTATTAATTAACTAATTCATTAAAGCATGGAAATTAAGTGCATAATTAAAATTTATCAAAACAGTACCAAACTTTTTGTGAAGGTAGGTTATTGCACATAACATTTACACAAAAAGTGTCATGATTAAATGATTATTATTTTAGTCTATAAAAATCATGGAATGTACATTTATCAATTAAAAGAGGTAATTTTAAAGCATGCAAAAACTATTTATTTTCACAATTTCATATTTTTCCTAGATAGATCATATCATGAAGAGGCTACACAAAAACTTTCATGATTTTTGTGCATTTCTATATTATTTTTTATGAAATAAACAAGAATCAGAATATTAATCATTTTAAGAAAACCAAAATCTGCTGGAAAACATTTTTAACCGAGCCCCCCATACCCATTGTCGCTGACAGCGGGTCCCGGTCAACTCCGGCGGCATCCCCGCGCTAACCGGAGGGTTCTCGCCACCGGCGAGACCTCCGGCAACGCGGCTAGCACCCACATGCTCAGGAGGACGCCGCGCATCGATCTACGGTGCTAAACGAACAACTAGGGTTATGAGGCGAGCTCGACGCCGGCCATGGCGGAGCGGCGGCAATGCGCCGGCCACGGCGAGGTGGTAGAAGTAAAGCAAAGGTAACCGATAGCCTCAGGAGCTCACCGCGGACATACTCGACCACTCGGTTGAGGCGGATACGCGACGGAGAAGGTTGTCGGCAGTCGAGAGCGGACGCGGCGACGAGGTGGTGTTTCGGTGGATTCGGCGCATTTTTGACAAAACAAGGAGGCCTATGAGCATGAAGGCAACATGAGGAAGCTAAAGCATCAAACGGGAGAGCAATAGGTGCGCTGGAGAAGCCTGGCCACTGTGAGGTGGTGTGCGGCGGCGCTGACGAGCGTCCGCGGCGGAAAGCGGCGGCGCGAGCGACTCCGGCGATGCGAGGCGGTGCAAGCGTGCTCAACAAGCGCTCAATGGCGAGGCGAAATTAAGGGCGCAAGCAATTGGACGATGGACACACGCTGGAGGCGAATTCGGCCGGTGAACTAGAGCTCGGCGGCGGTGGTAGGAAGAAGAAAAAGGAGAACACGGCTGGTCGGCGCTTAGCTTTATAGGCGAGGACGACGTCGCGACCTTGACAGCGCCTTCGCGAGCACGGCCACACGGACAGCCGCGCGTCCATGCGCGAGAAGCAGCGCGGAGGCGGACTAAACGGGGCACGGAGATGACGCGGCAAGCAGGCAGCCTGCTCTCCCCGGCAGGTCACTGTTCATGCTGACAGCCCATTTTCTCCTCTCTTTTTCTCTTGATTCCAAACAGCAACTCGAAAAACTTTACTACTATAACTTGTTCAACTTGATGATATCTCCAACTTTTCTGAAAGAATCCTCCTCTAATTCTAGCTGGTTAGAGAGATCTAGGGTGAAGAACATGGGTACCTCGAAACTGAACCACTGATCTTCAGTTAAGGTTTGAAAAACAGTTTTGCTTAGCAACCTTTGAGCAATTAATTAACAACTAATTACTGATCAAACATCACAACCAATCACTCATTATCAAAGCACAAACATCATACCAACAATGGAACAACACTTGGACAACTTTTATTTATGAAAATTCATTTATTAATTCACCAAAGTTTGAACTTAGCACTGATTTCCATGACTTGGCCAAAAATGCTAAGGGAGGGAAAAACAACATTAAATTCAATATTTGGAGTCCAATTTCAACATATTTAACTTAGAAACACCCTCATATTTTGATTCTACATGAAAGCACTCACTTTGTACTAAAAAGTTTATTTTAGCAAAAAATTATTTGTTTAAGAAATTTCACATATATAAATTCACAAAGAACCTTAAACATTAACATTGTTAACATTTCATGCAACATACGAAACATCATATATGCAACATATATATGCTATAAATGAAACATGGAATGCATTTATGCCACAAAGCCTATGCATGATGATCATGATCAAGGTTTTATTAAGTTCGTAACACCTAGGGTGTTACATAAGGCGTCCTAAAGGTGCGGGAGGCTCACCGTGACTTGGTGACGCGCGCAGGCGAAGTGGAGACGGCTCGGACACGGCTGTCGGCGTAGAGGGCGACGACGACGGCTCGAACTAGGTGGGCATGGCGGCGTTCCGGCGAACCCTGTGTGGTAGAGATTAAAAGGAGAGGATGATGAGCTTCACAGCATGCCATGGGATCCAAAACGACAACAGTGGGAGTGAGAGCTGCTCTGGAATGAGCTGACCACGGTGAGGTCGAAGCTCAGCGGCCATGGCGGCGCTGCCACGATGGAAACGGCGCGCGCGGCCACTCCCGACGACAAGAGATGGTGAAAGCAGGTCAAGAAGGTGTGCGATGACGAGGCGAAGCTAGGCGCGTGAGCAATTGGGCAGAGATGGATTGGTGGCGATGAATTTGGCTGGCGACCATGGAGCTCGACGGCGGCGGGAAGAAAGAAGAAGAAGACTGCGACCGGCATCGGGGCGATTTGAAGGTGGTGGCGAAGCATCGCGGCGTCCAGCAGCTGCTTGCGACGCTGCCACCACATCAGCTACGTGACCGCGCACGAGAGAGCGGCCAAAACGATCACGGCGGCTCAACGACGAAGCTGTTGCATGGCACCTGGTTGCCGAGTATTGTAGCCTACTGAAGCCCGATGTTCCTCCACCTTTTTCTCAGTAGCAACTTGAAAAACTTCCTTAATCAAAGTTGCTCATCTAGATGCCCTCTCCAACTTTGTTTACAGACTCGAGCTCTAATTCTAAACGGTTAGAGAGATTTTGAATGAGGAACAGGGGTACTTTGAAACTGATTTCAGAAATTAAGTTAGGGTTTGAAAAATTGGTTTGGTTAAGCAACTTTGGTAATTAATTAGTGAACAATTAGCTATCAAACCTATCAATCATTTACAAGATATCAAAGCTCAAACATTCCACCAAACAATGGAACAAAGTTTGGTCAAATTTTATTCATAACAATTCATTTGATAATTCTTCAAAGATTGAACCTAACACTGCTTTTCATTGACTTAGACAGAAATGGCTAAGTATGGAAAACAACATTGAATTGAATTTTTGAGCTCAAGTTTAAACATATTTGACTTGAAAACTCTAACAAACCTTTTATCCCATATAATAAAGCACACTCTGAACTATAAAGTTTACTTTTCACAAAATTTTAATTGATTAAGCAAAATTCACATATATAAATTCACAAAGACTCATCATTGAAATCAAAGATAACATTTCATACAACATATAAAACATAGCATATGCAACATATGAATGCTATAAATGAAACATTTAGTGCATGTATGACATGATACTTGGTGTTTATGCTTGATGATGCTCATGATCAAGTTTTAACTGCTTTTTAACATCTAGGGATGTTACACCCATGGGGTGGTCTGACAGACTACTAGGCTTGACCTGGGTTAACCATGCCTAAGTGTTGAGTGGTCCGTGGACATACCCTATCAAGGTTAAATCGGACAGTTCTTCCATTGTTTCCCAATAATTCAGCAAATCAGCTATCCAATATTTCTCATCATCCTCAGATCTAAGCACATATACATCACATTTTAATATAATTTACTTCTCATTCTTACTTGAGTTCATAGTAGAAAAGTAAAAGCTTAATGTTTTGCATGTTCTTATCCTCCATGGCCAGGAAGAGAATTGTGTCATGTGCATAATGTAAGACACCAACTACCTACAAAACAGTTATCACCACCAACTCTAAACCTTTTTGGAATCAGGAGTGGACAAGCTGATGCCAAATGGTATCACTGTTGGCAGTGATAGGTGGGTTGTCAACAACTTGCCAGTTTTAGCCACAAACTGACAATGATACCAAAAAAGGAAAAAATGTATGTTTCTAGGATTTGAACCTATGCTACAAAATGTGAACAATCTGATTCTATCTTTTACTTCATATTTACGAATCTAGTATTATATGTTTTACAATCTAGATCATCTCAAATGAAAAAGTTGTCAACTACAAAGTTGAAGATATCATCGAGTGCTACAACTTTGACATAGATCTAGTCTCCAGTGAATTGGTTTAATGGGTATGATAATTTATATCAAATATTTGGATATCCAAACTATCTCAAATGAAAAGTGGTAAACCACAAAGTTTTAGATCAAATTGAACTCTATAATGTTGATAAAAAGTTTGTCTTCATCTGACATCATATAAAAATTACAATTTTTGTCGTGTGTACCGATGAGTGCAAGACATAGCCACGAACTGACAGTGTGATATGTCACTACCAGTTGGAGATGATGTCTGGAAGTAAAAACCCACTTATCACCGCCGGTTGTAGCCATGAATCAGTAATGATACACTATCACTATCGGTTGCAAAGCAACCGAGAGTAATAATGATGGCATTGATATATGTTTTTTAGTAGTGAATTGCATTTCTTCATTGCACCACTCTCAACATAGCTGATAGGGCATCCATACCAAGTTATACAGCAGGGGTTATAGTATGTTACCCTATATACCTAAGAACCTTGTAATTTCTAAAGAACTCACCTCTTTCACTAGTCACCTCAAAATCCATTTGCTGCAAAAACCTTTCTTTATTATTGACACCTCTTCAAGAAAGCTCCTGTGAACCTTGTCATATATATGCATTTTTTAAGTTGAATTCAACAATAATGTCAGGTTTTTGGGAAGACCTCTAAACTCATGCAACACCTCTTGAAGCATAATTACTACCATCCAGGATGTTTATTTCAGGTATGAACGCAGTGTCTAATTCTTGCCAATGATTTTCTCTGGCAAGGGTTGATGTGTTTTGTTTATATTTATAACCAAGGAGACTACATATCTCTCCTTTTGCCATATCGTGCTCATATATAATTAATAAGAGCCGGTCATCTAAACCTGCCCTAGAGGTTGCTGGACAGCGCGGATGGAGGTTGAGTCAAGCAAACAAGGCGGCAGACGCTCTTTTGAATTCAAGCAGATCAGGCGGGAACTGTTGACAAGCAGGGGAGGTGGTGACCGTGCCCACGACATGCGCGTTCAGGCAGTTACGCTGAGGCTCCTTTGTATCTTGTTTTAATCAATTTCTTGTTTGCCATCGTGTGTGTATGCTACTGGTATAAGTAGCAGAGACTAAGTAGTTGATGTAAGCGCATTACGTACTACTGGTGTAATTGCGTTTGTATTCTCTAGTAAACATCAGTGAAAAGAGCACTATCCTCCGGCAGTTGCCGTTCGTGTACTCGTCTGTTCTTCTTTGTTCTTGCGCGCTCTCTGCGATCTAGGCTAGCTAGTCACCGTGTTCATAGCTGTGATTTGATCCTCGTTGCTAACAGAGGTTACGTACATGTTTTGAGCGGTGCAACTCAAGCTTAAATCCATGTAAGAACAGATCGAAATCTGGCTAGAGAGAAAGCAGTACTATATAATTTATTATCTACAGAAAATTGGAAGTCTACACATTGTCGTAACAAACAATAATTTGATACACAGTGTTGAGAAAGCATAGTGTTGAAACATGCATGGTATGTAGGCCTTCAGGTCTGTGTTGCATGCATCCCCGTCTTCCATTTTTTTCAACCCTTGCCATTTACACTGTACCTTCAGGAGGAGATCACGTAGCAGAGAGCCAGAGATGATCACAAAACACACTCTCCATTCCACTGAACCACATGAGAAATGGCTAAGAAGATGGTTCACTCACTCTCTGCTGCTTGCAAGATCGATTTAGTAGTTAAAATTCTGGTTTGTGTTGAAGGTCATGCCGAACTGCCACCATCCTGGCACTACGTTGAGGAACTGGATGTACTGCCCACCTGTGCTGGTCACGGCGAAGCTAAGCCCCTGGCCGACGAGCCCGGCGAGCGCCTGCCAGTTGGCGCCCCAGTTCCTGGACATCTGGATCCACCCCGTGTTATCGCCCTTGATCCAGGCGGCGGCCACGGACCCGCTGCCAGCGAGGTTCTGGATATTCACGAGCAGGAAGTAGTAGTTGCCGGCCATGCTGAAGCGCACGCCGCCGTTGCGCCAGCACTTGACCTGCTGGTACTGCACCGGGATGATGCCGCCGCTGTAGACGCCGATGTTCTCCCACGCCGGCTGCGACATGTCGAAGTGGGGCAGCCCCGGGCCGCACCACCCGCCTTTGGGCAGCGCGTAGTTGGATGGGCACAGGTTGGTGGCCGTCACGGTGATCCATGTGCCAGGCTTGCAGTACTGGCCGCCCGGGCGTGATGCGTCGCAGATGATGACGTAGCACTGCCCGCACGACGCGCCGTCGTTGAACAGCACCGGGCTCAGCGCTGCGTTGTTGACGCCGTACCCGGCGTTGTATAGGTTCTCGTAGCCGCATGCGCCTCCTATAATGTATACATTTATTACGAATAAATATGAACATGCATGCATGGATTAGCATATATACATTTGTCTTGTTCGGACGTAGACGGATTCGCATCAATCCACGTGTGTTGACGTGGATTGGAGTAGAACTTGAACTAAATTCCACCTCAATCTACCCCGACACATGTAGGATTAAGATGAATTCGACAACATCCATACAAGGCCTTAAGTAATTTGTCTCATCATGTACCGAATGCATGCATGCAAAAGTAATTACCCATCGTGTCGGAGCCATCGGGTGCCACCATAGAACGTGGCGGTGCCCTGAGACCAGTCGGCGGCGGCAAGCGCGAGGCACGCCGCGAGCGCTGTGCAGAACAGCATCAGGGACTTGGCCATTTCCTGTTGTGGACATCAATGTAGAGGCTGCAGAGTGTAGAGAACGAGATGGCAATGAGGATTTCGTTTGGTTTAATATTAGCTGTGGGATGAGAAAATGAGATGCATGGCACTCGGGACGCCGGTGTGCTTAAATAGATGCATGTCATGCTGCATTGGAATGTACACAATTCGTGGATATGATGATGTTGACGAGGACTTGTATTCTTATTCTTATAGAACAAGCTGATTAGTTTTTTAATGATGAAAAGATCGAGTTTAGAGTCCAGCATCTCCTTTCGAAGAGAAAGCATAAGTCTATACTAATAATGATTACACAGAGTAGTTGACGCTACCCTCTCACTCTAACATCATGTAGGTGAAGATCAAGCCAGACAAAAAAGGTAGTCTAAGCACCTATCTCTGTTAAAAGATTCACCCATCAACAAACGATCAACTAACAAGAATTCCTTCCACATTAGTTGAAGCGCAATCCTGGGCATGATGGTGGTGCAACCGAACAGACGTGTGATCAGTTCCTACTTCCTACACGTACAATTACATTAATTAACACAAAAATCCGGGACATCAGTTATTTAATCATTAGTTTTTTTTGCGAGTAATCATTAGTTTGGAACACAGACACACATATAGATGCTCAACTACCGCATGTACACAAACACCTACAAATGCATGCATGTTCACCATAGCCCTATGATCATCTCTATAGACTGAGATGGTAGATGTTAAGACATGTAAACATTAGTTTTCCCATATGAAAAACAAGATAAAAAAAAGAGATTTTGCTACTGGGCATGTTTGTTCGATGAAATTTGTTGTAGGTGCAGCCAATTCCACGAATAAGCAGTGTCCTTAGCAAAACTATATACATATCCATTTGCAAGACTGGAATAATTGAGAAAGATATGTGGCACTGATTCATCATGGTTTAAAAGTCCTATAAATTCAAAACTCAGCTTAAACGAGAACTGCCAACTTGTAACTCCATATGAGTCAGGAATTTTCAGCAACGTCGACAAGGGGACGATAAGTTTTATTTAACTATATATGGATTCTGAACATATGACGGACTGCTGAACATCTCAATTTCAACGAACTCGAACATCACTTTGGTGAATTTATAAAGTTCAAGTACAAAGAGTAGAAGCTCGTTTTTGAAGCCACAAATTGACTTGCTCTCCCTGAGATGGAAAACTCTCTGGAAGGAGGAGCAGAGCACATGATCTTAGTTGTTAATCTAGCTAGCTAGCTAAATAATATAAGATAAATGATAGGCCCCGCACATACAAAAATTTGCAAGCAACATTCGAGTAAATTTAAACCCTCTTATTAGTTCCAAAAATGTGTCTTTTAGTTAATAATAATGACTCATTTGTACTTAGCCACAACACACTAATACACTATGGAATGGAATAATATATTGCAGTTCTAGATAGTGTTGCTGCTGATGCAATGCAATACACACGGTTATATATGATCATTGCAACATCAAAGCATTGACTTCACATTTCAATGATTGATTGAGCGACCCAAATTCATCTGGTTTTATTCACCCAAAATGATCAAGAAACGTCTCTAACTAACTCAGCCACCATCATCATCTCAAACCGACTCAAGTATAGCTGCTCTGAAATATTCTGTGTTCACATAAGTGGTTAAACCCACCAAAAGCCATATAATAACCATCATTCATGGAACATTTATAACTAGATCAAAATTTTCATGGACAAATGACACAAGCTGATTATTACTAGATATACTAAACAAATTTAATAGTGGAACACTAGTACAGAAACGGGCTTTACTCCCGGTTGGGAAACCCCTTCAGTCCCGGTTTCCCAACCGGGAGCACCAATCCGGGACTAAAGGGCCCCTTCTTTAGTCCCGGTTTCTCGCCCGGGACTAAAGGTGCACCTTTAGTCCCGGTTGGTAAGACCAACCGGGACTAAAGAGGCCTCCCGGCCTGGCCACGTGGGGCGGCCCTTTAGTCTGTATTATCAACCGGGACTAAAGGTTTCCTTTTTTTTCTTTTTTTTGTTTCTATTTTCAATTGATGATTCGTTTTGGTTTTTGAATACGCATTCTACGCTGCTAATAATATACGTATTGTACACGTTTATAATGTTCGAACATTTTGTACAAACTAAAGTATGAAACTAACGTATATATTACATGTATATACATATATTGTACGTTATTTTATGTACATAATATATATATATATATATATATATATATATATATATATATATATATATATATATATATATATATATATATATATATATATATATTACAAATAAAGCTTGCATTGTATATTGTATTATATCCTTGGGATAACAAATTCACTCCATCTGGTTTGGCTTCCATGTTTCGTTGACGTCATTGTAGAACTCGCCGGCGGGGTTGAGGACCTGGTCATTAAGAAATCCTGCTATGGTCTCTTGAATTGCTTTCAGTTGGTCACGTCATATGACTTTTTCCTTCAACCATAGAGTCTTCAATAAAAGTTAAAGGAAAAGTATTAATATATATATATATATGTGTGTGTGTGTTGGTCACTTATATATATGAGCAATAAAAGAAATTGTAAATATATGAATATATTTATATAACGTACTTTGATGTTCTCTTCAGGAGTTCTTTTTTAGTACGCCATGATGAACTCGCAAACATAGTATCCGCAGTAGTTGTTCCCCCTGTTCTTGCCTCAGAACCCACTTTTACAAGAAAAAAGATCCGGTGAATTGAAAGCATGCATGGTGTTAATTGAATTATATATATATATATAAATATAGCTGGTACTTACTTTGTGTACGATTACATCCAGTGGTGCTTTGCAATGTTTCATGTGGTGTTCCTCAATGAAACTTTTCCAAACACTGCGCCCAATAAAATAAAAAATTAATTTGACCTTTAATAATCGTTGCAGTTAATAGATCGGGGTATATATAGTTGCTAGAGAGACCAAATTACCCTTGGATAATATCTATCATGTCTTGGTACTCTGTTTGCTCTTTTCTTAACGAGTCTAAGATGCGCAATTGACTATTGGCCATATCAATGATCATCAATATCCAATGATTGCTGCATATGTTTTTATACACAAATATGATCGACATTAACTAGAGTCAACATATGTATATGTGGGAGATAGCTTAGCTAGTAAGCAAATAATTGAACAAATATCCATATTATCGACATTAATTATTTAACACTCACTTGAAGTTGTAGGGGAATAGTATGTCATTGTTTTGTTGGTTCACTAAGAACCTCATGAGATTTTTCTCGAGTTCAGCTTTCCATCCAGGCGGGGGATCAGGGTGTTTGAATACGACATTTGGATCAACGAAACCAACATCGTTATCCTGTCTCTTTCTGAGTTCTGTCATCTCATATCTGCATATATAAAAATATAGTGTGAGGATATATAATTTATATATATACATGTAGCTTTATATATATACACTTTAATAGTAGAAAATAATCACACTTACAGACAATAGCAGCTAATGAGACTTTTGTCGAGAGAGTCCAGGTGGCATAGTTGGTGTAATTCTCCAAACTCGACATATATAATGTCATCGCCACGGAAGTAATGTTGGTTTCTAATTCTGACAGAAACAAAGTTCTCTCCCCGTTTACACGCCGCCATGTACCACTTGTTTAGCAGGTACATTTGCGTACCCAGTTCACCTAAGGCCTCAGTGTTGTATAGACTCTTTCTATGTTCAAATTTCTTCCAAGGATCCACTTTTGGAGCATATGGTCCTTCAGCGAGCACTTGGGCAAGGTCCAAACCTGCATCCTTGTAAAACCGAACCAGTTCCTCAAAATCGACGTCCGGTAAGTCTAAGTTTGAACCATATTCATTACGAATGACAAGAGGGGGGACTGATTGTTGCGATTATTGTCCGAGTTGTGCAACACCTTTCTCTGCTCTAGTCTTTTTCTACGCCGCCTCAAATGACTTGGTGAGAGAGCGGTCGTAGTCCGATTTTGGCCGGGTCTTTTGAGATTCCTGCTTTTTCTGGTCCACCTTCTTTCTTAGAAGATCTGGAGCTAGGTAGAAGTACGGTTTCTCCGGGTTCTCATTCGCTTGTTGTTGCTTTCTTATATTTTCGAAGAAACTTTTCACATCTTTTTGTACTTCAGCCTTTAATTTCTTTTCACTTTTCTCGTAAGACAGTTTTCGGGGAATAACTGGATTAGAGGAGGCTTTCTTCTTTGCCGGCTGGTGGGCCAACGGCTTCGTTTGCGGGGCGGACCTCTTAGGAGCTGGAGACCTCCTTGGAGGCGTTGGAGACCTCCTTGGAGGTGGCGGCGGTGGAGACCTCCTTGTAGGTGGCGGCGGTGGCGGCGTTGTATAATCATTGCCCGGAGCACTATGATGATCTGGAGATTGAATAATTGGACTTAGGTTGGTGGAGGCGCTGCTGTGTGATTACAAAAAAGAATAATTATATAAGAAATTGTTATTATTAATCATGCATGTCAATAGAAAATTTGTGAAAAAATTGTTTCGTTCACTTTTGTCCGCACCTATTGTCTGGCAGTTGAGGAGGCGGCGGTGGACTAGAGACCCTGGGAATAATGATGTAGCGCTTGCGCCATAGTATGAATGTCTTCTCTGCTTCTCCTAGAGTCTTCTCCCCATCACCTCCTGGAATGTCAAGAGGCAGATCACTAAAACCTTTGTTAACTCTATCCACTGAGACGCTAACATATCCAGGTGGTATTATTGCCTCATGGATTCTTGGTGTCTTGGTAAGATCTGGAGGAGAAAAAACACCGAGAGCCACCATGATTGTGGCATTCTCTTTTGGAATATGTAGCTCACATGATGTAAACGGTGCAGTGATGTCATCCACGGGGAAACGTAGCATTGCGTCATCTTGATTTGGCAACTCCGTGGAAGTGCAGCTGCTTTTCAACTGATCAGGGGGCTAATAATGTTGATTCCTAGATCTGATGCCTGCCTTTGGGCACTCATTGCTATTTGCACTTGCTTTCTGATTTCGTCATGCATTCTAGCTGCATGTCTTTTTCGCGCTCCTGTGCTTGAAGCAACGCCTCCTGTGACTCACAAACCTATTCCTCCAACCTGCTGATCCGCGCTACATCCTCATCCTTCCTTCTCTGTTGGCTTCTGTAGGTATCTCTGTCATCAGGGAAACCATACTCCTAAGAAATGTTCCGTCCTAAACCTCTTGTTCGGCCACTGTGTTCAGCGGTCCCGAGGGCATATGTCAGTTCATCCTTCTCTCTATTGGGCCTGAACGCACCAATACCTTTAGCTTGTAGAGCATAAGACAATCTTTGTGTTGCTCTTTCGAGTTTGTGCCATGAACCAGCTTCCCGGTCTCTAGGTCCAGTCTTCCCCCATGAGCGAAAAACTAATTCTTCGCGTGTTTGGGCCAATTGAGTGATTCTGGTGTGATACCCTTGGCAAGAATGTCCGCTTCCATTTTCTCCCACTTGGGAATGGCAGTCGCGTAGCCACCTGATCCCATGCCATGGTGGTATACCTTATGTCGGGCATTCTCTTGGTTCCTTCTCACCCGTTCCTCACCCTCTTCCGATGTCTTGTACTGTACAAAATCATTCCAGTAGGGCCTCAACTTCGCGAGCGGGCCGCTAGTATTGAAATTGGGCATTAGGTTCTTCTTAACGTATTTCGTGTATAGGGATTTCTTCTAAGTCTAGAATTGTGTGGCCATCTTCTTCATAGCCCACTTTCGAACTAGTTCCTTCAATTCATCATCGTTGATAGCATCATAATCATCCGCTTGCAACGTGAAATGTTGAAGGATATCATCCCAAATTAAATTCTTATCAAGATCAGAGATAAAACTAACATGAGGCTCGTTGATCTTTTGCTTCCATTCACGGGCACTGATCGGAAGTCTGTCCCTTACAAGGTACCCACAGTGTTGCACGAATTTCCTTGCATGTGGACCAAGTGGTTCGCTTGTCTCGATGTTGAATTCTGATATTATGTAGCGCCCCTCCAATGGCTTTTTCGGGCCTCGAATATTTTTGCTTTTCGCCGTTGTGGTCGTCGATCCAGAGGGCTACGTATAAGAAAAGAATAAATAAATATCATGTGTACACATAATAGATGATAGATGTTCAAATATATATAAATATATATACCTCGCCAGTATTTTCTTGCACAATATTTTCTTGGTTATCTTCAAGAGCCAGGTATTGACTCTCGTCATCTACATCCTGCTGGTCACCATTGGCAAATTGAGTGCCGGTGTTGATAATATCCATCATTTCTTCATCCATGTTGTCTCTCGGGGCAGCCATCTAACTTTTACTCCACTAGATATATCTACAAAAAATAAAAATTATATCTATAAAATGGACTCCTGCAGGACGTGCCACCTCGAGGATAGTAACATTTGTAGATGACATTTGTAGGTCTGAAGTTATCGAATATCCATCAAATTCTAGCTCAAAAACATGTTTAAATAAGTAACCATCCATACTAGTTGACCTTGCTTACGTGATCATCTCGACGAGCATTTGTCCACCGGACGGCACCGTACTTGGCCACGGAAGAGCTCTGTTTCTACGAGGAAGGGAACACGGTCTTCCACGACCGTTGCCGCTCTCCCTCGTAGAATCAAAGCTCCTCCTTGACGTCCGTTACCGCTCGGCAGAGAGCATGCTAGCCGAGATGAACACGGTCCGCAAGTTCAACTAGTTCATCAATCCATGTTTCTGCACGGCCTAAAATCTTAGGACATCAATCCATCTTTAGTATGGATTATTTGAACCCACCTCTTACTAATAGGTGGTTGGATAATTGGCTTATGTATGAGCTATTAGGACCTATTAGTATCTCTTCACCAACTAATGATCACCATCACATGCTAATATATAGTTAGCGGTCTATATTTGTAGACTTCTCAGGCTAACTATTAATACTAATTAATAGATCAAACTATTTTCAGACTCCACAAGGTTGTTATAGCTTTTGATCCTTGAACATGCCCTAACGATTTTGTGCTCGCTATGCTACTGACATACTCTAAGTTTGAAGGCTCTTGATTGTTATCTTCTACACTCGACCTATTTGAATACCAAGAGCACACCGAACCGGGCATATTGCAAATTGGAACTTTCGTTCGACGGGCCCGAGCACCAAGTCTCAAAAACCGCTGCTCTGCGCCGTGCGCGGCAAGACACGAGGGCACGGTGCGGGTGTGTGGCAAGGTGAAGGCATGAACCAAACACGCCCGAAGTCCTCCAGAGCTGTAATCCATGGCTGCCCCGTTCCCCTGCTCCCTCTCCATGGCCGTCGGTCCGAGCACACACATACACAAATAAAATCTATCTAATTTTTCTATGTGCACACACTCATACACACACTGTTGTTGATGAGGACGATGAGGGTGGAGGACGACAAGGATGGCCGGAGGTGATCTCTCAACGACGAGGATGCGACGGGGATGACGACGAGCGCTCTGAGAAAGGGGACGACGATGAGCGCTCCGGTGAAGGGGGCGACGAGCGCACGGCGAGGCGTGCGAGCGTGTGGAACCGGGGACAAAGCTGGCGATGACGAGGACGAGGATCGACGACGGCGATGAGGCCGTGGTGGATCCAAATCAGATCTGGGCGAGGGCGAGGATGATGGCGGCGGATCCGGGTCTAGGTGCCGCGCACGAATGGGAGAGGCGCGAGCCGGGCCGCTGGCGGAGATGGCGAGAGATGGCGCGTGGAGGCGGCTAGAGGCTATGGGGAGCGGCGGCAGCACGGTGGCTCTCGGGCGAAGAATGAAGACGATGGATGGGAGAAGAAGACGAGGCGATATATATTAGGCCGATCTTTAGTCCCGGGTGAAGCCACGGCCCGGGACTAAAGGACCTTTAGTCCCGGGTGATGGTAAGAACCGGGACTAAAGCTCTGACCTTTAGTCCCGGGTGCATCCATGACCCGGGACTAAAGATATTTTTTTGGCGGGCCGCGAAAACGTAGCCCACCTTTAGTTCCGGGTGATTGATCGACCTGGGAGTAAAGGTGGGCTGCAGTTGTCTTCCTGTTGGTTCAAGAAGTTTTTCCTTTTTATATATTTCTTTTATATAAATATGCAGGCATTTATTAATTGCCTAATAAATAAAATATCATCCAAAAAATTATAATAAATATTCCTAGACTTGGTTTTGTATTATTATACACAACAAAAATTTGTAACCTATACTCTTTTGTTTTACTGTATAAATATTTAACATAGTGTAAATAATAATTACAATTTGCACCATGTAAAAATACACTACTTGATTAAAATCATTAAAACTATTACTTTTCGATAGGAAATAAGTTTTCACATCTTATTAACGTTGATCATTTGGTTTTTCATCACACATTCTCCACGGGAAATCCACCATCAAGCAAAAAATTCATTTAAATCGTAGAAAATACGAAAACACGACAAAAAAAATATGAAGTCACAATTATTACATAATAGGTCTAATACATCACTATATATATCAAGCGGGCACAGTAGTGAACTTCTTCTTAACGTATATCCCTTGGTTATGATCGAGCCATAACCATGGAGTGTCCTCATCATTTAGCTGGATGCTTGGGTCTTTGTTCACTGTGAAGGGTGGAATTCGGTCATCCTTTTCATAATCTTCTGATATGTCTGACTTGTCTTCAATTCCGACGATGTTTCTTTTCTCTGAAAGAACTATATGGCGCTTTGGCTCAATGATTGGGTCGTTGTTGTTTTTCCCTCTCTTCGGTTTTGTAGACATGTCCTTGACATAGAACACCTGATTCACATCCTTGGCAAGGACGAACGGTTCGTCTTTGTACCCAATATTGTTGAGGTCCACAGTTGTCATTCCATACTGGTTGTCGACTGCTACCCCGCCTCCAGTCGCATTTACCCATTGGCACTTGAACAAAGGTACCTTAAAAGTAGGTGCATAGTTTAGTTCCCATATCTCCTCTATGCGGCCATAATATGTTTGCTTATTTCCATTAGGGTCGGTGGCATCTATGCGGACACCACTGTTTTGGTTGGTGCTCCTTTTATCTTGGGCTACTGTGTAAAATGTATTCCCATTTATCTTGTACCCTTTATATGTGAGGATATGCCACGATGGCTGCCTAGCCAACAAATACAGTTGCTCATCAATACTCTCATCACCCTGACATTTTTTTCGCAACCAGTCGCTGAAAGTTTCCATGTGCTGACGCGTAATCCAAGCTTGAGACTTCCCTGAAAACTCAGATCGGAGCAACTCTTTATATGTCTCGATATACGGATCCACCAAGGAGGAGTTTTGCAGAACTGTGTAGTGTGCTTTATTAAAATAATTGTCCTGCGTACCAATATATGTTTTCTTCCCTAATGTCCCCTTTCCACTTAGTCTCCCCTCGTGTCGTGATTCAGGAACACCAATCGGGTCAAGGTCAGGAATAAAGTCAACACAAAACTCAATGACCTCCTCTGTTCCATAGCCCTTGGCGATGCTTCCTTCTGGTCGAGCATGGTTGTGAACATATTTCTTTAGGACTCCCATGAACCTCTCAAAGGGGAACATGTTGTGTAGGAACACAGGACCGAGAATGCTAATCTCCTTGACTAGGTGAACTAGGAGGTGTGTCATGATATTAAAGAAGGAAGGAGGGAACGCCAACTCAAAGCTGACAAGACATTGAACCACACAATTCTGTAGTTTAGCTAGATCCATCGGATCGATTGCCTTCTGAGAAATTGCATTGAGGAATGCACATAGCTTCACGGTGGCTAGACATACATTTGGAGGTAGAATTCCTCTTAATGCAACTGGAAGCAATTGCGTCATGAGCACGTGGCAGTCATGGGACTTTAAGTTTAGAAATTTCTTCTTTGGCACATTTATTATACCCTTTATATTCGAGGAGAATCCAGATGGTACCTTGATGCTTGCTAGGCATTCAAACATGCTTTCCTTCTCCTCTTTGCTAAGAGTGTAGCTGGCAGGACTTAAGTAATGGCGTCCATCATCTGTCTTCTCTGGATGTAGGTTGTCTCGTTCTTTCAAACACCGTAGGTCCTATCGTGGTTCAAGTGTATCCTTAGGCTTCCCATACACACCCATGAAGCCTAGCAGGTTCACACAAAGATTCTTCATCAGGTGCATCACGTCGATTGCGCTACGAACCTCTAGGACTTGCCAATAGGGTAGCTCCCAAAATATGGACTTCTTCTTCCACATGGGTGCGTGACCGTCGACGTCGTTCGGAACAGGTTCGCTGCCATGTGCCTTTCCAAATACTACTTTGACATCCTTGACCATATTGAGTACATCCTCACTAGTTTGGTTGCCCGGCTTGGTTTGGTGGTCTGCCTTACCTTTAAAATGCTTGCCTTTCTTTCTTAGGGGGTGATTCGCAAGAAGAAATCGACGATGGCCAAGGTACACGACCTTTCGACATTTTTTCAAGAATATACCTTTAATGTCATTGAAACAGTGCGTGCATGCATTATATCCCTTGTTTGATTATCCTGAAAGATTACTTAGAGCAGGCCAATCATTGATTGTTATGAACAACAATGCTCGTAGGTCAAAGTGCTCCTGTTTGTGCTCATCCCACACACGTACACCTGGTCTGTTCCACAAAAGTAGAAGTTCTTCAACTAGTGGCCTCAGGTACATATCGATGTCGTTGCCAGGTTGCCTTGGGCCTTGGATGAGCACTGGCATCATAATAAACTTACGCTTCATGCATAACCAGGGAGGAAGGTTGTAGATACATAGAGTAACAGGCCAAGTGCTATGACTACTGCTCTGCTCCCCGAAAGGATTCATACCATCCGTACTTAAAGCAAACCTTAAGTTTCTTGCGTCATTTGTAAACTCTGGGAATTCTCTATCGATTGCTCTTCACTGGGACCCATCAGCAGGGTGTCTCAACATATTGTCTACCTTACGGTCTTCTTTGTGCCATCGCAATAACTTTGCATGGTCTTTGTTTCTGAACAGACGTTTCAAGCGTGGTATTATAGGAGCATACCACATAATCTTGGCAGGGATTTTCTTCGTGGGACGTTCGCCCTCAACATCACTAGGGTCATCTCGCCTGATCTTATACCGCGATGCATGACATACCGGGCATGCATCTAACTTCCCGTACTCCTTGCCACGGTAGAGGATGCAGTCATTAGGACATGCATGTATCTTCTGGATTTCTAATCCCAAAGGGCAGACTACCTGTTTTGCTTCGTACGTAGTGACGGGCAATTCGTTATCCTTCGGAAGCATCTTCTTTTGGATTTTCAGTAACTCCCCAAATCCCTTGTCAGATACACCATTATTTGCCTTCCATTGTAGTAATTCTAGTGTGGTACCCAACTTTTTCTGTCCTGCATCACAAGTTGGGTATAGCAATTTCTTGTGATCCTCTAGCATGCGCTCGAACTTGATCTTCTCCTTTTCACTTTTGCATTCTCTTTGTGCGTCACGAATGGCCTGACCAAGATCATCAGCGGGCTCATCTTCTGCCACTACCTCTTCTTCAGCTTCCCCCATTGCAGTATCATTGAAGGCACCATATTCAGCAATAATGTCATCATCGTCCCATTGTTCTTCTTTACCTTCTTCTATTACAACCCTGGTTTCTCCGTGCTTCGTCCAACAAATATAGTTTGACGTGAAACCCGACTTCAACAAGTGTGAATGAAGACTCCTTGAGCTAGCATATTCCTTCAAATTCTTACATATGGCACATGGGCAGCATATGAAACCATCGCGTTTGTTTGCCTCGGCCACACGTAAGAAAGAATGCACGCCCTCAATGAACTCTTGGGAGCGGCGATCAGCATTGTACATCCAATGCCGGCTCATCTGCATTACATGACATACATACCATATTAAAACCTAGAACATAATTAGTTAATTATACGACATGCATGCCACCACACAAGGTATTAATTTATGAAAGTCTCGCTATAATGTAGACAATCCCAACTACCAGTAAAAAAACTAAAGCTAAAATACACTTCAGCAGCATAAGGATTTCGCAACCAATCCCAACTAAAACAGACAGATCATGCGTTTGTTCAACATCTATGGGCTTCTTCCGCAGGATCACTGCCTCATCAGCCGCCGTAGCCGCCTGTGCAAGAGAGTTTTGCACGTGTTCAACATACTCTTCCTCCCAGTACCAGCCTGAACATCCAGTGCCATCCCACTAAAATTAAAACAAAAAATTAGAACTTTAATCACAATCATCATGAAAATAAGTATAAATTAACCATAATCATCAAATGCGACAAAATAACTCACATTGCGATCCGGACACTTGTAGAAGATACGGCCCTTGTTGAGACACTCCTTCCTCACCCGGTACTCCATCACAATCTTCTCCTCACACTTGCCGCATGCAATGAGAGGGAGGTCCGGCCTCAGTCGCTTTGGAACCCGATGAGAGGCCGAGGACCCAGAAGAAGTTGCCATCTACTCTCTATACTCATTTTTAATATAATATAAATGTCTCATTTTATAAACAAATAAAATTAAAAAAACTCTAAAATTCTCTATATCTCTAAACCATAAAGTTTGCTATGCATGCTAGAAATGAAAGCTGAATACTAGTTTTGAATAACAACTTTAACCTTCCTTCATCCAAATATGCAAACTTTAAAGTGATTTTGAGCTTAAACGGCTTACAAATAAAAAAAAAATCCACCATAAAAAACCACATATATCTAGTCCACAAAATGAAATATGCTACTGATGAAACATGAGAGTATAAAGTTGGTAACCTTTATAACCGAAGAATCGATGGAGGAATCGAAGAAAATCTTGTGATTACCGGCGATGAGGAAGAAGAGAGGCAGGCGATGAAGCAAGAAAACACTGAGCTCGAAGTGGCTCGGGCTCGGGGAGGAAAAATGACTATATAGGAGGGGAACTGTAGTCCCGGTTGGAGACAACAACCGGGACTAAAGGTCCCTTTCTAGTCCCGGACCAACCGCCAGGAGTAGACTTTTACTCGTGGTTGGAGGGACCAACCGGGAGTAAAAGTTAACCTTTAGTCCCGGTTGGTAGCTCCAACCGAGACTAAAGGTCCCCTGTAGCAAAAGCCTGCCGCAGTAGCCATTGGGCAGGGACCTTTAGTCCCGGTTGAAGCTTACAACTGGGACTAAAGGTCTCTCTAGTCCCGGACACGAAAAATACCGAGACTAAAGCCAAATTTCGAGATGTGATTAAAGGTCGTTTCTCTATTAGTGGAAGTAGTGGCAGTAGGGAATCAATCATTAGTTCACGCAAGTCAAGGGCCCAACTTAAGAGGTTAAGTTCGTTACAACAGGTATTGGTGACAGTGACATATCTCCTCCCGGACAACACGATGGTTAACAATGCAGACTTTTCTTCAATTATTATGCCAACGCTCATGTCCTTTTCGAAATACATCGGTGAAAATAACCACCTTCTCCAAGGATTATCATGAAAAAACCCAAAAATATTTTCTTAGAAGTTCTCAGAAAAAAAATCAAATATGGTAAAAAAAACATCAATTGATCGGACATGTATAGAATTTGAGATGGAAAACCAATTTTGAATATTCCTTATGACAATGACAAATTTTGGTTTTGCTTTTGTGCACCAGAGACGGCAAAATTCTCATTTTTCATACGTTATTTGGAAAAAAAAAACAATTTTTGCATCTCAACTTTTCCGATAAAGTACATCTACATGTACGTTATGGATGTGCCAAGTTTCAGACTTTGAAAACTTTAAGCATATTTTTTTTTGTTATTTCCATGATTCCACCGAGAAGGTGGTTTCCAACAATATTTTCCATGTTCCTTTTTCAATATACTCTAGAGCCCACTTTCATAGAGAAATTGGCATACCAACTTAACGGTCTCCACCAAAACACTGGTATATTAAACAAAGGTGAAACTGAGTGCACTTCTTCTATGTGTGCTAATGTCCGGACATCCGGACGCCCACACCTGCACTTCGCCCTCGGCCGAGCTCACGCGGCGTCTGCGCCCAACCCGACCCCACTTGCCCCCTCTAGCAGCTGCAATAGGCGGGCGACATTGAACATGTGCAAACACTTGATCTATATTTGAAACATTCAGATGCAACAGTTACAACATAAGCCTGAAGGCAGATGAAACACTTGAAACATGCTTTAAAACACTTGAAAAAACACCTGAAAATGCTTGAAAACCATTGCAAACATATGCAACATCCAGATAAAACACTTACAACATATGTGTGAAACATATGCGACATCCAGATAAACAAACTTGCAGCATACATCTGAAACACATATGACATTGGGAACAGACACTTGCAACATACGTGTACAACCATTGCAACATATATGCAACATATCTGATCTACTTTTGCAATATTCGTATAAAACACTTGCAACATACCTCTGAAATATTTGAAACACTTCAAACATACACTTGCAACATGTGCTTTCAGCACAACATCTCCTTGCTGCTTGGGAGAATGGAGGCTGATCGGTGTGCCGGAGGCAGCGGCCCGGCGACGGTAGCTTGTAGGCTGCGAGCCAGCGGCGGTGGCTCCGCAACGTGGCAGAGAGGTAGCGGCTGCACAACTGGGAGATGGCAGCCACATGCCATGCCGTCCTGCACCAGCGTCTTGGTGGCGCGCAGCTCGCCGCTCATGTGGAGAAGGCCGCAACAGGTCCAGTGGAAAAGACCGTAGCAGGTCGCTCTGGTGGAGAAGGCAGGCGTGAGGCGCAGTGGAGAAAGAGGCGTGATGAAGAGGAAGGCGAGCGGGAGCGCATGGTGGAGAGAGAGGCGCAGTGGAGAGAAGGTGAGCAGGAGGCACGGTGGAGACGGCTGGCGGGATGCGCGGTCATAGGCTCACGGCGCCGCGATGAGTTTTTTATTTTTCTTTTTTTTAGAAAACTACCATGGCTGGAGGTGAGTGGATAGAAACAGATAGGAGAGCCTTCTGGGCCTCCCAGCCTATCGGTGGGGCCGTCCGGGGTAGACGGATGCCCTAATACAAGCATTACCATTTGAAATTTGGTGGGGATTGTTGGTTTTAATTGGAATTGACCAATTTCATTTATCAATTAAATCAAAAGAAATTTAAGGCTAGGATTAATGCCAGGTGAAATTCATGATGTGTTAGTAGCCATTAGAGGACTGTCTCCAATGGATGCCCCATATGGGCTCCCATACCCAAAATGGGTCTTGAATGGTACTATATGAGCCTCCAACAAAGTATCTATATGCGAGACCCATTTTGGGTTACAGCAAAGGCATAACCCAAATATGAGTATCCTCTCTCCTGTTGTTGAAGAAGACTAAAAATAGGTACGGAACCTTTTACCTGTAGCGCTACCCAAACGTGAAATGAGTCTTATATTTTGGGTAATGTTGTTGCACATAGCCTTGATTAGTGAGTTACTAGTAATGGACAATTGATATATCAGTTACTAGTAACAAATATGGTCTTCATGCTATTACCAACCAGGTTGATTAGTGGGTTATTAGTGTAGGCAATTTATTAATTTGTCAGTTACTGTAGTAACATACATAGTGTTCATGACCATTATGAACCACTATGCCTGTCTCTTGGTGACCCTGGGAGGCTACATATATAAGACGGCGCTCTCCTCCAGTCCGCGAGCGAATAACACACAATCATGCCTCACCACTTTGCTACTGTGTTGCTCTCTGGCATCCCGTCCCGGTTCCTGCATGCATAGGAGTAGGGAGAGCATGCCTTCAAAACTGACGCTATTCTAGAGTTCATTTGCTCAGGTGAAGACCGGTAATCAGATTTTTGGGAAGCATTTTCCACGTGATTGCTCGATCTTCTTCCTAACAACTATGGCTTCTTCTCTTTCTGCTACTTCCTGATGGTCAGTCTCTGGTGGTGGTGATAGACACTGTAACCTTACTACACGGCATCGAGCGGGCGACTACATCGACAAACGCTATGTCAACTAGACAGGCTCTGTGCTGTTGGGTATGCTACTGTTGCATGGCATCTTTTAATTTCTGTGATTAAAATCATGTCCAGTATCATGTTCATTGCGCTTAGATCACACGTGCACATGTCTGATGTCACAGATTTTAATAATTTTCTAGATTAAATTGGTACTAAATTTGCCTAATATTCTAAGAGTAAAATCCTTCCTTTATAAAACAATAATGCTCTCCTCAGGGCATCTGGAAGGACGGACGTGCATTCCCCACTCCCGTCCACACCATTCGGGCCCCTTCCGCCAATCTGCCTTCTCCCCTCATGGCTTCTCCATCTGACAAAAACATGATATCAATTCCCCATTCTGGTGCTGCTGCTCGTGTGCTCCATGGCCTCGCTCTCCTCCCTGCTCCTACTCCTCTCCCTCCTCCGCGCTCGACTCCGCGCCGCCGCCGCCGCCTCCCGCTCTCTCCATCCCTCATTCCCCGCCGCCAACAGAGGAGAAGCACAGCAACAGGCTACCGAGGTCGCACACCCGCCATCTCCCCTTCTCCAGCACATCGCGGGGGCGCCTCACCACCTAGAACACGCCGGCCCGCCCGCCCTATTGCCGGGAGTGGTGCAGCCGCTCATCGGGGCTGCGCCCAGCCGCCCGCCCACTGGCATCCCCCCCCATGCGCACCCCGCGACATCGAGCTCCGCGTCGACGAGCCTCCATTTGTCCAAGCAGCTAGTAGATGTTGCGTCTGAAACAACATGTTGCAAGCGTATATTTCAAGTGTTTTAGGTGTTTTAGAGCTATGTTGCATGTGTTTCATATGGATGTTGCAAAACTAGATCGAGAATGTTGCAATGGTTGTACACGTATGTTGCAAGCGTCTGTTCTAAATGTTTCATCTGTTTTTTCAGACGTATGTTGCAAGTGTGTTTATTTGGATGTTGCATATATTTTGCAATGACTTTTTGAGTATTCTCAGGTGTTTTTACAAGTGTTTCAGACGTACGTTGCAAGTG
The DNA here is from genome assembly GCF_019320115.1 of Miscanthus floridulus. NCBI lineage: Eukaryota > Viridiplantae > Streptophyta > Magnoliopsida > Poales > Poaceae > Miscanthus > Miscanthus floridulus. Next base: position 82,515,334 of record NC_089580.1, on the reverse strand, counting down.
TTTCAACTATTTCGAACGTATGTTGCAAATGTTTTATTTGGATGTTTCAAAAGTAGATCGGGTGTTGCATCTCCCTCCTCGCCTTCTGTTGCCTCGCCTTGGTGTCTCTTCTTCCCGATGCTGGTGATGTTGAGCAGCGTAGGCCCGCATGGGGGTGGGCGGCGTGGAGCAGGCGGGGCGTGCGGAACCCGAGTGGGCGGGGCGTGCAGCGTGGAGCAGGCGGGGTGTGCGGAATCTGGGCAGGCGGGAGGAGCTACGTCCGGACGCGGGCCTAGGGCCGGACGTCCGGGCACTAGCCTAGCCCTTTATAAAAAAGGACCGACAAAGGGTTCAAGGACTATCATGTCAATGTAATACGTCGAGAGATTTTTAAATTCACAGGTCTTCGACTGTCTAGCATATTGGTCTTTGATTCATAGGTTCACATCCCGACCCTCCTAGAATTCGATTAAGTTGATGATTTTATGGAAAAGGGAAGAAACAGACGAGGTCACTGTGAGTGGTGGGTAGGTTGTGAATTGGATGTGCAAGGGCTTTTTATATGACGATATAGACAATGTGAGGCACTTACTGATTCGCTAGATGGGTGACCCGACTTGGGCTTGTACATACAACCAAATAACAAACTACAACTTTGGCTATCCCAGTGTAGAGAAGCTCTTGTGCAACCCACCAAACAAGATCTAGCTCAAGCTGAAAGCCTTACACCACAACACTAAGATTGGCGATGGACGATGTGACGCTAAAAGCGGATATAGTGATAGATGATCTGTCGCTAAAAAAGTTATAACGGTAGACATAAGCAGCCGGTGCAAGTGCTGTCGCTAAAACTCTTTAGCGACAGATAGCACTTTTACCGACATATCAAGTTGCATTGGGAGAAGTAGGCTCTGGTTGCCTAGGCTTAACTAGCTTGGCAGGCCAGAGACAAAATACAAAGCAAATACATACTATGCATGTGTTTAGAACATCTCAAGAGTCTTTTTAACGCTTACTCTCTAAATCATCATTTGGAGAACCTTTTGCATAAAAATCGTTTTTTATATTTTTCCACTCTTCAACAATTTTTCTATATCTTATTTGCACTTTAGAAAGTCATTCTTATTTTTTATCTTTGGCTAGCGAGAAATCCAGAATATAAGATGATTATATTTGATAACCCATTAAATAGTCTGTTGGACGGTATTTTTTTCACCAAAATCTCTATTCATAACAATTAGGAAGAATTGCTCTTACCGGGGAAACAGGGCAACACATTGGTTTATCCTTTCCTGGAATAACTAGAAAATAGAAATCTTGGCCAGATGGAACTAAAATGTGCCCACGGTACGCAAATTCACAGTCTACACATTGTTGATAGAACTTATACATAATTCTGTGTTAGGAAAAAAATTTGTCGCATCTACAAAGTTGTAAAAAGCATTCAGGTGTACGTGATGTCACCGATCCCCTTCTCTTTTTTTATCCTACCCTTCCATTTCCTCCAGCACCTGGAGCATCACGTAGGATGGACGTCTATCCGGGGGTCGCTAAAGAAGCAATGATATATACAAGTACAACCGCAACAAGTGCATTTAGCTCTCCGTCAGAATCAAGAGAATGCACTCGCCACTCGACTGAGCTGCAAGAAATGGGGCAAATGAGGAGATCTATCGAGCATCGTCGGCGTCGGCAGTAGGGTCTTAGTAGTAGAAATTCTGGTTTGTGGTGAAGGTCTGGCTGAACTGCCACCACCCAGGGACCACGTTCCAGAACTGAATATACTGCCCGCCGGTAGAGGTAACGGCGAAGCTGAGCCCCTGGCCGACGAGCCCAGCGAGCGCCTGCCAGTTGGCACCCCAGTTCCTGGACATCTGGATCCACCCCGTCTTGTCGCCCTTCACCCACGCAGCGCCCACAGAACCACTGCCGCCGAGGTTCTGGGTGTTGACGAGCAGAAAATACTGGGAGCCGGCGATGCTGAAGCGCACGCCGCCAGTGCGCGAGCACATGACCTGCTGGTACAGGACTGGGATGATGCCGCCCTGGACGACGCCGATGTGCTCCCACGCCGGCTGGGACATGTCGAAGTGCGGGCGGCCCGGGCCGCACCACCCGCCGTTGGGGAGCGCGTAGTTGGACGGGCACAGGTTGGTGGCCGAGACCGTGATGGAGTTACCGGGCTTGCAGTACTGACCGCCCAGGCGCGTTGGGTCGCAGGTGATGAGGTAGCACTGCCCGCACGACGCGCCGTCGTTGAACAGGGTCGGGCTCAGTGCCGCGTTGTTCACGCCGTACCCCGCGTTGTACAGGTTGTCGTACCCGCATGCGCCACCTGTGTATCATATCATAGACATGCATGCATTAGCGATGAAGTGATTCTTTGGTATATATACGTACACAAATGTACCATATGTACAATAGTTCTTGACCCTGGTGTACAGAAAATGAATGCATGCATTCTTACCCATCGTGCCAGACGCGTCGACTCCGCCGTAGAAAGTGGCAGTGCCCTGAGACCAGTCGGCGGCGGCGACGGCGAGGCACGCCGCAACAACCACCGTGCACAGCATAAAGGAATTTGCCATGTCTACCGACGTCGTCGTTCGAAATGCAGAGCTGGCTGCAGTTAGAAAACAAGATTGACTATCGAGGTGTGGGTTCGTAAGCAGTGATGAGGATCAGGATGTTTGAGGCCGGTTTGATGCATGGCGCTGGGATACCACTGCTTAAATAGAGGAGGAGGTGTTGAGGCGCTAACCGAAGGTAGGAGGAAAAGAGTTACAAATCACACGATATAGGTGGAGGGGTTTAGGGGAATGATGGTCGATCCTGCCTTGTGTATCACAAGCAGCTACTAGTCAGAACACACGTCAAAACAATCCGCGTCTTCAACTCTTCATTGGAAGCTAGCACAAGCGATCGATGCATCACGGTCACGGAGAGCTAGCAGCAGGCACGACCCTAGACTACTGACAGTGACGTGGGAAGTAATCATACATGGATGGTGGCCTGAATCAGCTGTTCAATTTGATATGTTGATTAGTCTGATCGAGTTAGCTGCCTCCGTCACCGTCAAGAAGATTCGCGCGGCAACGGACCATCAACCAACCCAAAAAGTTCCTTCCACATTATTGTTGACATAAGGAAACCCTAGCTTGTTCGGTGCATGTGCTGTGGTTGAAGATCGAGCAACGGCAGATCACAAGCAAGAATTTGCATTGGTTGGTTCAATTTCATTCACACATTCGTCAAACTGGACTAGCCTGGATAATTATTAAAATCATCCTAGCTATATATACTGTGAAAAAATAGTGATCAAGCACTCTACCACATTTCGCACCCCAACTTCTGATAAAGACACCTACAATCTCAAATACATGACAACATCCTACATCTCGCCTGACTAGTGAGGTCTAAAAGAACATCATACCAGTCAAATACTTTAGTTAAATTCAATTCTTTTAATCAAGTCTAGAGTTCAAACATGCCTATAAGTTCTTGTTTCATTATAAAAGTCCTACTACCACCTAGTCGATTGGGTCCCATACACTACTACATAATCGATTTTTAGGGGCGGCTCGTAACCCTTTGTAGGGGTGGTTTGGCCAGCCGCCCCTACCGAACCGTCTCTACAAATCATGCATTTGTAGGAACGGTTTTCCAGGCTGTCCCTACAAATCGATTTGTATGGGGGGCTGGTGTTACCAGCCCCTATAAATCGATTTGTAGAGGCGGCTGTAGTACCAGCCGCCCCTATAAATATCTGTTTGTAGGGGCGGCTTAATCTAGAACCGCCCCTACAGTATGTTTTCCCGCAAAAAAAATTCAAATTTACAATTCAAAATCGCGTTGCCGAACGCCCCGCGACCAACGTTCCGAACCGCGTTCGCGTTGCCGAAAGCCACGCGACCAACATTCCGAACCGCATTCGCGTTGCCGAACGCCCCGCGACCAACGTTCCGAACCGCGTTTGCGTTGCCGAACGCCCCGCGACCAGTGTTCCGAACCGCATTCACGTTGCCGAATACCCCGCGACCAACGTTCCGAACCGCGTTCGCGTTGCCGAACGCCCCATGACCGCGACTACAAGCACAAGAGTATTATATAAACTACAATTACAAGTCCAATTCACAAGAATATATACAATTCATCATTAAATATACAAATTTCATACACATTGTTATCAACGTCCTAGAGCTAGCCTTTCAGTCTCACGAAGGTGTTGGTACTGAGGATTTCTATCTAAGTCAGACTCTCGGTCATGGTAGGCGCCTCTGACGTGTACAATCTGGTCCAATATGAAGTTGCAAAGGTCGCCGACGAGCTCTAAGAGTTGGTCATCCTTGTATGGGTCTCTTTTCATTCCTTTCTCTTCTCTCCACTACAAAAGAACAAGTTTTGGTTTACTATTTCATACCATGTACGAAGTTTTCATACTACGGGTGAAGAGGTTTAAACTTACCCTTAAGGGGTGTCTCCTGTAGGCACCGGTGTTACTCATCATAGAACATATATAGTATCCACAATGTACACTCCCAGGCTTCTGCTTGGGGCACTGTGTGTTTTGCATATGAAAATGTTAAGTAATGCTTTTGACAGCCATGTAACGGAGTACTGAAGAAGTAAGTTACACTTACCGCACATAGTGTTTTTATAGCCAACTTTTTCTTCCTTGCTGGATCATGCCTTCCGTGATGATTAGTGACATAGAACCTAAATACCATGTTCGAATTATTTTAGCAAATACAACTTGTTAGAATCCAAAAGTGAACGTTACAAGTACGTATACAAACATATAAGCTAATGAGGATTGTCGATATGTATACGTCTTGAGAATCAATATGAAGTCTTTGTATGTCACCGGGTCCCTATCTATTGAATCAAAGACCCATGCCATGCTCCTCTCGACATCGATAGCTATACAAATCCAGTGGTTGCTGCATGGATTTAATCATAGAACTAGATAAGCTCTTTTGCATCGAATAAAATATATCGAACAAAGCTTTAAGTATAGAGTTGAACTTACTCGAAGTTGTATGGTAGCCATATAGTAGAGTGTTGTTGGAGATTTTTGAAAGCCAGTGCAATGTATGCCGCAACCTTAAGGGACTCTTCCCTTAGTTTCGTCGTACGGATGTGCTCTTTCTCCTAAAGAGTCTTTACAGCAGCTAGCTCTTTGGTATCCAGTGTCCAGTGTTTAGGGTAATTAAAATTTGTTTGGGCTATAGCTTGAGGGTCTAGATACCCGGCTTTCACACTTGGCATTTGTTTGACAATGTGCACTTGCACTCTACAAATCACGGTGTGGGTTATTTAGAACAAAATTCAAATATTACATTCATATTATATCGGGAGGACAAGGACTTACAGGCACCACGTGCGAATTAGATTCATCTCCATTTCTCCTAGGTAAAAGCATGTGTGGATGTCATTGAAGTTAAAGACAATTTTCCTGGCTAGGCTTCCAAATGTGCCGGTGGGGAAACATGCTTGTATGAGATCTATGCTCGTTGGGAGAACATGCAAGTACTAATCATGGAACCTTCTCATTCCATGTGGTAGGCGCTGGATGTCCCGGTTTGGTAGGAAAGACTTGCCTCTTTCATATGTTTTTGGGCAATCCTTTGACCATTTGATGGCATCAACATTTGGATAGTGCTTTGCAATTTGGTGGAGTTTGCTAGTGACGGCCTCCTTAGAACCCCGTGATGGGACTTTTTTAACTTGGTTCTCAGGCTTGAACTGGTCATGGGAAAACCACTTGGACACCGACGAGACGTCTTTGATCGAAATATAAACTGGCCTTATGGTGATTGGATGCTTCTTTCAAAGTTCCCATTCAGGCATGTCCTCATCTTCTTGTGCATCACCTTCTTCAGGAGGCACTCGTTGTTCATGTATCGGCTGTGCTTGTTGAGAAGACTGTGGTATCTCATGATGCACTTGCTCGGACGAGCTGGAGAAGGTTGTGGCATCTCATCATGCACATGCTTGCTAGGAGGCTAGGAAGAATGTGGCATCTCAGGAATGTGGTGGTCACGAGATGGTGAAAATATCTCCCCGACCTCAACAACTTGCTCCAAATTTGGGAGAGGGGGAGGCAGTGAAGAAGCAGTCAATATAATATCTTGTTTGTGCCAGAGGATGAACTGCCCCATAACATCTCTGAGTAACACCAGCCCCTCGGGAGTTGCGTAGTCTATCCTCCACTGCATGAACTCGGGCTTCACTATATGCACCTCGACCCTAGTGTAGTCCGACGGTATCTTATTATTGTGGTGTAAGCCACCGGGAGGATGTGCCACACCCATTGCCACCTCCATCACAGTGTTCTACCGGCCACTGAGAAACATCAAGGTGCAACTAGTTGGTTCCCGTATGTGATCGACGGGGGTTGTGGCTGTAGTGGAACCTTGGCTACTAGGAACTTTCGGAGGGCTGCCAACTAATGATAGTTCTCCCGGCGGCATCACTAATATCCATGGCTGCGTAGATAGTCCTTGCTCCTCCAACGCCTTCGCAACTAGAGCCTTCACTTGGAGCTCAAGACTAGTCTCCTAGTCTTTGCCATGTTTCTTTTACATGTGCCTGTCCTCTTTGAATCCTTGCTTCTAGGTCATCCTTTTCCCTAGCCCCCTGGTGCGGCCTGTGTGCTCCTTGTTTCCCAAGCCAAGGCTAAGCTCGTCCCTTTCTCTGGAAGGATTGAATGAGCCCTTCTCCTTGTCTTTAGCATATTTTAGTATCCTTGATACTGCCTCTTGGGTCTCTGGCTTATCAAACTTAAGATTACCGCCGGATGATTTTATACTCCTTGCATATATCCAATTCCTTAAGCGTACCTTCAAATTCATCACATCGATATTCCTAGCAGCTACAGCCTCTTCGTCCATCTTTCTAAACTGCTCTTCCTTGGCATAGTAGCCACCGGGGCCTAGATGATGGTGGTGTTTGTTCCTCTTCGCCAGCTCGGTGTTACGGGCACTGAGCTCCAATGCCTTTGGTGAAAACTTCTGAGCCACGAGCTCCTCCCATTGACTAGAAGTTATTTTGCCAAACTCGTTGAAGGGAGTTAACCCTTTTTGGATATACTTCGTGTTGAGCTTCGACCTCCAATGTCGGAATGAATCTCTCATCATCCTGAAAGCATTTTTTTACCAATTCATGCTTACCCTCCGGAAATCTAAAATTGAGCTTCAGCTGCTTATCCCATAGTGCATTCTTTGTGTTCTCTGGTACCTCTTTGCAGTTAGGGATTGCTGGGTTCAATTTATCTCTTACTAGAGCCCCGATCGCATTACGGAATCGTCCTCTTAATTCCTTCAGCTCAAGGATCTCCCCTGCTGGCCCGACCTCCATTATCACATAGCATGCCTTATCTGGATATAGATTTCCTTTTCTATCCCCTCGTTTCCTCTTAGGCTTGGTAGTCGTGGTTGTGTCTTAAGATTGTGGAGCAGAGGCATCGTGATCCGTTTCTATGGATGTTGCCTCTGCTCTCCTTTCCTCTACTCCGTCTTGTCCAGCGAGATGTCGCAGACGTCGACCTCGTCTTTTTCGAGTTTTAGGAGGGACCTGTATATACGATACGTCAAAGTGTTAGCAGAGGTAACACAGCCAAAGCTTTAGCAAAATTTACAAGCTAAGGCTTTTTCCCTACCTCCTCGTTCGGGTCAAAATCCTTGTCCAAATCTTCATCCGTTGGCCTCCTTCTGGCTTCACGTGGGAAAGGATCCTTGGGACTTTCATACCCCTCTTCTGAGTCATTATCATCATCATCCTCTTCTTCTTCGCCTTTAGCAACCTCTCCTGCTCTTCCTTCTGCTCCTCCTTCCTCCTTGTCACATTGCTCCTGAGTAAGCATTACTTCTAGATCCTTTTCTAACTCGTTATCGAACTCCTCCTAAGTTAGCTGGTCCTCTAGTGCTTGCTCCTCATAGGTTGGCTGCTCATCATGCTCGGGGCATCGGGTTGCACTGTCTGGTGTCCACGACATTATTTTGCACTTTGTTCTAATAGATGCAAGAAAGTGTGCTTTAGGTACGCGTGAAGGTATAAGAAATAAAAAAAGGTCTATAAACCAAAGTAGTCCTATAAAACAACAATATATCAAAAAATTATAAGTAGCAGTAGTAGAGGCCTCAAAAACTTGTCAATCATCATTTGATCTTGAACTTAGAGCATCAAGGCATCATAACATAGAAGAGAGGAGAAGGTAATGTAGGGGCGGCTGCTAATGATGCCAAGTTCCTCACAAGTTCTTGATCATTAGCTCATATTCCATATAATGTATGGACTTGGACAATTTCATCATCGACAAAACAAAGGAGAGGAGAGGAGAGGGGAGATTTGGCAAAAATAGCAACAGCTACTTAACAAACATAGAGAGGAAAATGTGTAAAAAAAAGCAGCTGCTGCTTCCCAAAAAACAGTAGATAGTAGATAGAGTAATAGTAGAGGAGTAGAGTAGAGGAGGAGTAGAGAAGTGTAGCAGCCAGTAGTTAAGAGTTGCAGCTAGCAGCTAGGGAAGAGAGTAGAGTAGATAGAGTAATAGTAGTTCAGTAGAGTAGAGTAGTAGTAGTAGTTCAGTATAGTAGTAGTAGTAGTCTTGCTGCTGCTGCTACGCACACACCAGAGATGGCCTGGCAGATCAGCAGGCTTGGCCGAGCAGCCTTGGTGTTGTTATGCACACACCAGAGAGAGAGGTACAAATGGAGATAGCTACTAAAAATGAAACTAAAATTGACAAGCAAACAGACCAGCTAATAGTTGCTAGGCTAAATTCCAATACTCAAATTGCCAAAACAGGAACCCATGACAAAACAGAAAAAAGTTAATAGTACGCTTTCGCTGAAATGGATGCCACTTGCACTTAATAATAGCAAATTGATTCGTGCCAGCATGCAACAAAGCAATAATATAAGCAAGCATGTTCTAGCTTCACAAAAAAACATAGTCGGCCTAAGCAAGATCAACAAACCAGAAAGAAAAGCCTTTACTAGATTAAATTTACAGGTGACCACTTAATAGTTTCATAAGCTGAACCTCTACACAACAGGTTTAGTGTATTAACTTAACTCTATGCTAACCATTAAAATATCTGGATGGACATAACAAAGCAAGGATCCACAGAAGTAGAAACTAGCAAAGTTAACGTGATCAAGCATTAACAACAAGTTGAAAATAGCTATGTAAAAGAAAGATATTTGCTTCACCCTATAGTTTACTTAACTCAACTTATCAAACAATAAAGCTCAGTCTAAACCTAGAGAACAATATTAGTTGGAGTTTGAAAACTATATACCGTCTATAGCCCACATACAGGAACCTTGCTCTATTGAAGCTATACAAATAGGCAAATCATGTAATTACAAGATCTGAAATTTCAGGACAGCAGCAGTACAGTCGAAAGAATAAATCATATCCAGAGTTCTAGATCACGGACAACTATGTTCTTTAACATTTTGGAAAGCTTTTGAAGTTCTACACATCTTTCTAGTTATAATACAGACTTGATTTCTATGTTAACAGGGTCGAAAAGTATAAAGAAGCATTGCTGCGTAGACATAGACACAACCTGACAGGAAAGTTTAGAAATTCATATCTGGAGTTCTAGCCAACCAAAAATATTGTTCTTTAACAATTTGGAAATCTTATGAAAAACACTACAACTACTTAGTTATCAACAGGAGCTAATTTTCAAGCTAACATGGTTGAATTATACAAAATCTCAGAACTGTACAGCACACCGCAAAATCCTGACAACAAACTTCAAAATTTCATAGCTCCCAAACTGGATAGGATAAAATCATGAAATTTTTAGGACAACAAAGATACTTAAATTATCTACAACTTTTATATTTTCTAGGTTCACATAAAGGGTCATTTAAAGCATGAAAACATTTTTCTAACCAAAACTATACCAGCAGGAATTTTTTAAACACACAAATCAAATGTTCTTTTATGCATTTCAGTACTTAAATCCACATTAGGACAGCACATACATGCTATAATTACATAAATCAGCTTCACTCTTAAACATACAAACAAGTCAGAGTCCTAAGCAAAAATAAACAATCTAATTCGATCATCTTAGATACTTTAGAAGGAAGGTATGTTTAACATAAAACAGATCGATTCAGATGTGGTCACCAGTGCTGATTATGGAAGAGAGATTGTTGGCGTTACTCAGATTGATTCTGAGCTGGGGACATTTGTCATTCTAGGGTGTCATTGTTTGATCTAGCTCATGAGTCATGACTAAAGACAGTTACCTCAATTTGCTAGTGTTAATAATCATTGTGGGTGTTAGGGGAGTTGTGCTTGCTCTAGTGTGTTTGGGCTGGGATTGATCAATGAATCTTAGTTGAACAGGGGAAATTAGTCTTATTTGTTGTGAAACTTTCTTTTTTCTTTTTGTAGGATACAACTAGTAAATATGAGTTTGTTGAGGTCAGCACTGGAGCAAAATTGAACAGACATAATCTCCATATCGAGCAGTTAGGTTCTAAGACAGAGACAAAACTATCAACACTTCACTTAACATCTCAGAATAAGCAGATACATGATCTGCACAGCAGACTGATACTTGATCACCCTAGAGGTTTTTCACGACAGCTCCACAAATGCATTGCTTGTGGCACAGGAAATAGCATATTTGATGGCAATATTGAAGTCAACGGGTATATTTATCAGCTTTTTCCTTCTTCTTGTTGTTGTTTTGTTCTTCCTGGAGAAATGTTATCTATTCCGGTCATTTACCTGACCAGCATTGCATAGATTTCTAGTTTCATGTCTGTGCCATACACTTTTTTATTGCTCAATATTTCACAGTAGGTGAATATATGGCATCCTGATGTTACATATTTGTTCAGAATAGATTTATGTTTTAACTGAAATCTGGAATACACTACTGAATCGCGCAGCACTGGTGACCACGTCGATCTAGCCTGACATGTATTCCTGTCAACTACTCCCTCGATAAGGGTCACCAAGAACAGAACATCACAAGAACTTTGACAAAGAAATTGTGAGATGCTAGAAGCCTACCTCACCGTTCCGCAGCGCACCAAGCCTCTCCGCCATCGATCCTTGCCTCAGCTAGACCATCCTCGCTCGCACCGTCTTCACCTCCTGCCCGGCGTGCCCTTCCCTAGATCCGGTCGCAAATCAGGCAGCATGCTCGCTCAAGGCCACCGTCAGCTCCACGGCGAGGCGAGCAGCCGTCGAGGTCTCGACGAGTGGTTGGGGGAGGTGGAGGGCGGCGACCGACAAGGAGGAGAGGAGGACACCACGCGCCAAACCCTAGGCCGCCGTTAACCCATGGCCTTGCGTCGCGAGGAGGAAGGGGAGTGGTGGAGGACCAGGAGGAGGAGGAGGAGGAGGAGGAGAAGGGCGGCTGCCGCCGTGCGGAGGGCCGACCACCGCCGAGGTCGTCGCCCTGCACTTGGGCAGCCTGACGGCGTCGGGAGGAAGAAGAGAGCGCCAACATATTTTCACCCGAGCGTCCCCCGATTTTATACTCAGGACGATTTGTTGGGGCGGTTCCTGATCCAGCCGCCCCTACAAATGCATTTCTAGGGGCAGTTCCTGATCTAGCCGCCCCTATAAATACATTTCTATTTTATTAAATTATTAATTCTGTATTTTTAAATCACAAAAACACAAAGTAAATGTATATAATATTTTGTATTATTCTATATATGCATAAATATATATAAAAACAATTATAGTCATAAAAGTTGTAAACATAACTCAATCTTGTTATGTGACTACAATTTTAGGACATTAAATGACCTAAAATAAAAATATTGTAAACATAAAAGTTGTATAACTCATCAACATATACAACTTTTATTGTGGTTATCTTGTCATGTGACTTTGTTTAAACGATTCAAAATTTAAAATTCAAACAATTTCAACTTGAAATAATATTTTGAAAGAGTAAATGATTTCAGCTGAAAAACTCATGAATACCAAAGTGGTAGAACTCATCAATATGTACAACTCTTATTTTGATCATCTTTTCATTTGACCAAATTTGAAGAGTTGAAATTTTGAATTTCAATAAATGGCACCTTCAAACAAGATTTTGAAACCTTAAATGATTTAAAAAATAAAAGTCGTGAACATAAAAGTTGTTGAACTCATCATTATCTACAACTTTTATTTTGGTCACTTCTTCATGTGCCAAAGTATTAGTAAACATTGTTCATAAATTCACACATGACTCATAGTTTCATGAACTATACGAGAGACAAGTTGATTTGTGAACAATGTTTACTATCACTTTATCAGATAAAAAAATTACCAAAATAAAAGTTGTAGATCTTTATGAGTTATACACCTTTGGTATTCATCACTTTTTCAGCTGAAATCATTTAATGGTTGAAAATCTCATTAGAACTTGTCATTTTTTTAAATTTGAAAATTTGAATTGCTCAAACTTTGTCAAATGAAAAGAATGACCAAATCAACACAGTAACTTGATAGGGCATGATTTTAGAAAATTTTAGAAAAAAAATCATCACATTTGGAGCTAGTATGAGGGTTAAAGACTAGTTATAAATTTTACTATCTCCTACTTTTATTTTGGCCATTTCTTCATTTCATAAAGTGTTAAGTGATTTCATAAAGTTTTAGTAGTAATAGAGTGGATGTTGAAATAGATTCATCTGGATGTTGCAAAGGGTAATCTCACACACATGCATAAAATGAAGTCTAACACACATACATAAATATATAGTCTAACACACATACATAAATATATAGTCTCACACGCATGCATAAATGAAGTCTTACAAACACACACTTACACAAACACTCCACGTTCAACAACTAGCTAGCCCGCTGTAAAGACTTTCCCCTTGACACCTTTTTGTTCCTATGGCAATATGTCTTTGGGTAGGTTCTTTTCCACAACACTGATCTTCTTAGGAAAGTCTATGAATAGCGGCATCTCATCATAGTTATTGTAAGCTTCAACACCGTCCATGCCATTAACTCCGATAATGTGCTATTTCCTAGAGGCAACCACGTGCTTTGTCTTCTTCTTCAGAGGGAGGTTACTTTGTGGGTCAGACATATAGAAAACTTGTGCAACACGTGAAGCAAGCACCCAAGGGTCATCTTGGTAGCCTAGATTCTCGAGGTCTAGGACTCTCAATCCAATCTCGTTCAGTTGGTGTTGTTTGATCCAGCGGCATCAAAACAGGGCCACCGTTATATCCCTTCCATAGTCAAGTTCCCATATCTCTTCAATGATGCCAAAGTATTGGATCTTTCGCCCCAATCCATCGAGAGCCTCTATTCGAATGCTGCTGTTTTGGTTCACATATTTACTATCCTTTGCGTTGGTATAGTACGTATACCCATTGATGTCATAAGCATTCCAAGATGTCACCTGTCTCGATGGCCCCTCCGCCAACCTACTGATGGTAATAGAGTCTATGGTTTCTCCATGCTGTATGTTTTGGTCCTTCAACCATGTAGTTAGTCGTTGCTTATGCTGTTTTATGACCCAATCATCCGAACGACCAGATAGCCAAGTGTTCATCAATGTACGGTTGCATCAGTTGTGTACTTTGCAAGACACTGTAATGCGTCTGATTCACCTCTTAGTAATCGTGGTCAATGAACACTTTTCTACCACTAGTGCCCTTCCCAGCCAGCCTACCCTTGTGATGAGAATCGGGTTTACCAATCCCTTTCTGTACTTTTAGGTACTCTTGACAGCACTCGACGACTTCTTCAGTACTATAACCCTCTATCATGGAGCCCTCTAGGTATGCTCGATTATACACGTATCGACTTAGAACCGACATGAACCGCTCGTAGGACCACATTTTATGCAAGTAGCAAGGGCCCAGCACCTGTATCTGATGAACCATATGAATCATGAGATGTGGCATTATATAAAAAAAAGCAGGAGCTAAACACATCTCCAGTTAGTTTTGTGTCTCCACCACAAATTCATGTAGGTCACTCAGCTCTTGCTTGCCAATCGTCTTCTGTGAGATCTTTGAAAAGAAGTAGCACATGCGGGTGATGGCCATTTTCAAGAACTCTAGCTTTATAGCCCTAATTGCAATAGGTAGAAACACTGTCAGCATCACATGGCAATCGTGAGTCTTGCAGTGTGTTATTGACAAGTCCTTCATCGACACTAGCTTCTTCACATTTGCTGAAAACCCAGTCAGGACTTTGATCCCCCTCAGGAAAGTGCATATAGCTCTCTTCTCGTCTGGTGTTAGGTTGAAGCACACCACGGGCAGAGTGTATTTTCCATTAGCCTCAGGTACCGGGTGAAGCTGTGGCATCACGTTTAGCTGCACCATGTCTTTCCGTGCTTTCAGACCATCCTTTGACTTGCCTGTGTCCATCAAGGTAGCAATAAGACTCTCAAAGACATTCTTCTGCACGTACATAGCATTAATGGCATGGGGGACCTCCAAGTCTAGCCAATAAGGCAGATACTGAAAGAAGATCGATTATTTCTTGAAAGGTACGCCTTCGACAGGAGGTGTGCTTCTATCTCTATTCGTCCCATCCAGATTCTTCTTTCCATAGATGACGCGTATGTTTTTCACCATTTTGTACATGTGTTCTCTGTTATGACGTCTCTCCAGAGGGGGTTCAATCTCCGGGGTGTTGTCATAAAATCTAAAGAATAATTTGCTATGGTACTTGTGACTTGTCTTTAAGAAGCGTCGGTTCCTTAGGTAAACTATCATCTTAGATGCATCTAGGTACACCCATGTAGTACCATCCAAGCAAACCAAGCATCCCATCTTTCCTTTGATCTGTCTAGACAAAGCAAACAACATGGGGTAATCATTGGTAGTAACAAATATTATTGCTCTACATATGAAGTCCTCCTTTCGGAACGCATCGTACATCTGCTCCCCATGCCTCCATAGCCTCTCCATTTCTTGCATCAAAGGCTCGAGGAACATGTCTATATCAATGCCTAGTTGTTTAGGGCCAGAAATAAGAATAGTGAGGAGAAGGTACTTTCTCTTCTAACACAACCATGTTGGGATGTTGTACATGGTCAAGATCACTAGCCATGTGCTGTGGTCGCTCATCCTCTCATTGAAGGGATTCATTCCATCGGTGCTCAAGCCAAACCGTACATTCCTTGGGTCATCACTAAATTCTTTGTGCTTCTCATCAAACCTTTGCCACTGACTACAATTAACCGAGTGTGCAATCTTATCATCATCCCACCATGTCATGAGTGCGGCTTCTTTAGGGTTTAGGAAGATACGTCTCAAGCGGTCGGTCATTGGCAGGTACCACATTACCAAGGCAGGAATTCTTCTCTGCTTTGCATCGTTGCCTAATGGAGTGTCCTCTGGGGGCTGAGATTCTTGTACCACTTTTTTTGTACCCTTCTTATTCCTCTTTTTCCCGTGGAGGCTTCATCCACACCGTAAAGGTCATTGTTCTTGTACTGGCTGGCCCCACACCGGGGACATTTATCTAGTGACTTGAACGTTTCACCACAAAAAAGTATATAGTGGTCGGGGCATTCATGGATTTTTTTCAACCCCCATTGTTAATGGACTTATGGCCTTCTTCGATTGGTATGTGTTGGTGGGAACTGAGTTTGGTTGTGGCAGCACCCATGATAGGAGATGTAATAGATCATTGAAACTACAGTCTGACTAGCCGTACTTAGCCTTCAGGATGAGCAGCTCAAGCACAAAATATAGCAATGTCCAATGTGTCGGACAACCCTTTTCAACACCACACACAGTCACCTTCGATGCTTTTGTCACCCTTTCCAAATTTTCTAGACCTTTGGGCTATTTAGTAAAATCTCTGGTCCAAGGGATCGAATCATGTCCTCCAAATCATCTTCATCCTCGACACGTGCTCCACCATCACTATTGGCACCACCTTCGTTATTACCATCCCAACCACCAGCATCACCGCCTTGTTCATTGCCAAACTCAAAATTCATTCGTGCATCAAGCTCTACTGAATATTGGGACAGGGATTCTATGGTTTTCTCGTCGTATTCCTCCTCATCCTCGTCGTTAACAATAAATGTTTCACCTTGATGAATCCACACTGTGTAGTCCTCAACAAATACTCGCATAATCAAATGTGATCTGATGATAGTCATATCTGTCCATGCCATACGGTTCTTGTAATCTTTATAGGGGCAAATAATTGTATCCTTACTCTCTTTCAATGTCGTTGCATGCTTCTTTGCAGCTTCAATAAATTTATCCACCTCTTCACGAAAATCTACCTTGAACCTTAACGAACCATATATCCAAGAGTTCCTATACTCCATCTTTTACAACAACAACAAAACAAACATTAAAGGACTACTTATTCAGATATATATAAAAATGAATCAAATTAATAATTACTTGAGAATAATTGTATATACTTCAGATATATATGAATATAAATCTAATATAATTACATGAAGCATACAAACACACCATGGTAGAGGAAAATTAATTAATGGCCCATTCATCCATAAATAATTAAAATACATATTTATTGATTACAATAAATAATTTCAAAGACAACAATTAGCAACAATTATACTTTACCCAATATCTTTCATACAAACCCTAGTCCAATTTTATCAAACATAAATTTACAAAAACAAAATTAATAAAAAACCAAACCCTAGATCTAGATCTACATGCATATGAAACATGCATAAAACTAACTAATTATTCACTAAAATCAAGAAACATGGACCAAATAAGGGTATGATCTTGTTCCCCTCCCTAATTTACCCTAGTACATTTAAAACTTGGGTCTAATTTGCTTCATAAGTAGCTCAAGCACCATAGAAGAGAGAGAAAAACAAAACTCTAATTACTCACTAACCAACCATTATAACTTCAAAAAAAGTGTGGAATAGCATTTTCTTACCTTCTACAACCTCTCCACCAAAGGATTTGAGACCAAAACCTTCCCCCTTAGTAGAGCAATTTTTGGGAGGTGCCCAAGGCCTCCCCACCTTTCTTTCATGGGTTGAAGTGAGTGATCCGAGGAGGAAGAAGGTGTTGCAGCTGTTTTATATGTGGGTCATTTGTAGGGGCGGCTGGTGATTGAGCCGCCGCTACAAATCAGAGCTATATATGGGGGCATTTGTAGGGGCGGCTCAATCACCAGCCGCCCCTACAAATAGCAACTCCAGGGGCGACTGGTGATTGAGCCGCCCCTACAAATCAGACCCCATTTGTAGGGGCGGCTCGTATCACCAGCCGCCCCTATTGTTCCATTTGTAGGGATGGCTGGTGTCTAGGCACCCGAGCATGTCACTGTAGGGGCGGCTCTATCACTAGCCGCCCCTACAAAAAATTCGAAACATTGCTAAAAATCATTTTTTACATAGTGATATGTCATTAGCTTTTTACATTATTTTCTCCATGTATTCAGCTCACTATTCGAAGTGGGCCATTGACATGGGCTTGGTTGTCTCCAATGTGCCCCATTTAGCAATGGCTACGCATGAAGAAAAAGAAAGAACAAAAAAATGCACCACGGGCGGTGACAGCTATGAAGCAATTTCCACATTATTGTTGCAACTAGGACTACGAATGTAGCGTGCATCAGATACGCGCACTAGAGAGAAGTCTGCTGCCCTACCTCATCAGCTAGCCGATAGGCCATTGGAGCAGCTTTATCCAGTGGTTTCTATGGTGATACCATCCGATAAATCCAGTGCATATTTAAAAACAAGAGAACAGCAGGAGTCGGTGCGGCCTCCGGATGGCCACGTCGATGAATCGACTGCCGGCTGTTGGATGCCGGATGATTGGTGGTGCTTTTGTTGACCAAGGGGTAGTGACGGTACAGCCAGGTGGGCCCCATTCGGCTGACCTCCTCCCTCTTGCATTGGCCATCGTTGGCCTAAAACCGGTGGGCCCCACTATGCTAGTGTGCTGTCGAGCATGAAATGGCCAGCGCTGGGTCACCCGTTAGGGAGCACTTTCCGTTGTCGAGCGGCCATTGGCCAGGGATGCTTCTGCACGATGCGTGCTTCTCAACGCTCGTGGCGCGGGTGCGTGGGAAAAGAAAATATCAGCCCTGTCCGCTGCGCTTTCCCCCTCTCTCCACTCTGCTCACCGCTCCTCCCTCTCTCTGATGTGCCTCCACTGCTCCTCCTGTCTCTCATAGTAGTACGAGTGATGGTGCGGGCGAGCGTGCCAGCGCAGCAGCATAGCGGCCCCGGTATGGCGGCCCCCGACGTGGCGGTGCAACGGTGCGGACGGGCCTCGATCACAGGCGGCCCGGCATGGCAGCCCTAGTACAGGCAGCGGTGGATCTAGCATCGATGGCGAGGTAGACTACCATCTCTCCTCTCTCTTGCGCGCTCTTATTCTTTTTAGCTCCGGTGATGCTCAGATCTCCCAGTCCTTTCTCAGGCTCGTACTTCGTCTACTTCCTCCGTCGAGGCTAGATCCCCAACCTCTGCCCTGCAATCCGTGTGTGCCTGACCGAGGAGGAAGGTCTAGGGGCGAGCATGGCGGTGGGTCTCCGGTGATAGCCCGACTGAGGGCGTGGCCGACCCAGATGGGGCGACCGATGGAGCGATGGGAGTGGAAGGAGGCGACCTGGCCGAGGGCATAGGTGGGTGCAGTGGCGACCTAGCCGGCTAGCCCCCTCCCAGCAACACCACCTGGATCCAGCGTGCGGGGTTCCAGCGAGATCGGACCACATTTTCTTTCTCGATGCATCTGTTCGTGCTCTAATCTATACTCCTGTGTGCTTTCATTTCTTTTTCTTCATTTTGATTTCTATGCTGCCGTGGTTGGAGAGTGGAAGGGCCATGCCCGATCCAAAATGCAGAGACAGATGGAGCATGTTTCTTCTATGCTTCTCTTAGCTTTTGTGTTCATGAGGATTTTGGGCTTTCTAGTTTCCCTTTGTTGATTGCTGATGCTTATTCCTCAGTGTACTGTGATGCATCGAGGTCAAGGAAGAGAAGGGGGTTCTTTCAAAAAATTGATTCATACAGTCCAGTAGAATCGGAGTTTAGAGATGACCCGTACATCCTTTGCTTTCAGTTGTTTCGTGTGTCTTGTTCGTTTAGATTTGCCATGTGGTGTCTAGTCATGTGTGTTTTCCATCAGATTGCTTACAGTTGTTGGTCTTTATAGGTCCGAATCATCTTGATGTGAATGTCCTGTAGATGCTTCGCGCCTATGTATATTCATGACCACCTTGTCAGTTCTGATGGCTAAAGAAATTGATTAGTTAAAAAAGGGATCAACAACATTGGTGTTTGCACTTTGGAAAAGATGTTCATTTATCTACTTTCTCCATTTTACTCTGTAGGAAAAGATGTTCATGTAGAGGCCATACACTTTGGATTCCTAGCATGTATACAACTCACTCTTAACATAAATATTCAGAGCTGACTTTTAGTTCTTTTACCAAGCTAAAAAATGTGTTGGTTAATGCAAGACACTCACTTTCAGTTTAGATTAGCATTTTTAGCCTTATATGGTTAATTGTTGCCATGTTGGGTTGTGCTGATAAGAACAGACCACCTGTAAACTTTGTTTTTGAGATGCATATTTTACCTTTTAGCACTAACTGATACGACCATTTCAATTGTAGGAATGAAAGGAGCCATGGGCTCATGGTACCTTGTTCAGAGGGATGATTACCTCTTCAGGTACGTATTCCTTTACAAAGCATTCAGTTTAGAGATTCTGCTTTTAGGATTGACCTCATGTTCCTTACTCTGTTTTGTGGCAAATTCTAGTTAATTGTGGTTAATTGACCTTATGCCTCCTTGGCTTCCTTTCCTAGGACTGTCTCAAGATATATGTACTATTTAGACACCTTGCATAACGGTTTAGAAATCTGGCTTATGTATGTCTCATATAATATATATGTAGTATTTAAACGTCTTGCATGGTTTAGAAATCTGGCTTTCTATTCGGCGCGCATGGGCGCGCGCAAACCACTACAATAAATTCAGTACCTAATGTGCTCTCATCCTACAATAATCATAGTTTGGTTCCTCTCATCATATATTCTATTAGATTGCTCCTTGAATCTAGGTTTCATTCACACACTTTTTTTAATTTCTTCATGGAATGATTGTTGGACAGATAAAAAGTAAGAGGGAAAGGAATGGTACCCGGAGCAAGAGCTGCAGCGGTCTATTGGTAAATGTATGATTGGTCCTAACCTTGTATCAAAGTCATAAATGATTGGTCCTAATCTGTAAATAGTATATCAACAATAACATAAGTGTTCAGGTCCAATGCCTGATTACTTTACGCATTCTCTAAAATTGGATTTTATTAGAAACTATTTAAGTCCCAACCTTTCTTCTCTATATGCTCTGAACTGATAGCTACCTTATAGTGTTCATATTTTTTTTCTTGTCACAACCAACCGATGTGTTGCATATAAAACATGTTGGGTTAAATGTATACCAACAAAATGAATATTTTATTGACAATTTTGGGTAATTGGGTTAAATGTTGCCTAGTGTTCAAGAAGATCTAGAACTGAAAGCACGAACAATGTTTCCTGCTAGCTCTTTTTTGTTGTTAATTACAGTCTGGTCATATGGTTATTATCGCATAGGAAGCAAATGCATAACACGTCTGTAAAATATATTTCTGATTATATGTTCAACTCTGTAGTTTTTGACACTGAATCATCTGATGCTTTGAGTATGTCCTATTATATTCTGCGAGATTGAAGTTTGAGAGCAATTAAGCACCAGTAACCTATCTTTCTATACGTTCCGCTAGCATTTTAGTGTTGTCCTATGAATGTGCCCCACAAATTAATTTGCTTTCTATTTTTGTAAACATCTGTTTGCCAGGTGTATATTGAGGTTGAAGCTAAACTAAATATTGTTATTGTTTGGAGCCTGGCAAAGACTTACCCAAGTAATTTAATTGTCATTTCACTGTTTTTGGAAAATCCTAGAATCAGGCATCCAATTACTGATATTAATAGGAGCATATCAAGCCAAGAATAGAGTGAAAACACTGCTTCTAGCTGGGTTATTTTAATCACTCTTGCTTCAGGGTCTAGACCATTTTAAGCAGATGCACTATGTATGACATCCTATAAATAACTTACCTAGACTCTCTATGCAAATTAGAAAATAACACAAATTAAGATGTAACCTCTATATTACTAATATGTTATTGTTGATATACTATTTACAGATTAGAGTTTGAAGGTCTAGAAAATTGCAGTCAACAGAAAACAAGTTGCAGCCATAGCTACTTGCACATTTTCACGGGATATTACAAAAATAGTTTCATTAAGGTTCACTTTTGCAGTCACTCTGATTCAACAGACCTACGTACAGATAGAAAAAAACTATGCTTTGGTGGTATCACAGGTAATGAACATATGGTCATTTTTTTATAGACAGAGCAAACAATCATCTTATATGTCATTTACCATTCTTGCTGCCAGTTTACTTCAATGAACACCTTTTCTCACTTTTGTATACCAGCGGAAGAATTCAACGTGGGTAGGGAGATCCTTGAAGAAGCTTATGAGCAGCAGCGTAGAGGTGATATTAAGCTAGAACCCAAGGCTTCAATACAGTGATATTTCATAACCAAGATCAGGAGAAGCTCAAGAGAAGTAGCTACTTCCCTTAAATATTATAGCTAACCATGTGCTCCTATGACATGTGCTAAGCATTGTGCTCCTATGGCACTGGAGATCAAGGTAGCCTCTCAAGCATATGCCAATTTCCTTAGGGTCTACATCTTATCATCTGCTACTATGACTTTTGTTGTATGCAGTATGCTATGTTGTGCCATCTCGCAGTGTATGCCTCCTTTGTCTTCTGTCCTAAGATTGTTCTATGTAAAATATATGTACTGCTTAGACATCTAACATGTTAGTGTAGGCCTGTCTCGTGTAAGACTAAGTACTATTTGAACACTCTTTATGTCTCGCGTAAAATATATATGTGCTGTTTCGATATATCGCAGGTGATCGTAGCTGTTTTAGAATGCATTGCTGGACTACCCATTAGCTGAACGGTGTAGGCAAATGCCTATTGCGTTCACTATCAGTGCTTTTCCATTACGAATTCTCCATTGCCTAGATACAAGCATGGCTAGTGACTCACGCGCATGGGCACGCGCAAATCACTAGTTGGGTATAGAGGATTGGGACCTCGTTGCACCTCAGAACTTCAGTGCATTCTCTAGTGCTTGCACTAGAGAGCCAATGCTCTTTATCTCTCCATTGTGGTCCAACACTACCTTTAGATTGTACCTCCAGTGCACTTCTCTGGTGACCATACTCAAAGTATACATCTAGCCCTTTCTTCACTACCTTGGACTATACCCACCGTGAATCTTCAGCGAGCACCACCAAGAGTTCTGTTGCCTTTATCTCTAGTGCTTTATCAGGTGCCCATTTGAGTTGAAATCTTTGCCATCTTTTGTCTGGGCTTCACTTATATGATGTCTTGAGCTTCTTGCTTGCCTTCTAGGATCTTCAATTCTTATCACTGATCTTTGTTTGAGTTGTTGATTCCTCAGTCTCCATGGTAGCATTGCTCAAGTCCTCTCTTGCATCTAGAAGACTAAGGGGGTGTTTGGATCAGGGGCAAATAATTAGTCCATGTTTCATACAAATTAGAAAGCATAAAATGTGGGCTAATAAGAGCTAATAGGGGTTAATTGGTGGTTTGAGTCCATTAGTGTCGGGGACCAATAGTAGGGTACCCGAAGAGGAGGAGTTGATACCCATCAACGCTAATTCATCAGAGCGATCAAGAATGCGACTACATTTCTCAGTGGGCCCTGCTTCGTCCAAACCACCAAGGCCATAGGCTTCATTTTGTTTGATCGACTGAACCCCGAGGGTTGGGAACGCCTCAACTCGATGTCTGGGGCTGGCTCTGCCTCGCCCAATGTCTGAGGGGTGGCTCCACCTCACCCGACGTCTGAGGGCTAGCTCCACCTCGCCCGATGTCTAAGGGCTAGCTCCGCCTTGCCCGATGTCTCAGGGCTGGCTCTGCCTCATCCAATGTCTAGGGGCTGGCTCCGCCTTGCCCAACGTCTGAGGACTGGCTCAACCTCACCCAACCCCTAAGGGATGGCTCTGCCTCGCCTAACCCCTGAGGGGTGGCTCCACCTCGCCCAATGTCTGCACGTGACTCCTTCCTAACAACGTGCGCAGATAAGGTAGGGCACTCAAGTCAACCACAATACCGAGGACCGTACCCTACACACCTGCAGGAAAGTACCATCAGGATATGACAAGAAGGGCGCTATGAGACCTTCCACACATGTCAGATCCCAAACAATGTTGTAGGCACCGACATTTGTCTTACAGTGTTGTGGGTGCCACCATCTACCCTCAGGCACAAATCCTGATGGAAGCTCACGACAACCACTACGGTCCAGGAGGAAACTCACATCACCTACAGTAATGAACATATGGTCACTATGCCGTCTGCTCCCTGTATGGCCACAGATCAATACCCTGGTCCACCGTGCCGCCTGCTAGAGCGGGATGGGACGTGACAACTTGCTGACAATGCCAGGACATGGCATCATCAGTGGATAGACGCACAATGCTACCCTATCAGGATCAACGAACATGCACCCGGCATGGAGTTATCCCTGGCACCGCCTGCCATGTCAGTGGGGCCGCATAGAGGAAAAGGAAGACCCGTCATCTTTGAAGGACCTCCTTTTGCCTCTTGTTTTCCTCTTTTCTCCCATCTATAATCCCTGCTCTCCCTTGGCCTATAAAGGGAAAGGCAGGGAACCCCACTAGGGGATCAATTCAACACATCATGCATCACATCACACATAGCTAAGCATCAACCAAGCTCTCAGTACCCATTCGATCTTTCCATCAGAGACTTGGGACCTATCCCTCTCTCGCCCATTTGTTACCCCTACTATGAACTTTTCAGTGCTAATAACATGAGGAGCAACCATGAACTGGACGTACGGACATTTTGCCTGAACCAATATAAACCTTGTGTCTTTTTAGCACACCATCCGGGCTAGATGCGCAATAACACAAATTTACTCGTTGGTGTTTACTTGAAACACCGATAGTTGGCGCGCTAGGTAGGGGAACCTTGCGCGTCTCGACATTAACATCAGGCCACAAATGGCTAGTCACGACATCAGCTGGTCCTGGGAGCACACGTGTGCTTCAGGGACCTAGACTTCATCATCACAGTGGGAGGAGAGTTGGCATTGGCTCACGCTGCCATCCAACCTCTCCCCTCCATCGTCCTCGACTATGGGAGGCTTGAGCGCCAGCTCGGCGTCTCCCTAGGACCCTAGCCATCCCAGGAGGACCTACGCCACCTCACCTTTTCTTACGCCAATGACATGGCATGGCTCACCGGAGGGGAACCCCTCTGTCTGGAACACCTCATATGGAGCACCCCGATAGTGCTTCCGTTCGGTCTCCGCAATGCCGTGGAGACCATTAGCCACCTTATGGCACAATGCATGGTTTCACCTCCCACGAACAATGAATTCATGGGGGTCATCGAACATGTTGTGGAATCTTTCCACGACCTCCTCGCAGAGGAGCCAGAATCACCCTCTAGCTCTGACTCTAGCAAGGGAAGCCATCACCCCTCTTGTGAATGCTTAATGATAGGTACCCCCGAGGGACACGTTGAAAGCATCCATGAGGAGGAGGCTACCCCAGCAAACGACCTCGACGACAAGACCCAAGGGGAGACAGCTGCCCCACATCACATCTGGGTGGAGCAGCTGAAAGCCCAACACCAAGAGATCAAGGAAGCACAACTCTAGCTCAAGCAGGAATACATGGAGCTCGGTAGGGAGATCGAGCGCCACCAAGACGGTGGGCGTGCATGTGCCATGGCCCGCGATGTGAACCAGAGGATCATCGCGGACAATGAAGCCCTCCCTTGCTTCGTCCAAGCAAGCTAGAACATCGCCGCTATGGTGGCCCTGCTCCATGGTCTTCTAAAGGCCGTGATGCCCGAGGATCATCGGGCAAACCACGAGATTCGCACACTGCTCGAGCATGTGGTGATGCAGCAGGCAGAGAGCTCGTTGTCTTGGCGACACGAGCTTGACACTAGCCAGTGAACACCCTCGGAGCACCCTAGTAGGGATGCGTCAGTCCACCAGGAGCCACAAGGAGGTAGGTAGCGCACCATGGTCTCGGTGCGTCAGCGTCTCAGCCACAACCGTGATGCACGCAATACCCTCGATGCCCGTAGGCATACTTACGATGACTGAAGAGAGGGAGCTAGCCACGGCTATCACCCTCGTCATGGTGGATGCTACGATAGCGGCGAGGACTGAAGGCTGAGAACCGTCCTGCTGGGGCCTTAGGCCTTCGGCCGACACATCCTCGATGCTGACTTCCTGCCAAGGTACCGACCACCAACCAACATCCTAAAGTACTCTAGGGAAATGAACCCCAGACTATGGCTCGAGAATTATTGGCTTGCCTACCAAGCCGGTGGTGCAGATAATGACGATTTCATTATCTGCAACCTTCCACTATTGTTGGCCAATTTGATAAGAACATGGTTGGAACACCTGCCACCCAACAGAATCTAGAGTTAGACAGACCTGGTGGAGATCTTTGTGGGGAACTTCCAAGGCACATACAAGCGCCCTAGGAACCCATGGGACCTTAAGAACTACTGACAGAAGGCCGATGAGACCCTCCATGGGTACATCCAGCATTTCTCCCAGTAGTGCAATGAGCTACCAACATCACTGACGCCGACGTTATAGGAGCTTTCTTGTCCGGGACAACCTGGGAGTCTCTGGTTCACAAGCTGGGACGCAAGGGCCCGTGAACCACTAAGGAACTCCAAGACATCACCACCAGCCATGCCTCGGGTGAAGAAGCTGTTAGAGCGACCTTCGACCGCCTCAAAGGCAAGGCGAGACAGGACAAGGATGCCGGTGAAGGCGCCTCCAATCATCCCGCCAAGAAGAAGAACAAGCAGTGGCGTGAGGGCTCTCTCGTGGCCACCGCAGATTGCAGGGGTGGTCGAAAGCCCACGGAGGGCACTCTGAATCACTTCGAGAAACTGCTCGAGGACCATGCCCGAACCATGCCTTTCCCATTAAGCATCTATACAACAACTGTGGCCTCATGAGGTGGTTCTTGTCTAGAGGCTCAAACAAAGGGGAGCATGGGAAGGACCCTAACCTAACCACGGACGATGCCGAGGCGAAAGATGATGGCTTTTTGACACCGGATGGCTGCCTCATGATCTTCGGAGGGTCAGTGGCCTATGACTCCAAGCGCCGCTAGAAGGTCGCACGTTGTGAGGTCTATATGGATGAACTGGCCATGCCTGCTTTCCTCTAATGGCCAGAGTCTGCCATAACCTTCGACTGGACCAACCATCCGAAGAGCGTCCTACAACTGGGGAGATATCCGCTCATGGTTGACCTGATTGTCGGTATGAAGCGGCTCACCAAGGTACTGATGGATGGGGGCAGTGGCCTCAACATCATGTACGCTGAGATGCTCAACGCCGTGGGCATCGACCGAGCGTGTGTTCGGCTGACCGGAGCACCATTGCACGGCATCGTGCCTAGAAAGGTCAAGCGCGCAAATGGCATGGTCCTACAAGGCCTCAAGCCTAGGACCTTCAATCGGTTGAACAAGTTTGACGCACACTGGGTCACTGAGCTTTGTTCAGTACTCTAGAGCCTGAGGACAACCCCCAGTCAAGCTAGCGGCTACACACCCTTCTTCATGGTCTATGGTTCTGAGGTCGTCCTCCCAACCGACCTTGCTATGGAGCGCCAAGGATCAGGGCGTACAACGAACAGGGAGCCAAGGCATCCCATGAGGATGCCATGGACTAGCTAGACAAGGTGCATGATGTTGCCCTTCTCCACTCGGCCAAGTACCAACAGGCGTTGCAACGGTACCATAGCCGACGAGTGTGGGGTCGAGCCTTCAATGTCGGAGACTTGGTCCTCCGCCTTGTATAGAGCAACAAGAACCACCACAAGCTCTCCCCACTATGGGAGGGACTATACGTAGTTGTGGAGGTACTCCATCTAGGTGCCTACAAGCTCAAGACCATCGACGATGAAATCTTCACCAATGTTGGGAACATCGAGCAGCTACGTCGCTTTTACCCCAAATAAATGCACACTTTCTCTTATCAGTTTCATTATCAAAACCCCTCGATCCTTTGTGACTGTCGACATAGAATTTTCATCTCCATGTCGTGGACACACGCAGCAAGCCAGAAGGGTCCACTCGATGGAGCAGATCCGCCTAGCTTCAGCGCAAGGGTGGTCGATCCTACACAATCCTCCCGAGACGTGCCAGTCAATTTGACCCTGCAATTGATAAGGAGAGAAAGCTCATCAGTAATTAAGGGCGGAACGTGTCGGTGTTGTCAGACAGTCCCGAATGTGCAGCTCTGAGAGCCGATATGAGAGGAGATCGACTAAATAGTCGATTTCAGCATATTCATAAGAATAAATTGATTTAAGCTTATGGGGTCGTATAAGAAGAATCGTTATCATTTAGGATAAATATTATTTAAGCAAATATTAATCAATGGCAATAAGATATCAACGATGATCGGTTCATACTGAGCTAATGATTACAAGTAACCGAACTCCTTTTTATAAAGAGACAATTCAACACCACTTAACCATTTAATAAAGATAAATCTAATGAACATGTTAGATCTCATCCATCGCCATGACCAGTGGGGCATGAGGTAGAATCATGCAGGCCGAAGTAACAACAATAGACTCGACGACCCTAACTTATTACTAATATCAGTGGGGCATGAGGCAGAATCATGTAGGCTGTAATACAATAATAAGATCATGGGGCTAACATATCTTTCAACTTATCTCTACTTCAATGATCTCATAATGTGAACTATTCGTGAAAGCGCTCGATATCGGCTAAACAGCCGATTCAGGCATAGCGCATAGTTAAGGTCACGCCTTCTTAGGAATAGGTCTACCAACTAATGATCCTCACTCCACGGTGCCAACAGTGGGGTGAGAGGCAGAATCCCATAGGTCGTGATGACGGGCCATGGAACAGTTTTCATTAACTAATAGATCTACTCGAGATCAAACATGCCTTAACCGCATGCTATGCATGATTAAGATTGATGTAAAATAGCCAATAAAAGCATAACTCATCGCTTAAGATGTAGATTAAATCAACTTTAGATTAGCAAATGATGGGTTAAATAAGATATAAGACCGATCTAGATCAATCTCAATCGGGCAGAGTGATATTGCTGTAATTAGATAAACGATGAAAGCAATAAGCAATATCAGTAACTTAATGAATCTACCAAAGACTGCCATCCTAAGGTAGAGCCGATAACTTGACCTTGATTCAATTCAAGCAGTGGGGTGTGAGGCAGAACCACACAGGCCATTCTTGAATTAGACAAGAATCGATAACTATCCTATACCAGAGTCGCAGTGGGGGTCGACCGGATCAATGCAGCCATACAAGCAGAGGTATAAACCATGATGGTACTTACAGACAAGCAGTGGAGGTCGACCAGATCGATGCAGCCATACTCACTGAAGAACTCGCCGAGATCTACTCTACTACTACTCCTAAGGGGTGGCCAGAGCCGAAAAAAGTAATTGACTTGTATTTGATTGATTGTTGTTTTTTACAATAGCTGGGGTTTGGTATTTATACCCGGAGCCTAAAAACGAACCCTACTCGAGTACGACTTAATGCAATTCTTTGGTATGAAGGAAATATTCCTATCTTAAGATAACTTGGACTCTAATCTTTCCCCTTTTGTAGAGTCTAATATGTATCTTCTTGGCGCCAATCATATCCTATCATCGTTATCTACTGACATCATTCGAAGAGAATAGATCCAGTGTTGCATTCAATCCAGCAGATATCAATCTTTACTCTATCGACTCCTTGATTGGCATAATTCTAGAAGCCTACGAGTTTCCGCGCTCTTCTCCTAAATTTTGGTGTAAACACATGCCCCCCAATTTTGGGATAAAATTATTTTATCCCGAAATTCTGGTTCACTGGTTTATCACGTTGCAACTGCACCGTCCGAAATATATGCACGACTCCTGACTCCTTGGCTCGAGTTCTGTATAACATCCCAACAGTATATTTTGCAACTTACTCAGCCTGTTTGCCTTCTCCTTTCTTCTTAAGCCAACTTCAATAGCCGACGCCATCATCACCGAGGCCTCGAACCCTAGCAGATCATCTGTTCCAATGAGCTGCCGTCCAAGTGATCTCTGCTAGATCCAAACCAATTTTCGACCATGATGGTGACCATCGACCACGTCCCTGAGGTATATCTCCTAGTTCTCCATTTTCTGAGTATCGGCCGCCACCCCATATCTTCTTTCTTCTTGAATTTATTTTATCCGATTTCTAGGAAATGAGGAACGAGATCTTAATTCCATCAGCTGTCGTCCCTAATGCTTACTTTCTTGGGCCTATGGGTGATTCTGATCCATCTAATTTTATCCGCCAAGAAACCAACCAGATCCCTTTTAAACGGTCTATAGTGGATTCATCCTCCTAGAACAAAACTTCCTTTAGAAACTGGCCTAACGCACCTAAGGGATGGAGAGATTGGTTCTGTAGGGTATCTACGAAAAAAGGTAGAGACTGGGAGCTTTATGATCTGAATCAATGCTTAACACTTTGGTTGTCTGAAATGGAGAGGAATGATTCACTTTTGATCTCTGCTTCTTATTTCTGGTCTAATGCTCTAAATGCTTTCATTTTTGGTCATGGCCCAATGACCATCACTTTGGCCAACGTATACATGTTGACCGGCCTTAGGATTACTAGATCGGTGAAACCTTATGAGTATTTGAGTGCCAATCCCAAGAGATTGGCCAAAATTGTAGACTATACCGGATGGGCAAGTTACATTCTGAATCATATTAAAGATGGACCAACCGTCAGTGAAAGGGAATACGTGGCCTTTCTGAACATGTGGTTGGAAAGATTCATTTTATGCAGGTCATCTTGTGGTCCAACCTATAATCACAAACTCATGGTGGAGCACCTAGCATTTGGCAAGAATATCCCTTTTAGAAAATATCTGCTAGGAGCTGCTTATCATCTGATGTACTAGGTGGCTACCCAATTACTGAAGAATGAGCCGATACAGACTATCAGCGGTCCTTAGTGGCTGACATAATTGTGGCTCAATTTGTACATGCACAAGACTATAAAGCCTGACCTCAGAGACTTGAGCTTTCCCTCCTCTAATTTTGGTGAGGAATATAGAGGCAAAGAGGGAAGAACTTGACGGTGTACGAACTATGGCGAGGCTGCATCGGCCATACTAATCAACTCTAATGCTGGTCACCTCTTCAAAAAATTTTACAAAGGGTTTGATGCGGCCGTCCTGACTTGGCTACCTTATAATGAGGAGGATGAACTAATTTTTCCTTTCAGATTCTGATTTGAATCCGGCTGTTCGAACAAAACAACGACTGTGATCTTCAATTCTTTTGTTAAGCCCTGTGTTCTTCTAGCCAAATTTCATCACGATCGTGGTAAAATGATTAAAGGCTCCTCCGTCTCAAGCAATCCGCCAACCTATGAGTTTTACAATCCTTCGTTTGTGGCCCATCAGTTCGACTTCGATCAACTCCCCCCTTGTCTGTTCTTCAAGAACACCCTGAAGCCGAGGGAACATATTAGTGACGTGCTAGAAACTTCTAGAGTCTTCTAATTGGGATCAGACCTTCCTTCTTTTTCCTTGCATGACTGGGTCAGGGCCAGCTTTTCTTCCAATCTCTTTTGACTCCTGGTGGCAAGAATGGCATTCCCATCTCTTCTGTGGGCCGGTCTATCCTCTGTGCATAGCTGTGGACGGGGAATTTGCTTCTGATAGTGAGGTAATCCCTTCATTCTCTTTTTGGAGAAATTACTTGGCAAACCTTCTTGCCAACTGTCCTAACCGATCCTTATAGGATATTGAATTTGATCCTCCAAGACGGGATAGGAGAGGGCGTCCGATAGATTACCAGCCGTCATGCCCAGTTTCAAGGATGGGATCAACCGCACCTTCTTTGAAGAAGTTGATGGGAACCCATGCTGCTCCCGTGATCATGACACGTCCATCTCCTAAGCACAAAGTGGTTCCAGGGGCAACTCAGAAAGCCACTACTAGAAAAAGACTCTATAGGACAAGACTATTAGCTGCTCAGGTGAACGATTCACACTTTCCTCAAACTAATGTTCAATTTTTATCTCATTTTTCTTCACAGTTATCGAGCATCGCGTCGCAGTCTACTTTGGGTGCGGGACAGCTATCTCAGGCACTTGATCCATCACCAACTGAACCTTCATCTCAGGAGAAGCCAATTTTAGTAGAGGCAACTGATGCTTTCACGATGGCAGAAAATGTGAGTTTTATCCTTGATATTCCTTGGAGTACTTTCCTTTTAATTTCTTGATTTGCCCGGCTTTCCAACCTTTATTTAATCATTTGTCACGCTAGACATCTTCTGAGGAAATACCCGTGCAAGAGCAGGGGCCTGGTAGTTCACCTATTGACAACGATCCCATTGACGCTGGGAATAGTCCCATTGTTGATACTCATACTGCCGATTCCCCAACTCAGCACACATCTGATGGTAAGGAAATCGTATGCTTGGCATATTCCTCTACAATAAACATGAATAAAAATCTCCTCTTGCCATTGCAGATATCAGCGCTGAAAATCTAGAGCCGATTCAACCAGATGCTATTGGTGCATCACCAGCTGTTCCCCCTCTTCTGATAGAGGCTACTACAGAGAAGGTATTGTATCTTTTCACCATCCATTTTTGAGACAAAACTGATTCAAACCTCTTAATCAAGATTTCCCCTATATACAGGCACTCGATCCTCCAGTACAGAGTTGTTCTTTCAATCTTGAGGAGTATTTTGATGAAGATGAAATCAGATCTTCAGCCGCCTCTTCTGTTGAATCCTTGCTAGAGGAGACCAGAAATTGGCTAAAAGATATACTATCTATATTTGAGAAGAACATGGTTGATTTGGTCTAGGATACTAAATCAATGCAACGAGTCTTCTTGGCTATTTAGGGTGATCCATCCCCAGCTCTCTCCAAGGTCCTATCATATTTGCCTATTTTCGAAGATCAGGCCTTGAAGGTGAAAACAATCCAGAGGAACTTGTCCAACCGTGAAGCCTTGCTGGCCAAAAGGGACTCCAACAGGCAAGAGATCAAAGAACTAACACAGTCGATTGATGCTCTAAAGAACTCTTCCCTCGGGACTAATCTAGAGTTGTCTCAATTGGAAGCCAAACGTGCAGAGCTTGAGAGGGAGCTGGAAAACATGAAGGCCGCCATTGATCATCGCAAGTCTACTCTGGCTCAAATACCTAATGCCATCAAACAGAAAAAATAGGAACTGTTGGCCAAAGTGAAAGAAAGTAGAACTATTCATAGCAGCCTTGAGAACGCCCCTGGAACAGCTGAAGAACGCGAGCGCAAGATTGCAGAGGCTAATGCTGTCCGGCTTGCAATACTGATAATCATTCAGGATGTTCTGAACGTGTAATCCATAGGTCGACATATATATCTTGTGTACGATAACTATATCTGTCTTATTGTATTTCTTTCTTCAACCGAAGAGCCGATTTGAAAATAGCCGATTCTAGATTTACGATCTTGGTCTTAATTGAATCTAAAAATGTGGCTTTTATTGTGAGAACCTCTTGACCTTCTGCCTTTAGTCGCCTAACGCCGCATCTTTCTCGATATTTAGCGAGGCGGCGCTTCGCTTTCTATTAATTGCGGTTGCCTTTTGTACTTCCTCGAGGCGTCCGTCTCTTCGCTCCACGGCTTCAAATACCAGCCGAGGGCTCCAGCCTCGAACACATCTATATGTGCAACCACTCCTGTTCCTTTGCACTTCTCCACCTTCACAACCCTCTAGCAGTTTTCTCCCTTTCCAATAGATCCAAGCAACTTCATGGCCAGTGAGGACAACCACGGTAAGCGCACGATGGAGGAGACTCTGGAGGAGAACATGTCGGTGAGCTAGTACCTCCGATGCATGAGGTGAGATTGGTGCCTTCTGCTTATGGCGATGATTTGCAACTTTCTATTCATAGGTGTGAACTCTTATTCCTAGGTTTGTTGTGAACAACAGGCTTCGTCCTCTTCCTAGGGCTGGTGAACCTTCTGATGCCGTGTCCTCTGTGCCATCCTCATCGTCAAATTCCTCCGATTCGTATAACGGTAATGATGCTCGGCGTTTCCTCCGGGAGTGGAGGGCGGCTTAGAACCGCTACTTCGAGGCGACTTGAGAAAATGGCCAACTCGAGATCCATCTTGGGGCTTCTCAGGCCGCTCTTCATGCGGCCGAGGAGGAGGCCAGCACCGTTCGAGCGTGGCTGGCCGAGTCTGACGCTGTGGTAACAGGTAAGATGATCTTCAAGGATGTTTCCATTCTAATTTCTTACTGCCTTCATCTTGATAGTTTCCTCCTTTTTTGTGATCATTAGCCCTGATGATGCAGTTGGAATCTCTCCAACTGGCAGCGAACACGTCTATTGACGCTGTCAATGCCCGCGGCTCCCTTATCAATGCTCGTCTCCACGACGTTCTGGCCCATGTTCGGGAGATCACCCTCCATGGTGTTTGTCATGGTGTGGCGGTGGCGCTGACCGCGGCACAAGTTCAGACTAGGTACGAACTCCATGCCATGGAGGCTGGTTTCCCATCGGGCGATAGCCTTGAAGAACATGAGGACTTGCTTGAAGAGTTTGTCATGGCAGTGGAGGCCATAGTGGACATCACATCTGCTCAAGATGTAGTGAACAAGGTCTTCGATTAGTTTGTACTTAGGGTAACCTGATGAACAAAGACTCATGTCCTTTCATGAATGTATCTTAGTACAACGCTCCTGTGTATGACTGTTCTTATCTTTTTTGTTTTTGCTCTGTAGGCAATAAATATCATATCAGCTTTTACTATCTTCGAAGATCTTTCATTTTTGAACTAGAGGCGATACCTTCCTAGTATTGGCTATTGGAGCCGAGAATGAATCGGCTATCAAATTTAGATGTTAGAATAACATCTCTTCATGCATTTTTCATTCCAAAGATCAAACGATCAATTAATCCAAGTCAAGCATCCTATTAAGCAAAATAGAACTTCTCTTAAGAAATCCATTAACTCTGAATCGCACTTACACTTTGATTCAGCATTCACCTACATCGGCCTAAACCCATTTCCAATACTCAATGTTTATTTTTCCTTAACTCAATGGCTGACATGATGCCATGATTATTGATTAAAACAAACTTTCAGAGCTGATTGCTTGAACCGGCTGTTGGCCTTCATTGTTAATCCTGATGAAGCCTCTTTCCCATGTTTTGCCAGAAAGGCATTCGAAATCTCCTAATTCCCAAAACACTGGATCGGCTATTGTGATGCTCATAGACTCATCAGCGTGAACCACCTCGACATCATCCCCATGCCATTGAATCAAACATTGATGCATAGTTGATGGCACGCAATAGTTTGCGTGAATCCAGTCACGATCGAGGAGTAAACTATATGAGCCTTTTCCATCGATGACAAAGAACGTTGTGAGCAGAGTTTTACTCCCGATTGTCAACTCAATGTTTATTGCCCCTGGGTCTTAGATGTATTTCCT
Organism: Miscanthus floridulus; assembly: GCF_019320115.1. Lineage (NCBI taxonomy): Eukaryota > Viridiplantae > Streptophyta > Magnoliopsida > Poales > Poaceae > Miscanthus > Miscanthus floridulus. Next base: position 82,480,706 of record NC_089580.1, on the reverse strand, counting down.
CTTAAGTCTCTAAGCATCATGTCAGTCTCAAAAAAATCTCCTGGTCCCTTGCCAAGCTTACAAAAAGTAGTGTAATCCATAAGATTGACAAAAGCACCTCCGTCCACTAACATTTTGTTCATTGGCTTCCCATCAACAAAACCTTTTATGTATAAAGCCTTCAAGTGCCGATGTTTGACTGGCTTATCAAATATCGCTTGGTGGGTAACCATCAACTTGGCAACCACCTCTTCATACTCTGATTCATCGAAGTCTGAGTAAACTTCCTGACCTGCCAGAGCTTTGAATTATGATGGTAATAGAAAAGCCATTTGGATATTAGCCAGTGATTGCTTCTTATCAACTATTTGCTTGGTATGCCACACTTGAGTTTTACCGGATGGCTGAGCCTACTCTATCTCCTTATTCCTTAGGCATTGCACTCTTCTCTTCTGGCTTCTTGTTAAACCTCTGGGGTACCATTGGCCTTCCTGCCAAACATGTTCCCTCTAGTTGCTTCCTTCTTCATGATCAACCCAGTCTTGGTCAATAACTCTTTTTCCTAACCGATCATGAATACTTTTATTTTTTAAGCGTCGATCCATGTTATTATGATGATATGCATCCTAGGCATGGATAGACCGGCAGTTGACTTGAGATTGCCTAAACTCCTAATATTGATTGCTGCATTCTAGACAGTCATGTCTGGTAGGCAATTTCAAACCTTCGTTCCACCAGTATCTGAAGAAAGGACAATTCTAGTGTGATTCAGCTTGCTTCCTTTCATACCTCTCTTCTTCCAGTTGACGCTGGTATTCTTGATCCTCTGACCATTGCAGATAATCTTTTTCCTTCTGCCGCTGCCACTTGTTTAACAGGATCCAAGATGTGACTCGTGGCTTTGTCGCTCCATCCTTTGACGTCTCCCCCTACTCATATTTGCTCCTCTGTTGATTACAACATTTTCTAATCTCTCTGTATTTATCAGCCGATATTTGCATCTTGGGATCAACTGTTTTAGCTTCTCTCGATTTGGCCGATGTTAGGACCTTAGTTTTCCCTTTGAATAGCCCAACATCAACCATATTTTGATCTCCTAGGAAAGGATTATCATCCACCTTTATCTTCCGAGGTGTATCAAACTTGAGCCTCCCTTGCTGAATAGCCCTCTGTATATGCTGCCAGAAAATTCTGCATTCATTGGTGGAATGAGAAGTAGCATTATGGAACTTGCAGAATTTTTTATTCTTCAACTGTTCAGGGGGCAACATAACATGATTGTCTGCCAATTTGATCTGGCCATTCTCAAGTAAGAAGTCAAAGAGCTTGTCTGATTTTGTGACATCAAAGTCATAGCTCTCCTCAACTCCTCTTTCCCAAGGATTTGGCACCATTATTGTCTTCTTGCCATAATTCCATTCAGCTGCAGCAACCTCCTCTTCTTCATCTTCATAGCCATCATCTGCCGAGTATGGATCGTAAACTTCGGCTACGATGGTACTCTTCTAGAATGGGTATCTCTGCGCATACTCTGGAATTGGCTATTGAGTGCTGCTACTCGTTGAGCCAATTGACCCAAGTTGTCAAATTCTTGTCCTAGCAGCTTTTCTTTCTATATTGGCAACATTCCTTGGACAGCTAAAGCAGCTAGCTGATCATCGACCAAGTTCAATGAGAAGCACAAGTTCCTAGTCTCTTGGAATCTCTGAAGAAAATCAATGCCCAATTCATTAGTCCTCTGTCTCATGGTTGTCAAATCGGTTATCTTCTTTTCTCCAGTCCTAGTGTAAAAATATGTATGAAACTTCTTTTCTAGGTCAGCCCAATTGGCAATAGAGTTGACTGGTAGTGATGAAAACCAAGTGAAGGCTGGCCCTGACAGGGATAAGGAGAAGAAACGAACTCGATGGGCATCCTCAACTGACGCTTCGCCCAATTGTGTAAGATACCGACTGACATATTCTATTATGCTTGTACTGTCTTGACTGGTGAACTTGGCGAACTCTGGGAGCCTATAATTTGTAGGAAGAGCGACCAAATCATACCATTCTAGATATGGGCATTTCTACGAAAAGGTCAGCCCCTTTGGTTTTAGACTGAACTGATTCTTTATCATCTCGGTCACCTTCAGTAGCAACTCGTCAGCTTGCGGATTTGGGTTTCTCGGTACTTGCTGACCCATCTGTGGATTGAAATCACGTGTGCCTTGATATCCTAGATTTGGCATCATGTGGAGGGTGTTATAATCCTGCCATAGTGATAGCCTTGTGGAATCTCAATCTATTGGGTCCTTTGCTATGTCGCTGCTGGAAGTCTCTGATTATAGACATAAGGATCTATATCTCTATGGATCCCTTGAATTGATGGTGCTATTTTTTGAGCTAACGGCGGTATGTGGCCTGATGTGCCAAAATTGATCACCTAATTCTGACCTTGCCCCACCGGTTGTTGCACATACTGTATTGATGGTCTAGGATTGTACTGTATCTAATTCGTAGTAGTACCTAGAGTTTGTTCAGATGAACCTTGAAGTATCTGGACGTCACCATTACCAGCTGGTGCCGCTTCTTGATGGCTATTACTGACTTGATTAGTCCCTTGAGTCGATGAATCTAGAATGTTGTAACAAGTTGATCCAACCTGACCAACTAGAATTCCATGAATCGCCTCTTTCATGGCGTTGTGAAATGCGTCAACAAAAGCTTCATTGCGGCTTGATATGGCATCACGAACAGATTTGTCTATGGCTTCCGTAAAGAAATGCCTGTCTTCAGCTTCGACTGTATCTGTCTGCCCGTGTAGTAGAACTCTTGATAGTGGAAATTTCTGAATAATTGTGCTGTCACGTGTTTTAGTGTAGGACAACAAACACTTCTTCTGAAATTCTTCTGTAGCTTTGTTGATGGTATCCTTATCTTCATCAGGTAGGTCTTCATAATGTACCATAAGGATGTTGTCATTGTTGTGAGCCGCCATGACGATTGTGGCGTCCCACTAGGCGTGCCAGAAACATGTGTCGACATAGAATTTTCGTCTCCGTGCTGAGCACACACGCAACAAGCCAGAAGGGTCTGCTCGATGGAGCAGATCTGCCTAGCTTCAGTGCAAGGGTGGTCGATCCTACACAATCCTCCCAAGATGTGCCAGTCAATTTGACCCTGCAATTAACAAGGAGAGAAAGCTCATCAGTAATTAAGGGTGGAACGTGCCGGTGTAGCCAGACAGTCCCGAATGTGTGGCTCTGAGAGCCGATACGAGAGGAGATCAACTAAATAGTCAATTCCAGCATATTCATAAGAATAAATCGATTCAAGCTTATGGGGTCATATAAGAAGAATCGGTTATCTTTCAAGATAAATATTATTTAAGCAAATATTAATCAATGGCAATAAGATATCAACGATGATCGGTTTATACTGAGCCAATGATTACAAGTAACCGAACTCCTTTTTATAAAGAGACAATTCAACACCACTTAACCATTTAATAAAGATAAATCTAATGAACATGTTAGATCTCATCCATCGCCATGACCAGTGGGGTATGAGACAGAATCATGCAGGCCATAGTAACAACAATAGACTCGATGACCCTAACTTATTACTAATATTAGTGGGGCATGAGGTAGAATCTTGTAGGCCATAATACAATAAAAAGATCATAGGGCTAACATATCTTTCAGCTTATCTCTACTTCAATGATCTTGTAATGTGAACTGTTCGTGAAAGCGCTCGATATCGGCTAAACAGCCGATTTAGGCATAGCGCACAGTTAAGGTCATGCCTTCTCAGGAGCGGGTCTACCAACTAACGATCCCCACTCCATGGTGCCAATAGTGGGGTGAGAGGCAGAATCCCACAGGCTATGATGACGGGCCATGGAACAGTTTTTATTAACTAATAGATCTACTCGAGATCGGACATGCCTTAAGCGCATGCTATGCATGATTAAGATTGATGTAAAACAGCCGATAAAAGCATAACTCATTGCTTAAGATGTAGATTAAATCAACTTTAGATTAGCAAACAATGGGTTAAATAAGATATAAGGCCGATCCAGATCAATCTCAATTAGGCAGTGTGATATTGCTGTAATTAGATAAACGATGAAAGCAATAAGCAATATCGGTAACTTAATGAATCTACCAAAGACTGCCATCCTAAGGTAGAGCCGATAACTTGACCTTGATCTAATTCAAGCAGTGGGGTGTGAGGCAGAATCACACAGGCCATACTTGAATTAGACAAGAATCGATAATTAGCCTATACCAGAGTTGCAGTGGGGGTCGACCAGATCGATGCAGCCATACAAACAGAGGTATAAACCATGACGGTACTTACAGACAAGCAGTGGAGGTCGACCGGATTGATGCAGCCATACTCGCTAAAGAACTCGTCGAGATCTACTCTACTCCTACTCCTAAGGGTGGCTGGAGCCGAAAAAAGTAATTGACTTGTATTTGATTGATTGTTATTTTTTACAATAGCTGGGTTTTGGTATTTATACCCAGAGCCTAAAAACGAACCCTACTCGAGTACGACTTAATACAATTCTTTGGTATGAAGGAAATATTTATATCTTAAGATAACTTGGATTCTAATCTTTCCCCTTTTGTAGAGTCTGATATGTATCTTCTTGGCGCCAATCATATCCTGTCATCGTTATCTGCTGACATCATTTGAAGAGAATGGATCCAGTGTTGCATTCAATCCAGTAGATATCAATCTTTACTCTATCGACTCCTTGATTGGCATAATTCTAGAAGCCTGCGAGTTCCCGTGCTCTTCTCCCAAATTTTGGTGTAAACAGTGACATTCGACCCTAGCAAACAGCAAGGGATCGGGCCTCACTCGGGGGCTGATATGAGTATATTTATCCTGCAAACATTGTCTGTGCCTACCCCCTTTTCTCATGTTAATGCCTAGGAGCTAGGTTTTTGGGAACAAACTCTGAGTATAACTCATTGGACTGTGAGAAACCTACGCCCTAGCAGTTATGGCACCTTCGCTCACCAACATGATCAGAGCTGGCTCACCCACACTCCGTGCTTTCATGACCTTAACTATGGAAAGGGTCGAAATGCACTGTACCTTTTTTTACAAAAAGGGGGAGAAGAGCTAAAAAGTTGTTTGCTATAATGAAGATTAAGAGCTTGTCCATTTTGCACAATTTCATCACTCGGCTTACCTACCTAACCAAATTCTTGCGTGGGATGTTTTCATTCTCTATTTCCGTAGGAAAAACTTGTCTCAACAGGTAACATGAGTCAATCGGACGGCTTGGCCACTAACGAGAAGCGGGTAAGGAGTAGACAGGATCACACCCATATCCGGTGGAGGTTTTCCGAACCCATCACTCTTACCATCGATGTAAAACTGGTGCCCAGGTCGATCGAATGGCTCCAAACCACCATCGAGAGAAAAGCACCCTTACTTACTTACTTTACGTATTAATTTTGATACCGAGCCTCCGACCCCAGCAATGGCAAGGGGTCAGAAAATCACTCAGGGGCTGGCGAGAGTGTCTATTCGCTAGACATTCTCTTTGCCTGACCCCTCCTTATGTTTAAAAACTAGAGGCACGGTGTGCGGGTGCAAACTTTGAGTAAGCCTGGTCGGACCGCTAGGACCCTACGCTCCAGCGGCTACGGCATTTTTGTCTACCAGCGTGATGAGAGTCTTTGCCTCTGCACTCCAAACTTTAAACTCCACCTTCTCGGGAAGGGTTTGGAGGGGCCTACCTATGGAATCTCCACCGAGGAGATGCTATTAGGTCGCCTAAGTCGATCGAACAGCTCAGGCAACTGCTGAGAGACAGATATGGAAGACTGGGAGACCCATGTAGGTTACGTTGGCCCCATCATGAACATCGAACCTGAACCCCGCACAGGCGTATCCGGTAAGAACTCCCAGAACCCGTCACCTGTGCCATCGAGGTAACATCACCGACCCCTGCTATTTCTTTATATGATCATTCATTCATCCATTTTCATTCATACATTCATCTCATGCATCCAAGCATTGAATATACAATTGCTGCATCACAATGCTTCATGTCGCTTCACGAAGCGATAGTCATCTCATTCGATATGAGTGGTGACTGACTAAGGTTCCAAGGCCGGCATGTGAAGGGCTCGAGGCCGCCTTGTGTCAAACAGAGTCAAGGGAGAAAAACTGAGATGAGCCCCAGCGGCCATGCCCAACCCCGCTCAGAAGCGAATAGGGACATCTCAACCTTTCTCATTCAATTTTAACCTTAAGCCAAGCCCACAGAATCTCCATCGAGGAGAGTCCAATGGGCCACCTGAGCCTATCGAACGGCTCGGGCATCCGCCGAGAGGCGTGTTAAGAAGTAGCGAAATGACACATAAGGGCTCTACCGACCCCATCAGTGGATGATGGACCCGGATTCCACTCGAACATGCCCATTAGCGAGCTCACCGAGCGCAACACTCGAGCCATCGAGGCAAGTGTCGTTAGCTCAGCCCCTTAGGTTGTGGAAACCGAGGACGGGGTGACGCATGAAACACGGCCGACCCCTACCGAACCCCATGGGGCTTGGGGGCTTGAGCCGCCCGATCCTAGATCGAGAGACCGAGGTTCAAAGGCCGACTCATGAAGGGCCCGAGGCCGCCTCGTGCCGAACAAAAGCTAGGGGAGAAAACATAGAAGAGCCCCAGCGACCGTTGCCCGTCCCGCCTAGAAGCAGACAAGATCGTCTCAACCTTCTCGTTCGATCCTAACCTCTAGCCGAGCCCATAGAATCTCCATTGAGGGGGAATCTGTTGGAAGACGGGTTAAGGAGCAGCGGAATGCCACATGAGGGCTTCGCTGACCCTATCACAAGAGATGAAACCAGAGTCCGTTCAAACATGCCCATTAGCGAGCTCACTGAGCGCGTAGCGAGCTCACTGAGCACGTCACTCGAGCCATCGAGGCAAGTGACGTTAACTCAACCCCTCCGGTTGTAGAAACTACAGACGGGGTGATAGTCACAAAAATGAGCCAACCCTCGACCGAATTCCCGCTATGCGCGGGGTCTCGAGGAAGGTTAGACTTATGAGGAGACCGAACGATCGATCATAGAACGATAGCTAAGATCTCAGGGAGGGGGTATGTGTGAATACAAGAGATGCTTTCTCCTACTAAGTTTTGCTATCCTCTCCTCGATTTTCAGTGACATTCGACCCCAGCAATGGCAAAGGGTCGGAATTCACTCAGGGGCTGATGAAGGTATAAGTACACCTTTTCTGAAATAGTCACCACGTCAGACCTCTTCCTCATGCTAAGCCTAGCGACAAGGTTTACAGAAATGAACAACTGAGCATCCCTGGTCGAACTACAAAAAGCCTACACCTCGGTGGCTACGGTGTCTTTGCTCACCAACATGATCAAAGTTTTGCTCTTACACCTCGTACCCTATGGTCTTAACGAACGAGAGTGTCAGAATGTGTTAGCCCCTTTTTTCACATACAAAAAGGGAAGAAAACAAGTTCAATCAAACAAAATGAAGTTACAAAATTGTTTTTACGATACATAAAGGTCGGCACTTGTCCACAGATTATAATAATGTTCATCCGACCTATTTGACTAACTAGCCCCTCAGGGGGAGAACTATGTCTTCAACTTTGTCCGCCAGGTCCCACGCAAGAGGAGCCACCATCGTCTCTATCTCGTCCAACTCGGAGGCTTCATAGCCAGGTGCGAAACCAAGGCTCATTGTCTCCAAGTCGATGCTATCCGCATAATGTGAACGAGCAATCACAAAGGCTTGGGTGACTCCAGCGTGAAGAGCATCCCTCTCGAGCAGGCACACCTACACCATGATATTGACAGCACGGGCCACAAGCGAGCTGGTCTCCTCAGACCGCACCACCTCTAGGTCATCATAGACCACTCTGAGGGCAGCGCTTAGGAGACTGAGCTCATCGCTCTCTGTGTGAAGGTTCCTCCTCGCCTCGGCGAGCTCCGTAGCTAGCCTAGCAGAGACACCCTCAGCCTCCAGCCTTCGGGTTGTCATGGTTCCGAGCTTGGCCTAGAGGGAGTCGATCCTCTGCTCCGCCTTGTCGCGCTCTCAGACAGCCTGGTCACGCTCATCGTGGGCCATGCTACGCTCCAAGTGGAGTCTCCCCGCGATATGGAGCAGCTCGTCTTGCTCCTTGCATAGCCAGGTGACCGCCTTAGCATCCTGACTCGCCCTCCGCGCCAGGGCTACGAACATCTCTTCGGCAACTAGCTTCAGCTCCCGCTCCTTCTCGGCCTCGGCTAGGGGGTAAAGGATCCGCTAGGAGGTCTCAGCATCCCTCTAGAGCAGTTGGTCTCGCTCAATCCTGACTCTGGCGGCCTCCTCCTCATCTTGCCGCACCCTCACCAATAGGGCCTCGAACGCCTTCTCGGTCTCCTCCTCATACCGATGGGCCTCGGCCTCCTGTAGTCAGAGACTGTCCGCCTCCTCGACTAGGGGAGTCAGCTTGGCCACCCTCTGTTGGGTGGCAGCAAGCTGAGCAGCCACATCCCCATGCAGCTGGGCCTCTTCGACGAAGCGGTCCTAGTTCTCCTTCTGCTCGTGAAGGAACCGGGATTTCTCCTGGCTATGAGTGATAAGAGACTGAAAAAAGACAATGATTAGAACACAAAATACATGAAGAAAAAGGAGGGCAAAATGCAAGGTTGAGTGAATATCCGGCCAGTGGGAACGATGACTTCGCGCAGAGCGCCCCTGGCATGGTCCAAGGCTTTTAGCGCGGTTGCAATCCCCTCGTCAAGACTCTCCCGCTCCATGCTCTCAGTAGCATCATCGAGGGCGAAGAGTATCGATGTTGGGTCTTATGGGTTCATCCACCGGAGCAGCGTCTCACCCCGCATGGGCGAATGGCTGCCCCCCGATGTCACGACCAGGGATGATTCCTCGCTGGTCCACTCCGCCACCACCGCAACGTTCGGGGACCCCTCGGCTGCGTCCCCCTCCATCCAGCTTACGTCGACCGCCGTCACTTGGGCCGCTGATGGCGCGGATCATGTCGCTTCCTTGGGCACCACCACGATCGCATCCAGCTACGCTTGGCTTGTCATAGTCACTGCCACCTCCACCTACGTCAATGGGGCCGCGACCGGCGGTGTCGCGCCTACCGTGGTCGGCGCCACAAGCGCGAGCGGCAGCTCCGTTCGCTCCAACATCGGCAGTGGAATCGCCTTCATTACCGGTTGCTCAACGACCTCTGGGGGCACTCCCTTAGCCCCGACGCTCGCTTGTCCTGCTGAGGGCATGGGTGACACCGCAAGCAGTGCCTCACCAGCCAGCGACACAGTCACACCAGCGCCGCTCCCGCCCAAGATGGGTGCGATGTTGGCTGACGGCCACCATCTCGCCTAAAGGGCGATGCTCTTCTTGGGTGCCAGCACCAAAAAGTTGCCCCATCTCAAGATGCTACAAGAAACAAAAGGCATAAGTCATGCTGAAAGCGGAGAAAAATAGATAAAACAGAGGAGTTGATGACTTACATTGGCGCTGTTGGGCGGTGGATATGTTTGGGGGACGAACCCCTAGGCCCCTGCTCCACCTCGTCGGGTCAGGGCCGTTTTGAGCCCGCCCCCTGCTCCTGGGCAGAGGGACTCACTTCCCTTGTGTCCAGGGGCACAATGGCGGAGCCATCCCCTCCATTGGCACCTCGGGTGTGGCGGTGGATCCGCTCGCCCCTATTGGCTATTGGGGCGCAGCAGCAGAGACACCCCCTCCATTGGCACCTCAGGCGCCGTGGCAGATCCGCCCACCCTTGCTGGCTCTTGAGGCACAGCGGTAGGTCCCCCCCCTCTGCTAGCACCTCAAGCACAGCGGTAGGTCTGCCTGCCCCTGCTGGTTCTGAGGGCAGGCCAATGGTCCAGCCTATCTCCACCGGCCTCACGGACGTGCTTTCCCCTCCATGATACGGGAAAGGTCCCGACCCCAGCAAGGATGAGCGGGTACTTGTCAGCATCTCCTCGCTCTTCAAGCCATCATGCTCGGTGTCATCAACTACCTCATCATCTTCTTCCTCGTCATCGTCATCGTCACTATCAATTTCCTCCCCTCGCTCCTACGCACGCAATTTCTACTGTTTCTTCTTCCTCTTGTCCTCCTTCGCTTTCCTCTACCGCTCGACCTCAGCATGGTTCGCTGCCCTCATGGATAGGTCCCTCAGCAATGGAGCTAGGAGATCCGTGAGGATGAGGTCCCTTGGCTGTTCCCCCAATCTCAATGTCAGTATCAAGGGGTCGGAGGTTCAATTGAAGAAGAAGGCACGATGAAGAGAAAACTTACAAGGACAATGTACCCTGGTTTCGGCCGCATTGGGGGATGCCCCGGCACTAGGTACACAAATTCAAGAGAGGCGCCCGCGCTGTCCTGAGAAGGCTCCATCGCCTCCTTGATGCGCTGTGCGACTTCAGAGGGAGAGAGCGCCTCCTCGGCAAGCGTCGTCCCATCGATGATGCCCCAGGCGCCATCGCGTACAGGGGAAGCACGCGCCTCATCAGTGGTGCCACCCTCCTCGCATGGTAGGCGTCGATGATTCTTGACCCCTCCAGCCCCTTCTCCTTCAGGAAGCGGATGGCGGTGAGATGGACCTAGATCCTCTTCTTGTCCATCTCTGGGACGTCCCACTTCCTCCATGAATCTGGGGCCTCTTCGATTAAGCGCCTGGTAAACTCCAACAAGGGGCAGCAACATCATTCTTGAGATAAAACCAATGCGAATGCCACCCCTTGTTGGAGGTCAACAACTGCATTGCCGGGTAGTCGTCGACCCGGTTATTCCGAGGCTAGATGCCGGCGCATCCCATCGGCACATTCAGCTCCTGCCTCTTCTCCCTCTTCTTCTGGAGGGTTACAGTGAAGAAGTGTCGCCATAGATCAAAGTTGGGGTTGATCCCCAGGAATCCCTCACACAGGGTGACAAACGCCGCCATGTGTTGGATCCCATTGGGGTTGAGGTGCTGTAGCTCTATCTTGTAATAGTGCAATAATCCTCGAAGGAATCTGTGGGTGGGGGTGGTGAATCCGTGCTCATGGAAGCGCATGAATGAGATGACGTAACCATCGGGCGGCGATGACACATCCTCCTCACCAGGCAGCCACCACTCCTCGGTGGAGGTCCGTGCATAGAGAAGACCGCGGTGGACAAGGCCCTCCAGGCGCTGGAGGGTGACATTAGAGCGACACCACGGCTCCATTGGAAGATGGGGTGGGTGGATGTGAACTCGACGATGGCTAAGACGCGGATGCAGAGAACATAGGCGATTGGCGGCGGAGGTTGCAGATGCGAAGGCAAGGAGGCAAAGTATGAAACCCTGGGGGCGAACCATTTGGTTTTATAGGGGCGATGGATGCGAGGAAAGCAACCATCCACCTAGATCTCCGCGCCTCCCACGATCTGCCACCACGTCATGCCGTGGGATACGCGCACACAATCCCTATCCTTTTCTTCAAGAAACTCACCGGATGTTTCACTCAAAAGCGCATCTACGGCCCGTCTGGGCCTAGGAGTCCGATGGTTGGCCCATCAACAGGTCCAACTATCGCTCCAAGCACTCCTACGACAAAGGGTAAAAATAGTTGGGCCCCGTAAGTGGCCAGCGCCCAGGCACATGAGCACCACGAGCATCTCGACCCACGATTAAGTCTCAGTCAGGCTTACCCTGACCGGATCCCTGTGAACGGGATACCGAGACCCCAATCGAACTGTCCAGCTAACAAACCATCAAAACTCACAACCACACCCGCGAAGGGTCTGACCTCGGCAAACAAGGGAATCACCATCCCCAGGGCACGCCGTGGGGAACAAGAGAAAGCTAGGGCCCGCAAAGTCCTCCCTTTCAAAAAACCCTCCGAAGGAGTATTCTACTCCTCCATAGGCTCAGGGGCTACACCCACCGGGTGCGCTCACGCGTACCCGCTGGCAAGTCAAAAAAAACCTTTGAAGAAGTATTCTACTCCTCCGCTGGCTCAGGGGCTACACCCACCAGGTGCGCTCGCGCGCACCCGCTGGCAAGTCAAAAGATCCCCTAGATGATTCTACTTGAATTGCCCAGGGGCTACTGTCAGGCACCAATAGTAGGATACCCGAAAAGGAGGAGTTGATACCCATCAACGCTAATTCATCAGAGCGATCAAGAATGCGACTACATTTCTCAGTTGGCCCCGCCTTGTCCAAACCACCAAAGCCGCAGGCTCTGTTTCGTCTGATCGACCGACCCCGAGGGTTCGGAACGCCTCATCCCGACGTCTGAGGGTTGGCTCCACCTCACCCGACATCTGGGGGCTGGCTACGCCTCACCCGACATCTGAGAGCTGGCTCCGCCTCGCCTGATGTCTGAGGGCTGGCTCCGCCTTGCCCGACGTCTGGGGGCTGGCTCCGCCTCGCTCGATGTCTGAAGGATGGCTTCGCCTCGCCCGATGTCTAAGGACAGGCTCCGCCATGCCTGATCCTTGAGGGATGGGTCTGCCTCGCCCGACCCCCAAGGGGTGGCAACGCCTCGCCCGACGTCTGCGCGTGACTCCTTCCTAACGACGTGCACAGATAAGGTAGGGCACTCAAGTCAACCGCAATACCAAGGACTATACCCTGCACACCTGCAGGAAAGTACTGTCAGGATATTACAAGAAGGGCACTTTGAGACCTTTCAGGCATGTCAGAGCCCAAACAGTGTTGTAGGCGCCGATATTTATCTTACAGTGTTGTTGGACGCCGCCATCTACCCTTAGGCACGGATCCTAACGGAAGCTCACGACAATCACTATGGTCTAGGAGAAAACTCTCGTCACCTACAGTAACGAATGTACAGTCACTGCGTCGTCTGCTCCCTGTATGGCCGCGGATCAGCACCCTGGTCCGCCGCGCCGCCCGCTGGAGCGGGATGGGACGTGACAACTTGTTGGCAATGCTAGGACATGTCATCATCAGCGGACAGACGCACAGCGTCGCCCTATCAGGATCAGCGAACATGCACTCGACGTGGAGTTATCCCTGGCACCGCCTGCCATGTCAGCGGGGCCGACATAAAGGAAAAGGAAGACCCGGCATCTTTGAAGGACCTCCTTTGCCTCTTGTTTTCCTCTTTTCTCTTATTTGTAATCCCTGCTCTCCCTTGGCCTATAAAGGGAAAGGCAGGGAACCCCACTAAGAGGATCGATTCGACACATCACGCATCACATCACACATAGCTGAGCAGCAACTAAGCTCTCAGTACCGATTCGATCTTTCCATCAGAGACTTGGGACATGTCCCTCTCTCGCCCGTTTGTAACCCCTACTATGAACTTTTCAGTGCTAATAACACGAGCAACAGCCATGAACTGGACGTAGGGACATTCTGCCCGAGCCAGTATAAACCTTATGTCTTTTTAGCACACCATCCGAACCAGATGCACAATAACACAAATTTACTCGTTGGCGTTTACTCAAACACCGACAATTAGCCCTTATTATTAGGCTATAATTAGCTCATATTTAATCGATTTTTACAAGATAGGATAATTTGTAGCCTAGGATCCAAACAGACCCTAACTACCTTGTATACTAGCTAATATTGTTAGTGCTAATAATTATGTTGTGAATCAACCGCTATCAGGGTCCAAATTTCTTACACATGTATAACAAAAGGACGCGGATAACCCGCGACCCATCGCGCAATCAGCTACCGCGCGACCCTCCTCCGCAAGCGCATGAGTCGTGACTAAGGATGGCAACGGGTCTGGTTCGGACCGGGTGGAGTCTCCGTGCACCCAAAACCGAAACCCGAAATCAAAACCCGAATCCGCCCCGAAAATCGATTCGGGTGGAAATCCATCACCAAAACCAAACCCGCGGATACCCGAAACCCGAATGGATACCCGAAACCCGCGGATATATATACACATATTCACATGTATAAACAAGAGGCAACAAATAATAAATATTTTCATGAGTCAACTTTAAATAAATTTAATAATCTAAGTAAACAAATTATTATTAGTATATTATAAAACATGAGTTTTAATTCCAAATGATTTATTTCGGATATTCATTGGATATCCACGGATGGAAAACCAAACCCGAAACCGAACCCGATTGGTTTCGGGGCCCCGAACCCGAAAACCGTGGGTGAAAAACTATCCCCAAACCCGAACCCGCAGAACCTGAAGCCCGTGAATATCCGCCCCAAGCCCGATCCGTTGCCATCCTTAGTCGTGACTACTCCCGACATCAGTGCATTCATGTACTGGATCAATCAGACCCGCTCTCCTCTCCTGGCTCCCTTTTCAATGCATACAAGCTAACGCAAAAGAAAAAAGCGAAACCTTTTTTTTGAATTGCTATAATTTTTTAACCGTTTATCCATTTTTAATTTCGTCTACATCAATGTGTTCTACATGACAAGACAAACAAAACTAGACCCCATTTGCATATGTTTCAAAAAAAATTATTTTATTAGCAATTTATGTGTAATACATGCAGGAGTTACCACCATGTAATACTAAAGTTGCTACTCCAAAAATATACTAAAGTTGTTACATAGTATGCACAAGCTCGGGATAAAAAATCAAAAAGAGTTACTACCATGTAAAACTAAAGTTGCTACTCCAAAAATATAAAGCTGGAGGAAAAAAATATCAAAAGAAGTTACTAGCATGTAATACTATAGTTATACAACTTGGGGGGGGGGGCAAATTATTGCAACACCCTAAAATAGAAGCTGGCCCCGTTCGCTGGTCTGAAACTTGGTTGAAAAACACTATTTCGGCTGAATTGTTGTGAGAGAAAAACACTGTTCCGGCTGAAAAAAGAAGCCGAACAAGCCATTTTTAAGACAAGCGAACGGGGCGCTGTTGCTAACTTAGGGGATAATTTATTATACAACCCAACGTAGCAACCTGAAAACATGACTAGCTGCCCATTGGGGTGGGGGCATTTATTAGAAAACCAAGAGTAGTGGCATGAAACAAGATAAGTTGCAACATGAGTTCTAAACTATTAGAACAAACATTGCAAAAGTTGCCAATCCATAGAGCAAGTTATTACACAACCCATTGCAGCGGTCAGAAAACATGACTAGCCACTAACTAGGAGAAAAATAATACAAACACGATTATAGGAACCACACAAACACGAATAATTGTCAATTGAAAGGCAATTTCATAAAAAAAACTATTATATTGGCAACAAAACACGACAACCTGCCAATTTGGTGGGCAAATTTATTATTACAAACATTATAGGCACCCTAAAACACAACACGCAGCTAGCTAGGGGGCAAATAATATTAAAAAACACGAGTATCTATAAATTGGATGCCACATTATTAAAAAATATTATACCGGCATCAAAACATGACTTCCAACTGGGTTGAGTTATATTTTGAACGAGTGGCAAGTTATCGTGAAAATGTACGACAACTCGAATGCAAATTCTGATAATTACGAGATGACTTCTTATTGCCGTCAAACAAATTTTAAAATAAAAAATAAAAAACATGATGTGATGAAATGATATTGATCAAAGTTCAAAACAAAGGGTTCTATGAGTGGAGACATGTACAAAAGCATTACAAGTAAGAGGAGGAGCCAAGTGGCTAACAAAGTGCCACATGCCTGGCCACGTAAGAGGAGGAGCAACACTACTTATGAACATTGACCAAGAGCCAAGTGCCCGATGATGACCAAGTGCAAGTGCTTCACAAGTATAGATGGAGGATTTAAAAGGAAATGAAAAATAAAATGAAGAAAACAAAAAAATTCAACAGAGAAAAAAGGACAGAAGAACTATAATCTAACGGAAACATCTCTAAACAAAATAACTGAAATATCATTGAACTGAAAGGGATACAGAAAAAAAACTCATATAACTCAATAAAATGAAACTAAAAGAACACTACAAGCTGCATGACCTTGTGTGTGGCAAGTTTAAGTTCAAAGTATGTAGCGAGTTATATTTTGAGCAAGTGGCAAGACATCGTGAAATGACAAATTCTGAGAAATATGACGTCCAAACATACGAAAATTTACACGGAAATTAAAAGAATTAATGAAACAAAAAAATGAGACTAAAAGGATTGATAAACTGAATCTCAAAACTCATAACACTGAAACTAAAAGGAGCAAACTGAAATGTCAGGTTTCCAAGTGAAGCAGATATTCGCCCCAACTAAACCTTGGATTTGCATGGTCAAGATTAGTGACACGACGGCTCCTCATCCTGCACATGACACCTTCCCAATTGCAGAAATGAGTGTTGTCATTCCAAGAAATCAATGCTTGTTGTGGATCCAAACTGATCGCCTTCTTGAATTCAAGCAGTGACAGTCCTTTTTTTGCCAGCTCCAGATCTACGCAAACTGAAATTACTAACTGAAATTGCTAAACTGAAAGTATAAAATGAAATTAGAAAATAAAATTACAAACTGAAATTACAGAGTGAAAATGTACTAACTAAAATTTAATACTGAAATTGAAAAATGAAATAGCAAACTGAAATTAGATACTGAAATTACAAAATGAAATTGAAAACTGAAATTGCAAAATGAAATTACTAACTGAAATTGCAAAACCAAAATTTAATACTGAAATTGAAAAACGAAATAGAAAACTAAAATTAGAAATTGAAATTACAAAATGAAATTGCAAACTGAAATTAGAAAATGAAATTACAAACTGAAATTGCTAAAACTCATAACTCATAAAACTGAAACTAAAAAAAGAGTTGAAACAAATAAAAGGAAATATTGAAGAACTAATATGCAGGATTTAGAAAGGCATTCGAACCTAAAAGGAAGACTGAACAGCTAAGGGCGCGTTTGGCGTAGCTCGGAAGGGCTCCGGCTCCTGCGTCCGCACTGTGCAAAACTGTGTGTGCTGTAGCGGCCAGGAAACGACTCCGTTTCCGCCCCAACCCAAGAAAGGAGTAGATGTAGCTGCAGTTTGGGTGCTCTGGCCGGCTCGGCCACAGTGGTGCTACAGTAGCGGAGCCGGAGGTGGTCCGAGCCGCACCAAATATGGCCTAAATCTCACAACTCATAAAACAGAAACTAAAACAAACATTAAAACTGAGAATGAAAATGAACAAAAAAAACTTGACTAAACAAAAACATCATGCTAGAGCCAGTTGTTATGCTGCTGTGTAGAGATAACAAATGGGCAGACGAGTAGACCTACTGAGCTACAGCCGCAAAAATTGCAGAGAACTTTACTGATGAACTGCAAGAGATGCAGACCAAATTGGTTTGTACTCAATAGAACAATGAAAAAAAGCCAAGATAGCTGATGCAATCAATCTAAAACTGAACTCTGAATTTTTCTATTGCCGGCAGGTATACATAAAAAACTAGAACATCAAAGCAGTGAGGAATTATACCATGTATCAAATATTCACCAATGCTGGACAAATTCATTACCTTACTATTCATCCAAATAAACAAGCTAGTGATGCATCGATGACACCTGATGGACTGAATTTAGTTTGCTACTGTCATTGTTTGCCTGAAAGAAGAAGGAAGTTATGTGCTACGCTGCTGCGGAACAGAGACAATACAACAGATCGAATTGCTGCACTAGCTTGCATTGCCACTTGCTGCAATGGCTAGCTGATTAGCAGGTGGAACAAAAAGCCTGAGCAGGTTGCTAGTACTACAAGATATGAAACACAACGACCGCAGAAAACCAAGGAATAAATAAGCAAAATGTGACTGCTGCTGTTGTAAATCGTCAAACTGCAGAACAGAAAAATATTAACACTAGCACACCGAACTATGTGTTTAGCTAAATTGCACACATCAATTGCAATAGGTGGTAAGTGATCAATTTTGACATAGCAGGTTAAACATATAAGTGTCATATATGAACACTTATCGGTTGCCACCCCTTCATGTAATGCTAGCATTAATAGTGCAAACCTAATGGAATGTAATGTCAATAGCATTTGAGTAGCATGCCACAGCAAAATAACTGAAATAAATTTCATTTTAAGAAACTTGCCACAGATAGATAATCTAAATTGCTAAAAAAAATTGGGTACACTCTATATACTATTCTAAAAACAGGAACATATGGGATTGCAGAACATCATCAATAACAAGAAGGATAACCAAAATCGCAAACCTTAGATGACATGACCAAAACTTAACGACATAAAAATGGTTCGCCGGAACAACGGAAATATGATTTGAGGTGAATTCACAGACCGCAACATACGAGCAGACCACAACGGCGGGGAGAAGCAACAACAAGCGGGCTGCAAGAGCTGAGCACAACGGGAACGGTGGCAGAGAAGAAGGCAACACCTATCTTAGCACCAAAAGGATGGTATTTGATGGGCTGCAGAAGAGTGAACTGAGCACAGTGAAAACAATGGCGGAGATGATGACATCACCTATTTGGGCACCAATGGGGTGGTATTGGATGGCAGTGGGACCGAGAGCTGCGGCCACTGCAGCGGGATCGGCCGACAGCGGGACAGAAAGCTACGGCGGAACGATGGCGACTATGGGACCTAGAGCGGCGGCGGGACCAAAAGCGGTGACAGGAGCTAGAGCAGCCGCCACAGTGGGATTGGGCGACGGCCGCGGCCGAACCAAACAGCAGAGCAGCCAAGCTTCTTCGACTAGTGAGACGCCGTCCGCCCCGACAGCAGCTTCCTCGCTCATCTCGGGCATCGGCTTCAGGAGCTTCGGCGGAGGCATGCGAAGGAAGAAGGTGGAAACCTAGATTGGGGCTCGAGGCTTGTGCGGGCGAAGGCCACTACTGGGCCGGGCAGTCACACAGGTATGTCGCGCCATGGAAACAGAACGTGACCGATCGTCATATAGACTCTGCGATAACAAAATCACCATAACACATGTTACTATACCATGTTGATATACACAAATCCTATCACTATGTTGCCACATCTTGCTCATTTTTGTCGGTGTTCTGAATAAACACCAACTAGTAAATTTATATTTATTGCGCGTTGGGTCCGGATGGTATGCTAAAAGACACAAGGTTTAGACTAGTTCGGGCAGAATGTCCCTATATCCAGTTTGCTGCTGCTGCTTGTATTATTAGCACTGAAAGGTTCGTAGTAGGGGTACAAATGGTCGAGAGAGGGACAGGTCCCAAGTCTCTGATAGAAAGGTCGAAAGGATGTCAAGAGCTTGGTTGCTGCTTAGTTGTGTGTTATGTGATGCGTTGTGTGTTGAATTGATCAGTCCTCTTAGTGGGGTGCCCAGCCCTCCCTTTTATAGACCAAGGGGGAGCAGGGAATATAGATGGGAGAAAGAGGAAAAACTAGAGGCAGAGAAAGGTGCCAGGTCTTCCTTCTCCTTTGAGCCTGTTTGCTGACATGGCAGACGGTGCCAGGGATGGCACATTCGCTGATCCTGATAGGACCGTGCTCTGGCTTCGTTCGGCAAGTGGTCACGTCCCATCCCACTCCGGCAGGTGGCGCGACGCACCAGGATGCCGAGCCATGACCCTATGGGGAGCAGACGGCGTAGAGGCCCCACGTTCCTTACTTTAGATGACATGAGTTTCCTTCTTGAACCATAACGGTTTGTCATATGTTTCTGTCAGGATTCCTGTCCAGAGGCAAATGCCGGTGCTCATAACACTATAGGACAAATGTCGGCGCCCACAATATTGTTTGGGCCCTGACATGCCTGGAAGGGCATAAAACGCCTGTCTAGTCATATCCTGATGGTACTTCCCCGCAAGCGTGCAGGGTATGGTCCTCGATATTGCGGTTGACTTGAGTGTCCTGCCTTATCTACACGCGTACTTATGAAGGTGTAGCGCATAGACGTCGGGCGAGGCGGAGAGTGCCCTCGGACATTGGGTGAGGCGGAGCCAGCCTTCGAACGTCGAGCGAGGCAGAGCCTAGTCCTCGGACGTTAGGCGAGGCGAAGCCAGCCCTAGACGTCGGGCGAGGCGGAGCCTTGCCCTCGAATTCGGGCGAGGCAGAGTCTACCGGGACGTCAGGCGAGGCGGAGCTAGCCTGGGACATTGGGCGAGGTGGAGCCCAGCCCTCGGACATTAGGCGAGGCGGAGCCTAGCCTTTGGACATCAGGCGAGGCGGAGCGAACCCCTAGACGTCGACCGAGGCAAAGCCAATCTTCAATCGTTTGGGCAAGAAGTGTAGCTACGTTCTAGTCTGTTCGAAACCATTAACGTCTGACGGTTATTAACTCCTCCTCTTTGGGTACCCTAGTATTAGGTCCCCGATAGTAGCCCCCAAGCCCCCAGGTGATTTGGATAGAATCGCCCGGGGGTGATTTGACATGCCAGAGGGTGCGCGCGAGCGCACCCGACAGGTGTAGCTCCTGAGCCCCTGGGTGATTTAGATAGAATCGCCCGGGGGTATTTTGATTCACCAGAGGCCAAGCCCCTGGGTGATTCAGATAGAATCGCCCGGGGTGTATATCGATTCGCTAGAGGGTGCGCGCGAGCGCACCCGTCGGGTGTAGCCCCCGAGCCCCTAGGTGATTCGGATAGAATCTCCCCGAGGGGTAATTTGGACCCTTCGTGGGTATGGCTATGAGATTTGGTGTTTTGATAATTTGGATAGTTTGATTGGAGTCCTAGTATCTCGTTCGTAGGGATCTGGCAAGAGTCGGCCTGGCTGACACTCAATCATGGGTCGAGATACTCGTGGCACTTGTGGGCCTAGGTTTTGACCATCCTTCATCATAAGGCTGCCTTGGGACGATCGTCGAAATTGTTGATGGGCCAGCCCTTGAACTCCTGAGCCTAGGCGGGCCGGAGGAACACTTTTTGACCCGTATCTTTTCTGCTGGTAAAGAGTCCTGGTCTGCCTAGGAAGGCGAAATGTCCAGCGCGACTTTGGTGGGAAAGGATAGGGATTCGAGGCGCGTACCCCGCATGGTTACGTGGTGGTGAATCATGGCAGGCACAGAGATCTAGGCGAATGGTTGCCTTCCTCGCATCCGTCGCTCCTATAAAACCAAAGGGTTTGCCCCTAGGGTTTCGTACATTGCCTCCTTGCCTTTGCATCTACAACTTTTACCGAGCACAGCCACCGTCAAGCTCGCATCCATCCATGCCAATCATCTAATGGAGCCGTGGTATAGATCCGATGTCACCCTCCAGTGCCTGGAGGGCCTTGTTCACCACGGCCTCCTTTGCGCGTGGACCGACGTCGAAGAGTGGTGGCTGCCCAACAATGAGGACGTGCCATCGCCGCCTGATGGCTACGTTGTGTCCTTCACTCACTTTCACGAGCGGGGATACACCACCCCCGCCCACAAGTTCCTTCGGGGGTTGCTAAATTACTACAATGTGGAGCTACAGCACCTCACTCCCAATGGGATCCAGCACATTGCGGCGTTCATCGCCTTGTGCGAGGGGTTCTTGGGGATTAGTCCTCACTTCGACCTGTGGCGGCATTTCTTCATCGTCACCCTCCTAAAGAAGCAGGAGCTGAGCGTGCCGATGGGATGCACCGGCATTCAGCTCCGCAACAACCAGGTCAATGAATACCCGTCGATGCGTCTGTTGACCTCCAACAAGGGGTGGCATTTGCATTAGTTCTACATCAACAACGACACAGCCACCCTCTTGCCAGCGTTCACCAGACGCCTCATCGAAGAGGCCCTAGAATCATGGAGGAAGTGGGGGGGTCCAGGATAAAGATAAGAAGAAAATCCAGGACCATCTCACCACCATCCGAATTCTAAAGGAGATTGGCGTGAAGGGGTCAAGGATCATCGGCGCCTATCATACACGGAGGGTGGCGCCGCTGATGAGCCGCGTGCTTCCCCTTTACCAGATGGCACCCGGAGCATCATTTGATGGGACGACGCTTGCTGATGGAGCGCTCCCCCTCTAAAGTGGCACAGCACATCAAGGAGGTGATGGAGCCTTCATGGGACGATGCCGGTGTCACACTTGCTTTTGTGTATCCAGTGCCGGGGCACCCCCCAATGCGGCCGGAACCAGGGTACATCGATTTTGTAAGGTCTCTTTCCCCGTGCCTCCTTTTTTTAATTGAACTCCCATCCCCTTGATGCTAATATTGAGATAGCAGGACCAGCTGAAGAGACTCGTCTTCATGGACCGCTTGGCTCTGCTGCCGAAGGTCCCGCTCGTGGCAGCGACGAATCGCACCGTCGCCGAGTGGCAGAAGAAGATGACGGAGGTCGAGAGGAAAAGGAAATTGGAGAAACTATGGGCACGGGAGCAAGGAGAGGAGACAAATAGTGACCATGAGGATGAGGAGGATGATGAGGTAGTCGCAAACACCAAGTGGGGTGACCTAGGATGTGAGGACATGCTGATAGGTACCCACTCATCAATGTAGGGACCCTTCCCGTTCCATGCAAGGGAAGATACGGCTGTGAGGCCAGAGGAGGCGGGCCGTACCATCGGCCCATCCTTAGAACCATTAGGGGCAGACGGATCTGCCACCACGCCCGAGGTGCCGACGGAGGGGAGCGGCCCCACTGCTGTGCCTCAGGAATCAACAGGGATGGGCGGATCTGCCGCCACTCCCGAGGTGCTAATAGGACCGGGTGGACCCACCGCCATGCCTTAGGAATCAGCAGGGGCGGGCGGATCTACTGCTGTGCCCGAGGTGCTGAGAGGGGGGATGGCTCCGCCGCCGTGCCCCCAGATACGAGGGAGGTGAGCCCCTCGGCCTAGGAGCAGGGGATAGGCTCAAAATGGTCCCACACCGATGAGGTGGAGCAGGGAACTAGGGGTTCATCCCCCAAATGTCTCCACCGCCCAATAGCGTCAACGTAAGTTGCCGACTCCTCTGTTATCTCTATTTTTTCTCTGTTTTTCATAGTGACTCGCGCCTTTTGTTTCCTCTGCAGCGTCGGGAGATAGGTTAGATGGGGCACTTCTTTGGCACTGGCGCCCAAGAAAACCGTTGCCCTTCAGGCAAGGCAGGGGCCGGCGCCTGATGTCGCTCCCATTTTGGGCGAGAGTGGAGCCAGTGTCATAGCCTCGTCGGCCGATCTAACACCACCTGCGGTGGTGCCCGTGCCCTCGATGGGTCAAGCGATCGGTGAGGCCGAGGGGGCTTCCTCGAAGGTTGCTACATAACAGACGATAGAAGTGATTCCGCTGCCGACATCGGAGCAGGCGGAGCTGTTGGCCGCACCCGTCGTGTCGACCACGGTGGGTGTCGTATAGCCAGACAAGGTCCCGCCAATAGAGGCGAAGGTAATGGTGGCTATGATGGATGGGTCGCAACCCAAAGCTATGGTGGCAGCGCTCGATGCAACGGCGCATCCTGTGCTACCGGTGGCCCCAAAGACGACATCCGCCGTGGGCAGGATGGATGGGGTCATGGCCAAGGGACCCTCAGACACCACGGTAGTTGCTGAGGAGACCGGCAGGGAGTTGTCCCTGGTCCTAACATTGGGGGGCCTCCACCCGCCCATGCAGGATGAGTTCCCGCTCCGATGGGTGAGTCTATGGGACCCATCGTCAGAACTCTTCACCCTCGATGATGCCGCCGAGGGCATGGAATGGGAGAATCTCAACGAGGGGTTCACGGCCATGCTAGAAGCTCAGAACTAGGCTAGGGGTGCCCTTTGAGATCTAATCATTCCCATCGGCCGGGTATTCACTTGGTCTTGCCTCTCGATCTCTTTTTTCTTCATCTATTTTTGTTTTCTGACTACCGTCTTTTTTCAGTCTCTTATTGCTTGCAGCCGGGAGAAATCCCGGTTCCTTCATGAACACAAGGAGGATTGGGACCGCCTCGTCAATGAGGCATGACTGCATAGGGACATGATCGCTGAGCTCCACTAGAGAGTGGCCGAGTTGACTCCCCTTGCCACGGAGGCAGACAATCTTCGACGGCGGGAGGCCGAGGCCTGCCGGGATGCGGAGGACGCCGAGAAGTCTTTGGATGAACTATCAGAGAGGGCATGGTGGGATCAGGAGGATGGCGCCAGAGTGTGGAAGGAGCAGGATGAGCTGCTCCAGTGGGATGCCGAGATCCACCAGCGGATCATCGACCTCCTGGCCAAGGCCGAGAAGGAGTGGGATCTTAGGCTAGGAGCCGAGGAGAGGTCCGTGACCCTGGAGCAGAGGGCAAAACTAGATGCCGAGGTGGTCGCCCAGCTACGCAAGGAGCGAGACGAGCTACGCCATACTACAGAGAGGCTTTGCTCGGAGCACGGCGCAGCCTATGGGGAGTGCAACCAGGCCATCCAAGAGCGTGCCAAGGCGTAATAGAGGACCAGCTCCCTCTAGGCCGAGCTGGAGACTATGAAAAAGCTGGAGGCTGAGGGTGCCACTGCTGGACTAGCCACAGATCTCAGCGAGGCAAGGTGTCTGCTTCAGGCAAAGAGTGACGAGCTTGATGTCCTGAAGGTTGCCCTTGGCGTAGTCTGCGACGACCTACAGGTGGTGCAAGCGAAGGGGACCAGCTCGCTTGTGACCCGTGCCATAGATATCTTGGCGTGGGTGCACCAGCTGGAGAAGGAGGCTCTTCGCTCAGGGATCACCCAAGCCTTTGCCATCACCCGCTCACATTATGATGACAACATCGACTTGGAGGCGATGAGCCTTGGTTTCACGCCTGGCTATGAACCCTCAGAGCTGGATGAAATAGAAGCGACGGTGACTCCTCTTGCAGAAACCCTAGCAAGCAAAGTTGAAGACATTGTTCTCCCTCGGAGGGGGTAGTTAGTCAAATGAGTCTGATGGACATTTATCTGTAATCTGTGGACAAGTGTCGGTACTTTTGTATCTTAAAGATAGATTCGTAATTTCGTTTCTTTTGAACAAATTCATAATTTTGTTTCATTTGGTTAAACTTGCTTTCTTCCCTTTTTGCATTTGAGAAAAGGTGCTCCTACAATCCGACCCTTTCGTTCGTTAAGACCATAGGGCCCGAGGTGTATAAGAGAGAAATTTCAATTATGCTGGTGAGCAAAGTTACCATAGCCATCAGGGCATGGGTTTTTTGCAGTCTTACCAGGCACGCTCGGTTATTTGTTCCCGCAAACCTTGTCGCTAACCTTAACATGAGGAAGAGGTCTGATGCAACGACTGTTTTGAAAAAAGGGGGTATTTATACCTTTATCTGCCCTCAAGTGAGATCCGACCCCTTGCGGTTGCTGGGGTCGAATGTCACTGGAGACCAAAGAGAGGATAGCAAAACTACTCTTGTATTCACATACCCTTCCTTAGGATTTTAGCTATCATTCTGCAACCATGTGTTTGTCACTCCTTGTAAGTCCAACCTTCCCCGAGCTCCCACTCGTGGCGGGGATTCAGTCAAGGGTTGGCTCATTTTTGTGACTGTTGCCCTGTCCGTGGTTCTCGCAACCGGAGGGGTTGAGGCAACGTCACTTGCCTCAATGGCTCGAGTGACACACTTGATGAGCTCGCTAACGGGGATGTTCGAACAGAATCTAGTCCCATCACTCATGATAGGGTCGGCAAAGCCCTTGGGTGGCATTCCGTTGCTCCTTAACCTGCCTTCCTATAGATTCCCCCTCAATCGGGATTGAATGGGCTCAGCTAGAGGCTGGATTGAAATAGAAGGTTGAGATGACCCTATCTGCCTCTATGCGGGTTGGGCGAAGGCAGCTGAGGCTCATCTACGTTTTCTCCCCTGGCTCTTGTTCGACGTGAGGCAGCCTCGGGCCCTTCATGGGCTGGCCTTTGAACCTCGATCTCTTGATCTAGGATTAGGCGACTCGAGCCCCTAAGCCCTTGGGGTCTGATAGGGGTCGGCCATGTTTCACATGTCACCCCATCCTTAGTTTCCTCAACCAGAGGTGCTGAGCTAACGACCCTTGCCTCCATGGCTCGAGTGTCGCACTCAATGAGCTCGCTAACGGGCATGTTCATGTGGAATCTAGGTTCATCATCCGCTGATGGGGTTGGCAGAGGCCTCATGTGGCATTCCACTACTTCTTAACCCGCCTCCCGACAGATGCCCGAGCCGTTCGATAGGATCGGGTGGCCTACTGGCCTCTCTTCGACGGAGATTCTATGGGTTTGGCTCGAGGTTAGAATCGAACGAGAAAGGTCGAGATGTCCCTGTCTGCTTCTGAGCAGGGTCAGGCAAGGCCGCTGGGGCTCATCTCGGTTTTTCTCCCCTGGCTCTATTTGACGCGAGGTGGCATCAAGCCCTTCGTGGGCTGGCCCTTGAACCTCGGTCAGTTGTCGCTCATATCGAATGAGGTGACTACCTCTTCATGACATGACGAGAAGTGTTGAGATGCAGCAATTGCATATGCAATGCTTGGATATATGGAATGAATGTACGATATAATCGAAATGAAAGTGAGGGTCGGTGATGTTACCTTGGTGGCATGAGTGATGGGAAGCTCTTACCGGACATGTCCGTGTGGGGTTTGGGTCCGATGTTTGCGTCAGGGCCGGTGTAACCTACATAAGCATCGTAATTTTTTGTTTCTGTCTCTCGGCAGTGATTCGATCCGTTCGATCGACTTGGGTGACCTGACAGCTTCTCCTTGAAGGAGATTCCATAGGTAGACCCCTCTGAACCCTTCTTGAGAAGGCGGATGCTATAGCCTGGGGTGCGGGGACAAAGAATTCGATCACGCTGGTGAACAAACATGTCATAGCCTCTAGGGCATAGTGTCTAGTGGTTCGACCAGTTTTACTCAAAGTTTACACCCACACACCTTGCTTCTGGTTTTTAAATGTAAGGAGGGGTCGGGCGAAGAGAATGTCTAAATGAGTAGACACTCTCAGTAGCCCCCGAGCGATGTCCGCGCCCCTGCCATTGCTGGGGTTGGAGGCTCGGTAGTAAAATTGACATGTAAAGTAAGTAAATAAGGGTGCTTATCTTTCAGCGGCCATTCGTTCAGCGTTCGCCTAGGTCGTCTGATCGACCTAGGAGGCCCATTGGTCTCCCCTTGATGGAGGTTCCATTGTGGGTCCTTCCAGGTCCTGCCTAGGGAAGCGAAGAGCCACCTGCATGTGGTTGCGCCTTGTTTCTCACGCCCGGCATGTGGTAGTGGTGGGCCATGCCCAGGCCACGTCTCGTTTGACCAGGCGCCATCTCATCGAGCAGGGCGTGTCCCATTGGTTAAGATGCGTCCCCTCAAATTCCTATCAGCATCGAATTCCCATCTGCATTGAATAGGGGAAGGGAGAGGGTCTTTCACCCCAACCCTTCGCCTTTCTCCAACTGCTGCGTCTCCTCCTTAAATAGGGGAAGGGAGAGGGTTCTTGTCCCATTCCTCTGCCTATTCTTGAGTTGCTACCTCTCCTCCTTTTTCCTTTTTGCCGAGTGCGTTCGCATGTCGCGGCGGTTCCTAAGTAAGAGAGGGTAATGCGAGGAAGAGGAGAACTCACAGATCTGTTAATGAATCCAGAGTGCGATGTTGAGCTAGAGGTCATCCAACGTAGATGAGATGGTGCTAGCCACCTTCACCGAGAAGGGGCCGCTTCTGCCAAAGGAGGTGGGGCACTATAGGGTGCTGTGTGTTGTCAGCTTTGTCGTCGTCTATGAGGCCTTCGTCGGGATGGAGCCGTACGTAGTCTTCTTCCGGTGAATCTTCTCTGGGCGAGCCTTGTCGATGGGGAAGCCACCTTGGACTGCGCCGATGGGGGGTTTCACCCTTGCAGCCACTTAAATCGACTAGTTCATGAAGTTTGATGAGATGTTAGAGACATCCATCAACCTTGGTGGCCATACTTCGGCGGGCAGCGCCCCCCGTCCAGGTGCCATTGTCAGGGTTGCGACTGATCACGATGGCGTAGTCCCTGGACGTCCTGGCGAAGACACCACAGTCACCGACATGGTGCTCGACGTTGTAGATGATGCTGCCCTCAGGGATCCTGTGGAGCAGTAGGACATTGTCGATGCAGAGCGTGGCGCGGTGGCTGTAGTAGTATTTAGAGTAGAAGTGGTCAGCAAATGTAACCGTTTAAGTTGTGGGGGGAGCCCCCGTGGGAATAGTTTTTTGTATTCATGAATACATCAGTCCCTTTTCATGATGAAATCACTTTGTAAGCGATGAATTTGTGAAAAAATGAACAAGTTCTCAAATTTTGTTACAGCAAATAGCCTTTCAGCTCTTCTCACTCTTTTTGTAAAAGAGGTTCAATGCCTTTCGTCCCTTCCCATAGTTAAGGTCGCAAAAAGCTAGGAGTGTGGGCAAGCCAATTCTGATCATGCTGGTGAGCAAAGAGACCATAGCCGCTGGGCGCGTGGGTTTCTCATAGTCCTACCAGTTATACTCAGAGCTTGTTCCCGAAATCCTAGCCCTTAGGATTTATCATGAGAAAAGAGGGAAAACATAAAGAATGTTTGTAAGATAAACATACTCATACCAGCCCCCGAGTGAGGTCCAACCCCTCTCACTTGCAGGGGTCAGATGTCATGAAAGATCAGGGATTTTGACGACAAAACTGATAAGAGAAAGTATGCGTTTATTTAGGGGTAAAAACGATGTAGCTGCTCGATGTTCTAGGCATTGGTGAAGACCTCGCCGTCGATGGTTTTTAGCTTGTAGGTGCCTGGCCGGAGTACTTCTACGATGACGTACGACCCCTCCTAGGGTGGGGAGAGCTTGTGGCAGTCCTTGTTGCTCTGTACGAGATGAAAGACTAGGTCCCTAATGTTTAGGCTCAGCCCCGCACCCATTGGTTGTGGTACCATCACAATGCCTGTTGATACTTGGCTGAGCGGAGGAGGGCGACGTCACATGATTTGTCTAGCTGGTCCATGGCGTCTTCGTGGGATGCCTCGGCTCCCTATTTGTCGTAAGCTCTGATCCTTGGTGCTCCATAGTCGAGGTCAATTGGGAGGACGGCCTCGAAATCATAGACCATGAAGAAAGGCGTGTAGCCAGTGGTTCGACTGGGGGTTATCCTTAGGCTCTAGAGCACCACGGGGAGCTCAGCGACCCACCGTGCGCTGAACTTGTTTAATTGGTTAAAGATCTTGGGCTTAAGGCCCTATAGAACCATGCCGTTTGTGCGCTCGACCTGCCCATTTGTTCGGGGGTGCGCGATGGTGGCCCAATCGACCTAGATGTGGTATTCATCGTAGAATTGAAGGAACTTTTTTCTAGTGAATTATGTGCCATTGTCCGTGATGATGGAGTCTGGAACTCCAAAGCGATGGACGATGTTGAGAAAGAACAACACGGCTTGCTCGGAATTGATCGCGGAGATCAGCCAAGCTTCTATCCACTTTGTAAACTTGTCTATGGTGACAAGCAAGTGGGTGTAGCCCCCGGGTGCCTTCTTTAGAGGTCCAACCAGATCAAGCCCCCAGACCATGAAGGGCCACGTGATAGGGATCATCTGGAGTGCCTAGGCCAGGAGGTGAGTTTGCCGAGCATAGTACTGACACCCTTCGTAGGTGCGCATGATCTGCTCGGCGTCGGCTACTGCAGTGGGCCAGTAGAAGCCCTATCGGAATGCATTTCTAACCAAGGTTCTAGGCACGGTGTGGTGACTGCAAGACCCCACCATGTATATCGCTCAGCAGATGCTTCCCCTGTTCGATGGGGATGCAGCGCTATAGGATCCCAGTGTGACTCCGCTTGTAGAGTTCACCCTCCACAAGAACAAAGGACTTGGCGCGACATGCGAGCCATCGAGCTTCTGTCTTGTCGATCAGTAGTGTGTCACGGAGGAGGTAGTCGAGGTAGAGAATTCTCCAGTCGATCAAAGGGGCAGGCTCTATTATTGGATCTTGTTCAATCTCCATGACCTCAGGCCCGGACGAAGCGGTCGGTTGGTTAGCCCCCGAGGCTGGATCGGGCGGACCATTGTGTGCCTACCCTGACCTATCATAGCACACTGAGGGCTTGTGTTGATCACTGATGAAGACACCCGTTAGCACCGGCTCTTGGTCGGATGCCGCCTTTGCTAGCGCGTCGGTCACCTCATTGAGGTGCCTCGGGATGTGATTGAACTCAAGGCAATCAAATTTGTCCTCTAGCCATCGGACTTCTTGGTAGTATGCCGCCATCTTGGCATCGTGACATCTTGACTCCTTCATGACTTGGTGGACGACCAGCTAGGAGTCGCCCCGAACGTCGAGGCATCGGATGCCCTACTCGATGGCGATGCGTAGGCCGTTGATGAGTGCTTCATACTCAGCCACATTATTGGATGAGGGGAAATGGAGATGAACCATGTACCTCATGTGTACCCTGAGGGGTGATACGAAGACCAACCCTACGTCGGTGCCCTTCTTCATCAGTGATCTATCAAAGTACATCGTCCGGTACTCTTGGTCGATGACCGCCGGTGGCATTTGGACCTTGGTCCATTCTGCGATGAAGTCCACCAACACCTGGGACTTGATAGCTATTTGGGAGGCATGCGTAATGCCCTGATCCATCAACTCGAGTGCCCATTTTTTGGTTCTTCCCATGGCGTCCTGGCTTTGGATGACCTCGCCAAGGGGGAATGACTTCACGACCATCACCGGGTGTGACTCAAAGTAGTGGCATAGCTTCCTTTTCATGATGAGGACCGCATACAGGAGCTCCTAGATTTGGGAGTAGCGGGTCTTAGAGTCGGATAGTACCTCGCTGATGAAGTACATAGGGCGCTGCACCTTGAAGGCGTGCCCCTCTTCTTCCTGCTCCACTACCAGAGCGGCGCTGACCACTTGTGTGGTGGCTGCGATGTAGAGCAGGAGGGATTCCCCATTGGTTGGAGAAACCAAGATCGGGGCCTTTGTCAGAAGCAGTTTTACCATGTCAAGTGCCTCCTAGGCCTCGGATGTCCATTCGAAGCGGTCGGCTTTCTTCAAGAGTCGATAAAGAGGGAGACCTCATTCACCGAGGCACGAGATGATTCGGCTGAGTGCGGCGAGGCACCCTATAACTCGCTGAACCCCCTTTATGTTCTGAATCGGGCCCATCCTTGTGATGGCTGAGATCTTCTTTGGGTTGGCTTCGATGCCACACTCAGAGACGAGGAAGCCGAGCAGCATGCCCCTCGGGACCTCGAAAACACACTTCTCGGGATTGAGTTTGATGCCATTCGCTCGAAGTTTTGCAAAGGTCTGCTCAAGATCAGCAACGAGGTAGTTAGCCTGTTTGGACTTAACCATGATGTCATCAACGTAGGCCTCAATGGTCCGCTCAATGAGGTCCGTGAAGCATTTGAGCATATAGCGTTGGCATGTAGCCCAGCGTTCTTCAGATTGAATGGCATTGAGACATAGCAGAATGATTCAAAGGGGGTGATGAAAGATGTCGCAAGCTGGTCGGACTCTTTCATCATGATTTGATGGTACCCAGAGTACACATCAAGGAAGTAGAGGGTTTCGCACCCTGAGGTAGAGTCGACTATTTGGTCTATGCGCGGCAAAGGAAATGAATCCTTTGGGCACGCCTTATTGAGACCTATATAGTCAACATACATCCTCCACTTCCCGCTCTTCTTTTGTACAAGGATGGGGTTGGCTAACCACTCTGGGTGGTATACTTCTTTAATGAATCTAGCCACTGAGAGCTTTGCTATCTCCTTGTCGATGGCCCTGCATTTCTCCTCGTCGAAGCGGCGTAGACGTTGTTTCACCGGCTTAGAGCCTGGTTGGATCTTCAAGGTATGTTCGGTGACTTCCCTTGGGATGCCTAGCATGTCCAAGGGTTTCCACGCAAAGATGTCTCTGTTAGCGTGGAGGAACCCGACGAGCGTGCCTTCGTATTTAGAGGAAAGTGTGGTACCAAAGTGCACCGTTTTACCCTCAGTGCTCCCAGGGTCTACGAGGACTTCTTTAGAGCCCTCTACAGGCTCAAACAATCCGGTCGACTTCTTGGCGTTGGGTACTTCTTCAGTGACCTCCTCCTTGAGAGCGGCGAGCTCTCTGGAGGTGACGATTGCTGTGGCGTGACCACATCATTCGACCTCGCACTCATAGGCACGCTGGAAGAAGGTGCTGACGGTGATGACCCCTCCGAGGCCCGATAGTTTTAGCTTGAGGTATGTATAGTTGGGGACGGCCATGAACTTCGCATAGCATGGATGTCCTAGGATGGCGTGGAAGGTTCTAGAGAACGTAACCACCTTGAAGGTGAGGGTTTTAGTCCTATAATTGAACTGATCCTCGAAGGTAATGGGCAGATCGATCTGCCCAAGTGGCATGGCCTGCTTCCTGGGCACGATGCCGTGGAAAGGTGCTCAGGTTGGGCGAAGGCATGTCCAGTCGACGCCCATTTTGTCGAGTTTATTGGCATATATGATGTTGAGGCTGCTGCCTCCACCCATCAGTACTTTGGTGAGCAGCTTTGAGCCAACGATCGGGTCGACCATGAGCGGATATCTCCCCAGATGTGGGACGCTCTCTGGATGGTCAGTCCGATTGAAGGTTATGGTGGACTCTGACCACCAGAGGAAGGGACGTGTGGCCGGTTCAGCCGTATAGACCTCACGGCGCGCGACCTTCTGATGGCGTTTGGAGTCGTAGACTGCTGATCCTTCAAAGATCATAAGGCAGCCATCTAGCATCGGAAAGCCGTCGTCCTTCTCCTCAGTGTCATCCGTGGTGGGGGTAGGGTCCTTTCCGTGCTCCCCTTTGTTGGAGCCTCTAGATAAGAACCACCACATGAGGCTGTAGTCCTTGAGCAGATGCTTAACCGGGAAGGCATGGTTCAGGCACGGCCCCTCGAGTAATTTTTTGAAGTTGTTCGGAGTGCCCTCCATGGGATTCCAACCACCCTTGCAGTCAACAGCGGCCACGAGCGAGTCCTCGTGCCGTTGATTCTTGTTCTTCCTTTTGGTGGAATGATTGGAAGCGCCTTTGTCGGCACCCTTATCCCACCTCGCCTTGCCGTCAAGATGATCGAAGATTGCTCCGACTGCTTCTTCTTCTGAGGCATGGCTAGTGGCGATATCTAGGAGTTCCTTGGTGGTTCATGGGCCCTTGCGTCCTAGCTTATGAACCAAAGACTCGTAGGTAGTCTCGGATAGGAAAGCCCCTATAACATCGGTGTCGGCGATGTTAGGTAGCTCGGTGCACTGCCGAGAGAAGCGCCAGATGTACCCATGGAGGGTCTCATCGGCCTTCTGATGGCAGTTTTTGAGGTCCCATGGGTTCCTAGGGTGCTTGTATGTGCCCTAGAAGTTCCCCACAAAGATCTCCTTCAGGTCTGCCCAACTCTGGATTCTATTGGACGACAGGTGTTCCAACCATGCTCGTGCTGAATCGGCCAAGAACAGTGGAAGGTTGTGGATAATGAAGTCATCATTATCTGTACCACTAGCTTGGCTGGCAAGCCGATAGTCTTCGAGCCATAGTCCGGGGTTTGTTCCCCAGAGTACTTCGGGATGTTGGTTGGTGGCCGGTACCTTGGCAGGAAGGCAGCGTTGAGGATGTGTCGTGCGAAGACCCAAGGGCCTGGTAGACCAGGGCTCAGACTCTGGTCCTCATCGCTGTCATAGCGTCCGCCGCGATGAGGATGATAGCCACAGCTGGCTCCCTCCCTTGGATCGCCGTGGGTACGCCTACAAGCATTGAGAGTGCTATGTGTGTCGCGGTTTCGACCAAGACGCTGACGCACCGGGACTGTGGCATGCTGCTTGTCGTCCTATGGTGCTTGGTGGACTAACGCGTCCCTGGCGGGACGTCTAGAGAGCGTGCATTGGCTGGCGTCAAGCTCACATCACCGAGACAACGAGCTCTCTGCCTGCTGCGCCACCGCACGCTCGAGTAGCGTGTGAATCTCGTGGTGGGCTCGACGATCCTCTGACGTTGTGGCCTCTAGATGGCCATGGAGCAAGGCCATTGTGGCGGCAATGTTCTGACTTGCCCGAGCGAAGCGAGGAAGGGCTTCATCATCGGCGATGATCCTTCAGTTTACATCACGGGCCATGGCCCGTGTGCACCCACCGTCTCCACGGTGTTCGATCTCCTGATAGAACTCCATGTATTCCTGCACAAGCTAGAGTCGCACTTCCTCGATCTCCCTCTATCGGGCTTTCAGCTGCTCCATGCCCATGCGAGGTGGGGCCACTGTCTCCCCTTCGGTTTCATCGCCGAGGTTGCCCATCGGGGTAGCCTCCTCCATGGGGACGCTTTTGACATGTCCTTCAGAGGTACCAGTCATGAAGCATTCCCGAGAGGGGTAATGCTCCCCCTGCTAGAGTCAGAGCCAGAGGACGACCCCGGCTCCTCTGTGAGGAGGTTGTGGAGAGATTCTGTGACGTGTTCGATCACCCCCACGAACTCATTGTTCGCGGGCGGCAGGACCATGCATCGTGCCATAAGGTGGCTAACGGTCGCCGCAGTGTTGCGAAGACCGAACGGAAGCGCTATCGGGGCGCTCCGTATGTGGGGTTCCAGAGAGTGGGATCCTCCTCCGGCAAACCGCACCGTGTCATTGGCATCGGAAAGGGTGAGGCGGTGCTGGTCCTGCCTAGACTGCTGGGGTCCTAGGGAGACACCGAGCTGGTGCTAAAGCCTCTCATAGTTGAGGCCGATGGAGGGCAGAGATTGGATGGCGGCGTGAGCCAATGCTAACTCTCCTCCCACCGTGATGTTGAAGTCTAAGTTCCTAAAGCGCACGTGTGCGCTTAGGACCCAGCTGATTCCGTGGCTAGCCATCCATGGCCTGATGTTAATGTTGGAATGCACAAAGGTCCCCTACCTGGCGTGTGAACTGTCGGTGTTTCGAATAAACACCAACTAGTAAATTTATATTTGTTGCGCGTTGGGCCCAGAAGGTATGCTAAAAGACACAAGGTTCAGACTGGTTAGGGCAGAATGTCCCTACGTCCAGTTTGATGCTGCTGCTTGTATTATTAGCACTGAAAGGTTCATAGTAGAGGGTACAAACGGTCGAGAGAGGGACAGGTCCCAAGTCTCTAATGGAAAGGTCAAAATGATGCCAAGAGCTTGGTTGCTGCTTAGCTGTGTGTTATGTGATGCGTTGTGTGTTGAATTGATCCGTCCTCTTAGTGGGGTGCCCTGCCCTCCCTTTTATAGACCAAGGGGGAGCAGGGAATACAGATGGGAGAAAGAGGAAAAACTGAGGCAGAGAAGGTCCTTCGAAGGTGTCGGGTCTTCCTTCTCCTTTGAGCCTACCCTGCTGACATGGCAGACGGTGCCAGTGATGGCACGTTCACTGATCCTGATAGGACCATGCTCTGGCTTCATTCGGCAAGTGGTCACGTCCCATCCCACTCCGGCGGGCGGTGCGGCGCACCAGGGTGCCGAGCCGTGACCCTATGGGGAGCAGACGGCGTAGAGGCCCCACGTTCCTTACTGTAGATGACATGAGTTTCCTTCTTGGACCATAGCGGTTGTCGTATGTTTCTGTCAGGATTCCTGTCCGAGGGCAAATGTCGGCGCCCATAACACTGTAGGACAAATGTCGGCGCCCACAACACTGTTTGGGCCCTGACATGCCTGGAAGGGCTTAAAGCGCCTGTCTAGTCATATCCTAATGGTACTTCGCTGTAGGCGTGCAGGGTATGGTCCTCGATATTGCGGTTGACTTGAGTGTCCCGCCTTATCTGCACGCATACTTATGAAGGAGTAGCGCATAGACGTCAGGCGAGGCGGAGTCTGCCCTCGAACGTTGGGTGAGGCGGAGCCAGCCCTCGGACGTAGGGCGAGGCGAAGCCCTGCCCTCGAATGTCGGGCGAGGCGGAGTCTACCCGGGATGTCGTGCAAGGCGGAGCCCAGCCCTCAGATGTCGGGCGAGGCAGAGCCTGCCCTCAGACGTCAGGCGAGGCGGAGCTAGCCTGGCACATCGGGCGATGCGGAGCCTAGCCCTCGGACATCGGGCGAGGCGAAGCCTGCCCTAGACGTCGGGTGAGGCGGAGCCTAGCCTTCGGACGTCGGGCGAGGCGGAGCCTGCCCCCAGATGTCGGTCGAGGCGGAGCCTGCCCTCAGACGTCGGGCAAGGCGGAGCCAATCTTCAGTCGTTTGGGCAAGAAGTGTAGCTGCGTTCTTGTCTGTTCGGAACCATTAACGTCTGACGTTATTAACTCCTCCTCTTTGAGTACCCCAGTATTAGGTCCCCGACAATTTTTTTGAAGCCTTTTTATTGGAAAATATAAGGAGTTATGCAAAAAAAAAAAAATTACCCATGTTTTGCATGTGACTTGACACACTCTGCTTGTATGATGTTTTTTCAAGATGTTAACCTGTAAGGAGCTTCCCTACTAGATACACCCTTGTGGGGATATATGTTAAAAGAGACATAAGAGTGCTACATCAAAGGTTCATCACCACTTAAGACAAATACTATAGAGGATCTCAAAAATCTAAGGGAAACACTTGAATTCATATATTACACATTCGTTAATGGTTTTGGTTCTGAACTACTAGTATAAACTTTGTCTTCTTGTGTTGGAATTGACATAATCAGTAATTTTAATATCTTTGTAGAATTGTAGTGCAATAAGTTATTAGTAATACTAAACTCTAAAACTGCAAAGCAAATTATCACAAAGATAACAAAATATGTGAATGTAGCGTGATGTGTCTTATGAGCAAAAGTAACAAAAAGTTGATTAATTGAGATGGATCCCTAGTTTTTGTCTTGTACCTAGATGTTAATTGAATCAATATCTCCAAAATCTATAAAGCAGCCCTTCTAATGTATTTGCAAAATTAGACCACTGCACTTTAATCTTACCTCTCTTTTTTAAGGTGTGAAAAGCACAACTGTGTATAATGCGCTATGGAAGACTGTCTGCTATACCTACCTTGATCTATCTTGAGCTACCATATATGTGGAAAAATAATAGTATAAGCACATGGTCCTATTGGTTATTAAAATAACTTGGGAAATGAAGTGCGAAATTGGTTCACAGCATCAGCTAAATCAACAACCTACGCCACCGGAAGTGAACTCCAACAAGTATTCTACATACGGCTATTAATGATGTTCTTAGGTACGACCATTTTCTGAAGCGCTAACTCCAGATTGCCTTCATGATGGGATGGAATTCAATCAAATGATCACAAAAGCACATGATCGTAGCAAAACATCATCCAAGAATGGCCTTGCACATTTCAATGATTGATTCAACAACCCATATATTCTTCTAGATCTATTCATCCAAGATGATCAAGCAATGCCCCTAACTAACTAACTCATCATCAGGGTCTATCTAAGCTAGCTTAGCTGAATTTGTCAATAGCGGTGGATTATATAGACAAGTATGAGTAGTGGAACATTCATTACTAGGTCATGACCTGCATGGACTCGAACCCCTAAATTGTTTATTTACCGGATAGATTAAGAAGCAACTCCAATGGGCAAAGCTCGCTAGATAACAATAATTAGCTCATGCAAGCAGGGACAGATCCAGGATAAATGTTAGGGGGCTTCTTCAAACTCTAGACAACTTCGGCCTCTACTCAAGGACCATCCATGGCAAAAAAATTTTGGGGGGCAGGGGGCTAGGGGGGGGGGGGGGGGGGGGGGGGCTCCATGGGTCTGGCGGCGGTAGGGGGGCCTAGAGCCCCGCCCGCCCCACCACTGGATCAGTACCTGCCTTCTAGTTACTCCTGTTCAGAATGACAAATATACTTTGATCAGGTAGAAGTCAAGTTTTGTAAAGTTTGTTGGATCAACAATTAATCAAATTATATATGAGTTTAGGACTTAAAACTTGTATCGGTAGATTTGTGTTCGTAGTGCCTTTAAGGTAACATCGATTTTTTAGCAATAGACATATATTGTAAGATAAATTTGGGTCACAATCTATTTTGTTTGATCAAAATGCGCTTATCATTCCTGAACGGATGGAGCGAGTAACAGCTAGGCGTGGACTGATGCGTTAAGGTAGTTACAACTTACAACATGATGCATGTATCGGTGACGGTGACACATCTCGGTAGCCACGAACAAAACAAATTGATGTTCCGGAGCGGTTGCGACGTTGATAAGAGTTTCAACGAACTAATGTGGAAAGAATTCGGGTTAGTTGATAGTTCTTTGCTAACCTATATATTATATAGGCTAATCATTAGCATATGAAAACGTTGATAAATTAAATTATTAAAGCAATTGTCCATGATTAATTCCAGCTCGAAAGTCAGGCCTTGGAGCTTAGCTATCGTCGTGCATGAGGCACCTGCATACATATGCATGTGCTTGCTTCGATGGAACACGGCCCGAATTTCCTTTGTTCTGCCTAAGGTACGGTGCTCTCTGACGCGCTCAAGGCACGACCATCATTCCCTAATCGATCGATATCCCCACGGCCCCACCGAACCTATCGTGAGTTGTCGCTCTCTTTCCTCTGGTTTGCCCCTCCACTGCTAGCTAGATCATCCACTATTTAAGCACTGACCTGCCAAAGCCATGCATCTCATCTCATCGCACAAGTCCAGAACTTGTACGGTTGATCTCTCCATTGCCAATCCACCTCGATCGTAGTCGTAAAAATGAACAGGTCCCTGATTTTGTGCGTAGCCTTCTCGGCGTGCCTAGCGCTCGCCGCCGCGGGCTGGTCTCCCGGCACCGCCACGTTCTACGGCGGACCCGACGGCTCCGGCACCATGGGTAAGCAAAGCTCTTAATAATTGTACATTGCATCCATTGATTCTAGCGCAAGAGCTATGCACATTTTGCTAACTGCGAGCATGCACGTACCAATGCAGGTGGCGCGTGCGGGTACGACAACCTGTACAACGCCGGGTACGGCGTCAACAATGCGGCGCTGAGCTCAACGCTGTTCAACGACGGCGCGTCGTGCGGGCAGTGCTACCTCATCACCTGCGACACGTCACGTCCGGGCGGCCAGTCCTGCAAGCCGGGCTACTCCATCACGGTGTCCGCCACCAACCTGTGCCCGGCCAACTACGCGCTCCCCAACGGCGGGTGGTGCGGCCCGGGCCGGCCCCACTTCGACATGTCGCAGCCGGCGTGGGAGAACATCGGCATCTACGGCGCCGGCATCATCCCAGTCCTGTACCAGCAGGTCAAGTGCTCGCGCACCGGCGGCGTGCGCTTCAGCATCGCCGGCTCCCAGTATTTCCTGCTCGTCAACATCCAGAACCTCGCGGGCAGTGGCTCCGTGGGCGCCGCCTGGGTGAAAGGCGACAACACGGGGTGGATCCAGATGTCCAGGAACTGGGGCGCCAACTGGCAGGCGCTCGCTGGGCTCGTCGGCCAGGGGCTCAGCTTCGCCGTGACCAGCACAGGTGGGCAGTACATCCAGCTCCTCAACGTCGTGCCAGGATGGTGGCAGTTCGGACAGACCTACACCACAACCCAGAATTTCTACTACTAAAACCTGCAAGCAGCAGAGTGCTTGGATCTTCCTGTCGCCGTTTCTTGTGGTTCGGTCAAATGGCTAGCTAGGGTGGGGCCTGCTCTTAATTTCATTCAACGTTGTAGATATGTTGTCAAAAAAATAAACGCTGTAGATATATTTCTTGAATTTTAGATATCTCTTTCAACGTTGTAGATATATACTTACTATACACTATACCTGTACTCCATCCGTCACAAAATAAGTAACGTTTTTTATTTTTAGACTTTTTGTTTGACCGTTATTAAAAAAATTTATATAAATATTATTTGTTTTATTATAACTTATTTTATTGTTAGAGATATTTTAATAGTGACTTATTTATTTTATTATTTGCACAAAAAAATTGAATAAGACCAACGGTCAAACAAGGAGTCTAAACGTAAAAATGTAACTTATTTTGGGACGGAGCTAGCATATGCTATCCGAGAACGTGCACTCCACATGTTTCATTCAGAAATCTTACTGGCTAATAACTACGGTTAGTTTCGGCACTTGCCTTCTGCTGCTGCTGAGCCACCATTTCATGGATGGCGTCGACGGCGCCGTTCTGCTGTCAGGCATTCACATCTGCGCAGTTAAAGGAACCATATGGCACAAGAAAGTCCAAGGGACGTGATAGATGCACATGACAGGCAGTTATGGAACCCGACCACTGGCATCGTCAACCACCACAGACGACACCCGCGCCGCTGACCCCTGAAAGAAAGCGTTACATTACATCAACTTGGAGCCGATCCAAGTCCACGCCGGCTGCATTGGTGCCATAGAATGTGCCAAGTGGAAAGCCGAAGCACATACTACATGATCTTATCAAGTTAATCTGTAACATGTTAACTAAAGCTCATGGTTGGTTCAGCATTCAGCTATCGCTAAATTATAACAAGCCATAATGAGATAACTCCAACACCTTTGGCTGTGTTTAGTTCGCGAAATTTAGGAATTTGGCTATTGTAGCACTTTCGTTTTTATTTGGCAATTAGTGTTCAATCATGGACTAATTAGGCTCAAAACGTTCGTCTCGTGATTTCTAACCAAACTGTGCAATTAATTTTTTTCGTCTATATTTAATGCTCTATGCACGTATCGCAAGATTCGATATGATGGCTACTGTAGCACTTTTTGGAAAACTTTTTGGAACTAAACATAACCTTTGTTCTAAAAATCCTTCTTTCTTTTTTCCATCCAAAATAATCATGCGCTCGACGACACATCTCTCTTCACTCAATCTGAGCGAGGTCCATTAAAATTGTCGTCAAATGGTGGATCACACAAGAAAAAGCCAGGGGTTACAAGAGCCTTAGTAGCACCTCAGATCCTAAGTTTGACTCCTCGTGGGAGCGAATTTTTCTAGATTTAACGATGTTTGTGCTTTCAGTGATAGACAACGTTTCCGTCGTAAGCAAGACGTTTGTGGTGACTTCATCAATCTCGAATATTTATCGGCCCAATCTTTGAAGATGCTCAAAGTGATAGCGTGAGTGTGCATGCGTTGAGAGTGTATGAGTTTTACTATGTAATCGCAAAACAAATAGTCACCTGAGTACCCAGTTATGTTGTTAAACTATTCCAAAAAAATATGTGGTTAAATGTGATTAAGCTTGCGGAGAACATTCATTACTTAACATGGTTTATTTGGACGCGGAAAATTAGAGTAATTTGTCATTGTGATTAAGGAAATATTACAATTACTTACCGGAGATGCCAACAAAGAGTTAATGTTTTTTTTGAATAATTCACACAATCACACAGTACGTGGGTACAAAACAAATATAACAATCGATTTAGTTATAATAATAACCATCTAATCTACTATTCGTGCTTCACAAATATCCAACTTTTTTCAAAAAAAAAATAAATAAATAAAATAAAAGTAACAACTAAATTTGCACTGGAATTATTACAATTAAACTAATATACCCCTCAATTGATGGTCAAAATTACCCTCTATTTGTAAAAAAATGTTAAATGTCCATAAATTAGATATATTTGTAAATTACTCATTTTTATAATAACTAATATATAAAAATAATCTAATGCAAACATATGTAATATGTCATCATCGATATCATTGTACATGCATGCATAAAAGATAAACATATATTTCTATATTTCAATAGCCAAGTGTTACTTCAACAACACATATATTTAACAATTCATTTAAATCAATATACATGACAATAATTTGTCCAAGTTGTTACATTATAGATATTTATACAGTTTGACCAATATATTTATCACATAATTTTGAGCACTCTATTTTTTTTAAAAAAAATTACCACACATATAACTAGAAGGATACTCCGCGCACATTGCCACGGAACTTTCTTAAAAGTAGCAAGCTATGTAATAAGAAACTATATAAGTAAAAACTATTTAGTAAGTGGACCGTAGTAAAGCCCTTTTCTATTTGAATGATTCATAATCATTTAGGAGTACCACAGTAAAGCCCTTTTCTATTTGAAAATGTAAGCGCATGCCCAAAATTCAAATAGTAGTGGTTTAACCTCTAGTACTTTTTCGATCCATAGAACATGGAACATCAAATTTTGTGCAAACTAAAAAGGCTGGATAGTTGCAACGAAGTAAACAAATAAGTGAGTAATCACGTTAAAACTGTAAGGACAAACTCAATATAGAATGAAATTGAAGAAAATGGATGATTACGTAACTATGAAGTAAAAGCTTAGCAGCATCCTGGAAAAAAGGGAGAAATTCCTAGACTACAATTTTGAGAATATAATTTGTAGAGGGAATTGATTCTCTAGCAACGGAGGAAGAGGAAGAATGTGCAGCCTTACTCCTGAATTTGTTGATGGCATCTGCTGCATACATGGTGCCGATTGGTTTGCGTTCGCCTCTACACCATAGTAGACAACCAGGCACGGGAACCAGAGGCGAGGAGATATAGAACATATGCTGCAGTCGAGACTATGCGTCAAGCTGCAGTGGCTTGGGTCGAGGCAAAATATATATGGCATTGGGGAGAGGAAGTGGTGTGGTGGAATTTCAATCTATTGTGTGGAGTCGCATGTTGTACATGACGAATAAATACTATTACTATTACGTGACCCCTTGGCTCCTCGATGGTTTTGCATCAATTATTTTGAGGTCTCTTCATTTTTTGATGATATTTGGTGGAACTGTAAATTGAGCTTACCTTGAGATGATGTGGCATCACGGAATTGCAAAAAAATATTGTAGCGGGGTTTTGGTTTATAAGAGTTATAGATAGATTTTTTGATAGACGAAAAACGAAAACAAACATCTCGAGCAGTACAGGAGTGAAAGGAACAATGACCTCAGCAAGGGTACGAGTGCGACCCAATAAACATGAATTGGATTACTAAAAACTTTTCAAACTAGAGCTTAACTAGATTCTATAATAAATAAAAAATAACTATCTTGCAAAATGTGCACCTGTATGTCTATCTAGTGTCTCTTTTTACGTACCCAGCCCAGGGACGGAGCCAGAAAATTGATTTTTTTAAATATTAGGGGAGCCAACAGTATTAAATTTTCAAAATTTATTTTTTAGTGTAAAATTCACATTCATAGGGGGGGGGGGGGGGGGGGGGGGCCTGGGCCGCTGCCCGCCACCGCCCCCCCCACCCACCCCCAACCCCCACCCCCCCCCCCCCCCCCCCCCCCCCCCGTCTCTGCCCCTGACCCAACCACCAGGAGTTGTGCACCCTATGGCCAATCCAATATCAAGTAGTTAAGCTACTCTAAAATAATGTAAAGACTCACAAGGGGAACCATAAATGTGGTAAGTTAAGATCAAGCAAGGGAGGACAAACTCTTGAGACATGGTAGTGTCAGTTGCCAAGCCCACATTGAAGCTTGATAAAGAATATGGCCCCGGTCACCAAGCCTTCTCTAGTCACGGTGTTGGTCTTGCCACCAAGATAAGTGCCACAAGCCACATACACTACCGGAAACCGGCACTTTGCCGAGTGCCGGAGGCTTTGCCGAGTGTATTTTATCGGGTACTCGGCAAAGACGGTCTTTGCCGAGTGCCAAATA
The DNA here is from genome assembly GCF_019320115.1 of Miscanthus floridulus. Taxonomy (NCBI): domain Eukaryota; kingdom Viridiplantae; phylum Streptophyta; class Magnoliopsida; order Poales; family Poaceae; genus Miscanthus; species Miscanthus floridulus. The sequence continues at coordinate 82,437,514 of NC_089580.1, read as the reverse complement.
AAATACACTCGGCAAAAAAAAAACACTCGACAAAATGCGTCTTTGCTGAGTGCCTTTTTCTGGCACTTGGCAAATATGTATTTTGCTGAGTGCTATTTTTCGGCACACGGCAAAATGCGTCTTTGCCGAGTGCCTTTTTTCTGGCACTCGACAAATATGTATTTTGCCGAGTGCTATTTTTTGGCACACGGCAAAATGCGTCTTTGCCGAGTGTCTTTTTTCTGGCACTCGGCAAATATGTATTTTGCCGAGTGCCTTTGTTTTGGCACTCGGCAAAGAGGCATTTTGCCGTGTGCATTTTTTTTGGCCCTCGGCAAATCAGTTTTTCAAAGCAATTTTTGAGGCCCTAAATGAATTCAAATGAAAAACTTTTCAACTACAAAGTTGTATAACTTCTCAAGATCTACAAAGTTTATTTTGGTCATTTCTTCATTTGACAAAGCGACAATAATGTTGTTCATAAAATCTACATCTCTCATATCTCTCATATTAGTTTCATGAAAGTAGAAGAGAGATATATAAGATTTGTGAACAATGTTACTACCACTATGTCGGATGAACAAATGACCAAAATAAACTTTGTAGATCTTGAGAAGTTATGAAATTTTGTAGTTGGCAACATTTTGATTTGAAATTATCTTGTCATGCAAAAACGACGTTTGAATTTGAAAATTTTAAAATTTGAATTTTTCAAAAGACCTCGAATGGAAAAACTTTCTAAATGAAAATTGTAGATCTTCAAAAGTTATGAAACTATGTAGTTGACAACTTCTTGATTTGAAATCATCTTATCATGCAAAACTACGTTTAAATCTCTCAAATTTGAAATTTGAATTTTTCAAACGACCTCGAATGGAAAAACTTCCTAAATGAAAATTGTAGATCTTGAAAAGTTATAAAACTTTGTAGTTGACCACTTTTTGATTTGAATTCGTTTAGGGCCTCAAACAAGCAATTTACTCTCGGTTTAGTATAATATATGAGGATAGATAACGGAATCGAGACACAAGTGACAGTGTAGTGCAGTGGTAGAGCAGCAGACACGCGAGGGAGATGTCGTGAGTTCGAATCCCACCGGCCGCGTTAGCCGCGAATTTAGCGCAAAAAATGCACCGACTTCGCTGAAGACAGGCGGGCGCTGGCTGGTGGCAGCCTCCCACGAATTTTTTTTTTTGAAAATTTTTACTATTATTTTTGGGTTTTTTTGCATTTTCATTTTGCTGAGTGTAAATTTTTGCCGAGTGCTTTTCCGGCACTTGGCAAAGGCTTTGCCGAGTGCCCGACAAAAAGCACTCGGCAAAGAAGCCTTTGCCGTGAAGAGATATGCCGACACCTCTTTGCCAAGTGCAGCACTCGGCAAAGGCTTTGTCGAGTACAAAACCTTCTTTACCGAGTGCAATTGCACTCGGCAAAGCACGCGTCTGCTGTAGTGATAGACTCACTACTTGCTGCCACAACTCTGTCGTCACCAAGATATCCTCCACTATGTAGATTCTCAGCCAAGGAACCGGTCTCTACGTCCCAAAACTGCAAGTCGTCACTGCACCACCAAGGCTCCGACACACCAAGATTAAGAGGACACAAATAGGCACTCATGCACGAAGCTAAGGTCTAATCACTCATGCACGAAGATAGGCACTTATAAGCACTCACATGATGGATAGAGTGGTACACATTTGCACTAGCTTTCTATAGTTTTAAGGGACTCCACCACCCCACATGATCAGTGGTTCTAGGGTATATATAGCTCCTGCACATAAATCTAGTTATGGCAAAGGGCTTACAAAAATAACACTCACCGGTGTGGTCTATTATGTGCAATTTGATTCGTTTAGCCATTGGAACTAGCCATTGGTCCATGTAGATTGTTTGGTGCTCATCTCTCCTTACAGTTGGACAATCTAGTCCGTTGACATCCTAACCGTATGGAATTCCCATCTTCAGTTGATTGTCAAGTGCTTCTTCGATTATGTAGTTTATGTTCTTCGCACCTAGTCCATTTTGCACGGTGCCCATTTCGAGGTCAGCACAAGGCCTAAGCATTTTGTGGGGCGAGATGTGCCAAAACAAGGCCAGTTTGTATATATATATATATATATATATATATATATATATATATATATATATATATATATATATATATATATATATATATATATATATATATATATATGACCATCCCACAGGCTTTCATCTGGTCATTATTTCTGGGTTGGGCTTGAGCTAGGTCTAGACAGGAGGACATCTAATTTTAATATGCATATAATCAACATAAATACATCAGGCTAGGTTTGAGCCAAGATTTTTTTTCGAGGCTCGTGTTGGGTCAAAATGCATAAGTCTAGTCACTAGAACATTCGGCCGATTGTCGGCTGTGTTCAAATTCTGCAGCCTAGGATTATCTAGTGCTCATTGTTTTTGCTTTTTTGACTAGTTTTTTTCTTCAAATTTTGCACTGATTCTTTACTTGCATCCTTAGGACCTAAATAAACTTGTGAATCACATCTTAGCACATATGTTAGTTTTATTTATTGTGTTGTCATTTTAATTACCAAAACCACAAAGAAACATTGGCATTGAGCCTATGTTTTGTATAAGAAGGTTAGTATATGGCACCTATATATATGTTTTGAGATCTAGCACATGTAGGCGCAAAGATTGATGTGCTAGTTAATCTAGCTACAGCTAGCAGCCAGGAGCTAGAACAACGAAATGCAAGCATCAGAACCAATCATTAGCTCGAGCACGTCAAAAGTCTGGTAGTTATGGGCATGTGCTGATGCACATAAGTCCTGAATACTGGCATAATGACACGTTCCATCGCAGCATAAAGAGTTAATTTAACAATTCAATTAAAAAATTTACAAAACAACAACGTCCCACGGTATTATTCGAAGAAAGAAACCTTAGCCTTCAATTATAACCGAGAAACGACCCTCCGAAATCTGTGCAGATAGCCCTATATTATTTTATGGGTGTTGCCAGTGATACATGGATGACTTCTAGTTAACCAACCTTCAAATTCGTTCCCAAAGTCAAATCCAGATCCTATAGGTATTCATGGGTTACAATTACTAGAACAGATTTGGCACGTCTCGAACAGTATACCTATTCTGCTAACCCCTTTGTTCCTTTAGTCAATCTCGAGATTTGCCGGTTCTAACTCAGTTCTTTGGGGGTGCTCATAGAGGTATGGTGTCTTTACTTGTGTTCATAGGGGTGAGTGTGCGTTCCTATTTGTGAGCATCTGCGTCTGTAACTGGGTCTCACAAAAAAAAACTATAAGTCATTTTCCTCGCCAAAAAAAACTATAAGTCATTTTGGCCTTGGTTTTATAAAGTAGTTTTTACTATTTTGTTAAATATGATGTACATCTAGGAAAATGCAAAACGATGTATAGTTTTGAAAGGAATAGTAATAGTTTCAGAAAGTACACACGCTGTTGAATTTGAAGCCACATTGTTCCTCCAATCATACAAACGCACATGCTCCATCGCTCATTCCATGGACTGAGATACCAATACTACAGAAATGTTTTTTAAGGGCGGCTCGTAACTCTTTGTAGGGATGTTTTGGTCAGCCATCTCTATCAAATCGTCTCTACAAATCATGCATTTGTAGAGGCGGTTTTCGGGCCGCCCCTACAAATTAATTTGTAGGGGCGGCTGGTACTACAGCCGTCCCTACAAATCGATTCGTAGGGGCGACTGTAGTAACAGCTGCCCCTATAATACCTGTATGTAGGGGCGGTTCGGTTTAGAACCGCTCCTACAGTACGTTTTTCCGCAAAAAAAATCAAATTTACAATTCAAATTCGACCAAAACACTGTTTGTTTCCGCGTATTCCATCTAGCGTTCGCGTTGCCGAACGCCCCGCGACCAATATTCCGAACCGCGTTCGCGTTGTCGAACGCCCTGCGACCAACGTTCTGAACCGCGTTCGCGTTGCCAAACGCCCCGCGACCAGCGTTCCGAACCCCTTAGACTACAAGCACAAGAGTATTATATAAACTACAATTACAAGTCCAATTTACAAGAATATATACAATCCATCATTAAATAGACATAATTCACAAGGTAAAACCAATATCAAATTCCATACACATTGTTATCAACATCCTAGAGCTAGTCTTTCAGTCTCACGAAGGTGTTGGTACTGAGGATTTCTACCTAAGTCAGACTCTCGGCCATGGTAGACGCATTTGACGTGTACAATCTGGTCCAATATAAAGTTGCAAAGGTCACCGACGAGCTCTAAGAGTTGGTCATCCTTGTATGGGTCTCTTTTCATTTCTTTCTCTTCTTTCCACTACAAGAGAATAAGTTTCGGTTTAGTATTTCATACCATGTACGAAGTTTTTATACTATGGGTGAAGATGTTCAAACTTACCCTTAAGGGGTGTCTCCTGTAGGCACCGGTGTTACTCATCATAGAACATATATAGTATCCACAATGTACACTCTCAGGCTTTTGTTTGGGGCACTGTATGTTTTGCATATGAAAATATTAAGTAATGCTTTTGATAGCCATGCAATAGAGTACTGAAGAAGTAAGTTACACTTACCGCACATAGTATTTTTTATAGCCAGCTTTTCCTTCCTTGCTGGATCATGCCTTCCGTGATGTTTAGTGACATAGAACCTAAATGCCTTGTTCAAATTATTTTAGCAAATACAACTTGTTAGTATCCAAAAGTGAACATTACAAGTATGTATATAGACATATAAGCTAATGAGGATTATCGATATGTATACGTCTTGAGAATTGATATGAAGTCTTTGTATGTCACCGGGTCCCTATCTATTGAATCAAAGACCCATGCCATGCTCCTCCCGACATCGACGGCTATACAAATCCAGTGGTTGCTGCATGGATTTAATCATAGAACTAGATAAGCTCTTTTGCATCGAATAAAATATATCGAACAAAGCTTTAAGTATAGAGTTGAACTTACTCGAAGTTGTATGGTAGCCATATAGTAGAGTGCTGTTGGAGAATTTTGAAAGCCAAGGCAATATATGCCGCAACCTTAAGGGACTCTTCCCTTAGTTTCGCCGTATGGATATGCTCTTTCTCCTAAAGAGTCTTTGCAACAGCTAGCTCTTTGACATCCAGTTTCCACTGTTTAGGGTAATTAAAATTTGTTTGGGCTATAGCTTGAGGGTCTATATACCCAGCTTTCACACTTGGCATTTGTTTGATAATGTGCACTTGCATTCTACAAATCATGGCATGGGTTAGTTACAATAAAATCCAAAGATTATATTCATATCATATCGGGAGGACAATGACTTACAGGCACCACATGCGAATTAGATTCATCTCCATTGCTCCTAGGTGAAAGCATGTCTGCATGTCATTGAAGTCAAAGACAATTTTCCCAGCTAGGCTTCCAAATATGCTGGTGGGGAAGCATGCTTGTATGAAGTCTATGCTCATTGGGAAAACACGAAAGTACCAATCATGGAACCTTCTCATTCCAAGTGGTAGGCACTAGATGTCCCGGTTTGGTAGGAAGGGCTTGCCTCTTTCATATGTTTTCGAGCAATCCTTTGACCATTTGATGGCATCAACATTTGGATACTGCTTTGCAATTTGGTGGAGTTTGCTAGTGATGGCCTCCTCAGAACCCCGTGATGGGACTTTTTTTAACTTGGTTCTCAGGCTTGAACAGGTCATGGGAATACCACTTGGACACCGATGAGACGTCTTTCATCAAAACATAAACTGGCCTTATGGTGATCGGATGCTTCTTTTGAAGTTCCCATTCAGGTATGTCCTCATCTTCTTGTGCATCACCTTCTTCAGGAGGCACTCGTTGTTCATGTATCGGCTGTGCTTGTTGAGAAGACTGTGGCATCTTATCATGCACTTGCTCGGTATGAGCTGGAGAAGGTTGTGGCATCTCATCAGGCACATGCTCGCTAGGAGACGGGGAAGAATGTGGCATCTCAGGAATGTGGTGGTCACGAGACGGTGAAAATATCTCCCAGACCTTAATAACTTGCTCCAAATTTGGGAGAGGGGGATGCGGTGAAGAAGCAGTCAATATAATGTCCCATTTGTGCTAGAGGATGAACTGCCCCATAACGTCTCCGATTAACACTAGCCCCTTGGGAGTTACATAGTCTATCCTCCACTGTATTAACTTGGGCTTCACGGTATACACCTCGACCCTAGTGTAGTCCGGCGATATCTTATTATTGTGGTGTAAGCCATTGGGAGGATGTGCCACACCCGTTGCCACCTCCATAATAGTGTTCTACCGGCCGCTGAGAAACACCAAGGTGCAACTAGTTGGTTCCCATATGCGATCGATAGGGGTTGTGGCTGCAGTGGAACCTTGGCTTCTAGGAACTTTTGGAGGGCTGCCAACTAATGCCAGTTCTCCTGGCGGCATCATTAATATCCATGGCTCCGTAGATAGTCCTTGATCCTCTAGTGCCTTTGCAACTAGAGCCTTCACTTGAAGCTCAAGATTAGTCTCCCAGTCTCTGCCATGTTTCTTGTACATGTGCCTATCCTCTTTGAATCCTTGCTTCTAGGTCGTCCTTTTCCTTAGCCCCCTGGTGCGGCCTATGAGCTCCTTGTTTCCCAAGCCAAGGCTAAGCTCGTCCCTTTCTCTAGAAGGATTGAATGAGCCCTTCTCCTTGTCTTCAGCATATTTCAGTATCCTTGATATTGTCTCTTAGGTCTTCGGCTTATTAAACTTAAGATTACCGCCAGATGATTCTGTACTCCTCGCATATATCCAATTCCTTGAGCGTACCTTCAAATTCGTCACATCAATATTCCCAGCAGCTACGGCCTCTTCGTCCATCTTCCTAAACTGCTCTTCCTTGGCATAGTAGCCATCGGGGCCTAGATGATGGTGGTGTTTGTTCCTCTTCGCTAGCTCGGTGTTACGGGCACCAAGCTCCAATGTCTCCGGTGAAGTCTTTTGAGCCACGAGCTCCTCCCATTGACTAGGAGTTATTTTGTCAAACTCATTGAAGGGAGTTAACCCCTTTTGGATATACTTCTTATTGAGCTCTGACCTCCAACGTTAAAATGACTCTCCCATCATCCTGAAAGCATTTTATTACTAGTTCGTGCTTACCCTTCGGAAATCTAAAATTGAGCTTCAGCTGCCTATCCCATAGTTCATTCTTTTTGTTCTCTGGTACCTCTTTCTAGTTAGGGATTGCTGGGTTCAATTTATCTCTTACTAGGGCCCCAATCACATTACGGAATCATCCTCTTAATTCATTTGGCTCAAGGATGTCCCCTACTAGCCCGACCTCCATTATCACATAGCATGCCTTATCTGGATATAGATTTGCTTTTCTATCCACTCGTTTCCTCTTAGGCTTTGTAGTTGTGGTTGTGTCTTGAGGTTGTGGAGCAGAGGCATCGTGATCCGTCTCTGTGGTTGTTGCCTCTGCTCTCCTTTCCTCTACTCCATCTTGTGTAGCGAGATGTCATGGACGTGGACATCGACGTCGTCTTTTCTGAGTTTCAGGAGGGACCTATATACAACAAGTCAAAATGTTAGCAGAGGTAACACAACCAAAGCTTTAGCAAAATTTACAAGCTAAGGCTTTTTCCCTACCTCCTCGTTCGGGTCAAAATCCTTGTCCAAATCTTCCTCCATTGGCCTCCTTCTGGCTTCACATGGGAAAGGATGCTTGGGACTTACATATCCCTCTTCTGAGTCATCATCATCATCATCCTCTTCTTCTTCGCCTTCAGCAGCCTCTCCTGCTCTTCCTTCTGCTCCCCCTTCCTCCCCGTCACACTGCTCCTGAGTAAGCATCACTTCTAGATCCTTTTCTAACTCATTATTGAACTACTCCTAAGTAAGCTGGTCCTCTAGTGCTTGCTCCTCATAGGTTGGCTACTCATCATGCTTGGGGCATCGGGCTGCACTATCTGGTGTCTGCGACATTATTTCATGCTTTGTTCTAATAGATGCAAGAAAGTGTGCTTTAGGTACGTGAGAAGGTATAAGAAATAAAAAAAGGTCTATAAACCAAAGTAGTCCTATAAAATAACAATATATCAAAAAATAAGTAGTAGTAGTAGTAAAGGCCTCAAAAACATGTTAATCATCATTTGATCATGAACTTAGAGCATCAAGGCATCATAACAGAGAAGAGAGGAGAAGGTAATGTAGGGACGGCTGCTAATGATGCCAAGTTCCTCATAAGTTCTTGATCATTAGCTCATATTCCATATAATGTATGAACTTAGATAATTTCATCATTGACAAAACAAAGGAGAGGAGAGGGGAGATTTGGCAAAAAAAGCAACAGCTGCTTAACAAACATAGAGAGGAAAAGGTATAAAAAAAGCAGCTGCTGCTTCCCAAACATAGAGGATAGGAAAGGTGGCAAAAATAGAGGAGAGGAGGGTAGCACAGGGGAGGAGCCGAGGAGGGTAGTAAGTTAGCAACTAGCGTGTAGACTTGAGTAATGTATCGTGCCCAAGGTATGTACACACTTGGGCTGGTGTGGTGGGGGCAGCATGTGGTGCATCCATGGTTGCGCAAGGCGCGACCTGAGGCAACACAGAGCCCAATGAGGCGCACCTGGGGCTCAAACTCAACAAGAAAATCAAAGTCATCAGTGGGGGGAGGCGACCGTGGCTTGGCAAAGGGAAGCTGGTTTCATCAAAGGTGACATGGCAAGCAACAATGACTCTGTTTGAGGAGAGATCAAGGCCCCAGAAAACTTTGTGGTCTGAGAAGTAGCCAAGAAAAACACAAAGGGTGGAGCAGGCACAGCAAGCACCAAAGATGGAGAGAGCAGGCATAGCAAGCACCAGACAACAGCAGAGAGGGAGAGAGCAAGCATAGCAAGCACTTGCCTTGCCCTATGCTAAGTCCTTCGGCTGTTTCAAATCGACCTCGAAGGGCTACCCGAAGCATAGAAGAGTAGCCAGAAAAGAGCAATTCAGTCGAGCCAGAAAAGAGTGAGATAGAGACATAACAGAGTAGCAAATATAGGAAAGCAGAGTAGTAGTAGTTAGATAGTAGTAGCTGCACTGCAAAGCAAGCAAAAGAGAGGAATGGAGTATAGTATAGAGTAGTAGCAGTAGTAAGAGAGCAGTAGCAGTAGTAAGAGAGCAACAGCAGCATAGTAAACTGACCATAACTGAAGATTTATAAATCCAAATGACATGCAACAGGACAATTTGGAAAGCTTATGAAATTGCCTAAAATTCATTTTCAGACCTCAAGGCATGATTCTAACGTTTACAAGGTCGAAATCATTTAACAACAGAAATCTGTCTTCACAAGACAGAGAGCAGCCAAAACTGGACTCAAACTGTGAACAGCCATATCTCCTAAACTAATTGGCCAAATGCCACCAAATTTTAACACAAGCTAGTTTAGTAAGTTAACTACAACTTTAGTATTCACATGATTCCCAGAAAACACCATTATCAAAGCCTAATTCACCAAGTGCTAGAAACTGTTCAAAATTATAAAAATGCTAAAATTAAATATTTACTTATGTGCCAAACATGATTTCTGACCAAACCAAGTGCATCACAAGTTCACATATGATATAAGATCACTAGAAAGTAAGGTGTTCACACAAGTTAAGTGAAATGCTACAACCAATCATATAAGTGAAATGCTACAGTCAAGATCTGGAACCTGAAATGGCTAGCAGTAGCAGGTATGTTGTGACAAGTTAAGTAAAATGCTATAGCCAATCATATAGATCTAGAACATTATTAAGAGTAGGTTTCATGATCTGAGTACATTTTATAAAATCCTTAGAGGTTGGCAAAGACAACAATAATTTTCTTGACTGATATCTGCTCAAACTGTGAACTACAACAAGCATTATCCTTGCCTCTGGATTGCATTGAAAGTAGGCATTATTGATAGGACTGTAAACTATAAAATCAGTAGTAAGAACCGACTGCTTGCACTTGATAAATATGAGCTTATTTTATTGCCATATAACAATCTGATTTGAATATGTATGATTCACTTGCAAGGTTGTTAGCAATATCAAATGGCCTGTTTAGAAACTTATTTTATTCACTTCTCAAATATTTAAAACTGAAAGGCTCAATTACTAACCACTCAAACATTGATATGAAACTAACCTACAACTAACCATCCACCAATGGGCCAAGCATCCATGCAGTTCAAGCTAAAAAGAGACTAATATAAGAAACAAACAGCTACAAAAAACACAACAGCTAAGCATGGAACAAATTATAAAGGTAGATTGTTGTATCATGAAAATGACATTGCACAGGAAATGAAAACCACACTAAACTCAGCTTGCTACTACTACAAATTTTCTGAAACTCAATGAACCAATATAATCTGAGTTGCAAATAAATAAACCAAATGTAAACTCAATGAACTGCAGCTAGTTGTACTCAATGAATAAAGCACTCAAGCTGCAGCTGCTTCTGAACAAAAAAAAGCCACAGCTAGACAAGATAGAGACCTGAACTTCTACTGCACGAAGAAACTGAAATGTGTTGATTTATCAACTGACCATGCTAATAAACAAATGATTCATGAACGCATATCAATAGCAGAAGCTAGATCCTATTATTCAGTGAAATACTTGGGAAAAAACGTTTCTTTATGGACTTCATAACAGTTGGCAGCATTAATAGTTAAAGTTTTTGTAACTGGTTAAAACAATTGCATTCTCGAATAAATTAGAGCTACTGTGCAAGGATAAAGATATGCAGGTGAGAAGGAAGGTAGGCCATCACAAAGAAGCATTCTAGTTTCTATTCCCTTATAATTCATGGATTTATGAAATTGTTTTAACTCCAATGTAGCTTAGAATCACAATTAAGTAATATCATGAGGGGGCATAACTAAATGTTGCACTGTCTCCAGAAAAGAATAGTCAGCTGAGAAAAAATGAGAGAGGAGAAATACTGCCAGTCTCAATTCAATATGTCAAAAGTAAATCTATCATTTTCTCAACTATGACTGCTTAATTAACCAGCCTAGCAGATGCTGAAAAGCAATGGAGGTGTGGGTCAAACCCTAGCGGATCCAGAAACTACTGCAACGAAGGAGATGAGGTGCACTGACCTTCGAGACGGATGGCAATGGCGGTGGAGGAGCACCCGAGTGAGACCCCCGCGTCGACGTCGCACGCACGAGAGAGACCAAGCGACAATGAGGTGGAGGGATGTCGGAGAGTGCACGCAGGCCAGTGAGTTCGGTGGTCGAGGTCGGAGAGGGAGCGCCGGTGGCGGGGACACCAGCTAGAGCACGCGGCCGAGCTGGCGGAGCTCAAACCCTAGCCCCCGACGGCCTGTAGAAAGGCGGTGGTTGGGGAACGGTGGATGGGGTGCAGTTAGGTGAGGATGGAGGAGGTCAGAGAATGAGGTTGTAGGCCACAGAGACAGCGGCGGCGGCGGAGAAAAAAATCGGCAGCCTGCCGATGTCCGAGAGGTAGAAAGCGCCCAGGACTTAGAGTAATTTCGGCCTCCCGCGAGCCCTTGGCTATATACCGCGGGTCATTTCTAAGGGCGGTTCCTGATCCAGCCGCCCCTACAAATCAATTTGTAGGGACGGTTCCTGAGCCAGCCGCCCCTACAAATCTATTTGTAGGGGCGGTTCCTGAGTAAGCCGCCCCAACAAATATTTTTTAATTTATTTTAATTAATAATTTTGTAATTTATATATAATACTTTTTTGATTATTCTAAATATAAATATAAATAATTTCATGATATATATACAGATATAATTTTATATTTTCTTCTTTACAAAAATAATATTTTAAAATTTTAAAATTTGAATTTAAAAACAACAAAGAGAATTTTAGGACACTAAATGACCTCAAATAAAAATTTTGTAAACATCAAAGTTGTAGAACTCATCAAGATATATAACTTATATTTGGTCATCTTTTCATTTAACTGAATTTAAATAGTTCAAATTTTGAATTTTAGTAAATGTCAACTTCAAATAAGATTTTAAAACCTTAAATGGTTTCAAATAAGAAAGTCATTAACATAGAAGTTGTTGAACACATCACTATCTACAACTTTTATTTTGGTCATCTTTGACCAAATTTGAACAGTTAAAATTTTGAATTTCAATAAATGATAACTTCAAATAAGATTTTAAAACCTTAAATGCTTTCAACTATAAAAGTCATGAACATAAAAGTTGTTGAACTCATCACTATATACAACTTTTATTTTGGTCACTTATTCATGTGATAAAGTATTAGTAAATATTGTTCACAAATTCACATATGACTCATAGTTTCATAAACTATACGAGAGACATGTTGATTTGTGAACAATGTTTACTATCACTTTGTCAGATGAAAAAATGACCAAAATAAAAGTTGTAGATCTTGATGAGTTATACAACTTTGGTATTCATCACTTTTTCAGTTGAAATCATTTATTATTTCAAAATCTTGTTGGAACTTGTCATTTTTTTAAATTTGAAAATTTGTATTGCTCAAACTTTGTCAAAAGAAAAGAATGACCAAATAAACACAATAACTTGATAGGGCATGATTTTAGAAAATTTTAGGAAAAAATCATCACATTTGGAGTTAGTATGAGGGAGAAAGACTAGTTACAAATTTTACCCAGAGATTAAAAAGAAAAATCACAATTGTTCATGATGATCAATGATGAACAAGTGTGATTTCTCTTTTTAATCTATGACTGAAACTTGTAACTAGTTTTTCTTCCTCATACTAACTCCAAATGTGATGATTTTCAACCACTAAATGATTTCAGCTATAAAGGTGATAAATATAAAAGTTGTTGAACACATCACTATCTACAACTTTTATTTTGGTCATCTTTTTATTTGACAAAATTTGAACAGTTCAAATTTTGAATTTCAGAAAATGACATCTTCAAACCTGATTTTTAACCACTAAATGATTTCAATTGTAAAGGTGATGAATATAAAAGTTGTTGAACACATCACTATCTCCAACTTTTATTTTGGCCATTTCTTCATTTCATAAAGTGTTAAGTGATTTCATAAAGTTTTAGTAGTAATAGAGTGGATGTTGAAATAGATTCATCTGGATGTTGCAAAGGATAGTCTCACACACATGCATAAATGTAGTCTTACACACATACATAAATATATAGTCTTACACACATACATAAATATATAGTCTTACACACATACATAAATATATAGTCTCACACGCATGCATAAATGAAGTCTTACAAACACACACACTTACACAAACACTCTACGTTCAACAACTAGCTAGTCTGCTGTAACGACTTTCTCCTTGACACCTTTTTGTTCCCATGGCAATATGTCTTTGGGTAGGTTTTTTTTCACAACACTGATCTTCTTAGGAAAGTCTATTAATATTGGCATCTCATCGTAGTTATTGTAAGCTTCAACATCGTCCACGCCATCAACTCTAATAATGTGCTGTTTCCCAGAGGCAACCACGTGCTTTGTCTTTTTTCTTCGGGGGGAGGTTACTTTGTAGGTCAGACATATAGAAAACTTGTGTGACACGTGAAGCGAGCACCCAAGGGTCATCTTGGTAGCCTAGATTCTCGAGGTCTAGGACTCTCAATCCGATCTCGTTCAGTTGGTGTTGTTTGATCCAGCGGCATCGAAACAGGGCCACCGTTATATCCCTTCTATAAGTTTCCATATCTCTTCAATTATGCCAAAGTATTGGATCTTTCACCCTAATCCATCGAGAGCCTCTATTCGAACGCTGCTATTTTGGTTCACATATTTACTATCCTTTGTGTGGATATAGTACGTATACCCATTGATGTCTCAATGGCCCCTCCGCCAACCTACTGATGGTAATAGAGTATATGGTTTCTCCAGGCGGTATGTTTTGGTCCTTCAACCATGTAGTTAGTCGTTGCTTTTGCTGTTTCATGACCCAATCATCTGAACGACCATTTCTCTCCGCCATTATGATAGCCAAGTGTTCATCAATGTACGGTCACATCAGTTGTGTACTCTACAAGACACTATAATACGCCCGACTCACCTTTTTCTAATCATGGTCGATGAACACTTTTCTAGCATTGGTGCCCTTCCCAGGCAGCCTACCCTTGTGACGAGAATTGGGTTTACCAATCCCTTTCTGTACTTTTAGGTACTCTTGACAGCACTCGACGACTTCTTCAGTACTGTAACCCTCTATCATGGAACCCTCTGGGTATGCTTAATTATGCATGTATCGACTTAGAACCGACATGAACCACTCGTAGGACCACATTTTATGCAAGTAGCAAGGGCCCAGCGCCTATATCTGATGAACCATGTGAATCATGAGATGTGACATTATATAAAAAAAAGCAGGAGGTAAACACATCTCCTGTTGATTTTGTGTCTCCACCACAAATTCATGTAGGTCACTCAGCTCTTGCTTGCTAATCATCTTCTATGAGATCTTCGAAAAGAAGTAGCACATGCGGGTGATGGCCATTTTCAAGAACTCTAGCTTTATAGCCCTGATTGTAATAGGTAGAAACACTGTTAGCATCACATGACAATCGTGAGCCTTGCAGTGTTTTATTGACAAGTCCTTCATTGACACTAGCTTCTTCACATTCGCTGAAAACCCAGTCAGGACTTTGACCCCCCTCAGGAAAGTGCATATAGCTCTCTTCTCATCTGGTGTTAGGTTGAAGCACGCCGTGGGCAAAGTGTATTTTCCATTAGCCTCAGGTACCTGGTGAAGTTGTGGCATCACGTTTAGCTGCACCATATCTTTCCATGATTTTAGACCATCCTTTGACTTGCTTGTGTCCATCAAGGTAGCAATATGACTCTCAAAGACATTCTTCTGCACGTGCATAGCATCAATGGCATGGGGGACCTCCAAGTCTGGCCAATAAGGCAGATACTGAAAGAAGATCGATTATTTCTTGAAAGGTATGCCTTCGACAGGGGGTGTGCTTCTATCTCTTTTGGTCCCATCTAGATTCTTTTTTCCATAGACGATGCGTATCTTTTTCACCATTCTGTATACATGTTCTCTGTTATGATGTCTCTCCGGAGGGGGTTCAATCTCTGGGGTGTTGTCATAAAATCTAAAGAATAATTTTCTATGGTACTTGTGACTTGTCTTTAAGAAGCGTCGGTTCCTTAGGTAAACTATCTTCTTGGATGCATTCAGGTACACCCATGTAGTACCATCCAAGCAAACCAAGCATCCCATCTTTCCTTTGATCTGTCCAGACAAAGCAAACAGCGCGGGGTAATCATTGGTAGTAACAAATATTATTGCTCTACATATGAAGTCCTCCTTTCGGAACGCATCATACATCAGCTCTCCATGCCTCCATAGCCTCTCCATTTCTTGCATCAAAGGCTCGAGGAACACGTCTATATCAATGCCTGGTTGTTCAGAGCTAGAAATAAGAATAGTGAGGAGAAGGTACTTTCTCTTCTGACACAACCACGTTGGGATGTTGTACATGGTCAAGATCACTGGCTAAGTGCTGTGGTCGCTCATCCTCTCATTGAAGGGATTCATTCCATTGGTGCTTAAGCCAAACCGTACATTCCTTGGGTCATCGCTGAATTTTTTATGCTTCTCATTGAACCTTTGCCACTGACTACAATCAGCCGGGTGTGCAATCTTATCATCATCCACCTTGTGCTCATCATCCCACCATGTCATGAGTGCGGCTTTTCTAGGGTTTAGGAAGATACGTCTCAAGTGGTCGGTCACTGGTAGGTACCACATTACCAAGGCAGGAATTCTTCTCTACTTTGCATCGTTGCCTAATGGAGTGCCCTCTGTGGGCTGAGATTCTTGTACCACCTTTTTGTACCCTTCCTATTCCTCTTTTTCCCCATGGAGGCTTTGTCCCCACCGTAAAAGGTCATTGTTCTTGTACCAGCTGGCCCCACACCGAGGACATTTATCCAGTGACTTGAACGTTTTGCCACAAAAAAGTATACAGTGGTTGGGGCATGCATGGATTTTTTCAACCTCCATTGTCAGTGGACTTATGATCTTCTTCGCTCGGTATGTGTTGGCAGGAACTGAGTTTGGTTGTGGAAGCACCCATGACAGGAGATGCAATAGATCATTAAAACTATAGTCTGACCAGCAGTACTTAGCCTTCGGGATGAGTAGCTCAAGCACAAAACGTAGCAATGTCCAATGTGTCGGACAACCATTTTCAACACTATACACAGTCTCCTTCGATGCTTTTGTCACCCTTTCCAATTTTCTAGACCTTTCAGGCTATTTAGTAAAATCTCTGGTCCAAGGGCTCGAATCATGTCCTCCAAATCATCTTCATCCCCGACACGTGCTCCACCATCATTATTGGCACCACCTTCGTCGTTACCATCCCAACCACCAACATCACCACCTTGTTCATTGCCATACTCGAAATTCATTCGTGCATCAATCTCTACTGAATATTGGGACATGGATTCTATGGTTTCGTCGCCGTATTCCTCCTCATCCTCGTCGTTAACAATAATCGTTTCACCATGATGAATCCACACTGTGTAGTCCTCAACAAATTCTCGCATAATCAAATGTGATCTGATGATAGTCACATCTGTCCATGCCATACGGTTCTTGCAATCTTTACAGGGACAAATAATTGTATCCTTGTTCTCTATCAATGTCGTTGCATGCTTCTTTGCGGCTTCAATAAATTTATCCACCTCTTCACGGAAACTTGCCTTGAACCTTAACGAACCATACATCCAAGAGTTCCTGTACTCCATCTTTTACAACAACAACAAAACAAACATTAAAGGACTACTTATTCATATATATATATAAATGAATCAAATTAATAATTACTTGAGAATAATTGTATATACTTCATATATATATATATATGAATATAAATCAAATATAATTACATGAAGCATACAAACACACCATGGTAGAGGAAAATTAATTAATGACCTATTTATCCATAAATAATTAAAATACAAATTTGTTGATTACAATAAACAATTTCAAAGACAACAATTAGCAACAATTATATTTTACCCAATATCTTTCATACAAACCCTAGTCCAATTTCATAAAATATAAATTTACAAAAACAAAATTAATAAAAAAATCAAACCCTAGATCTAGATCTACATGCGCATGAAACATCTATAAAACTAATTAATTGTTCACTAAAATCAAGAAACATGGACCAAATAAGGATATGATCTTGTTCCCCTCCCTAATTTACCTTAGTACATTCAAAACTTAGGTCTAATTTGCTCCATAAGTAGCTCAAGCACCATATAAGAGAGAGCAAAACAAAACTCTAATTACTTACTAACCAACCATTAAAACTTCAAAAAAGTGTGGAATAGTATTTTCTTACCTTCTACAACCTCTCCACCAAAGAATTTGAGATCAAAACCTTTCCCCTTAGTAGAGCAATTTTTAGGAGGTGCCTCAGGCCTTCACACCTTTCTTTCATGGGTTAGAGTGAGTGACCCGAGGAGGAAGAAGGTGTTACAGTTTGCTTTATATGTGGATCATTTGTAGGGACGGCTGGTGATTGAGCCGCCCCTACAAATCAGAGGTATTTATACGCGGACATTTTTATGGGCGGCTTAATCACCAGCCGCCCCTATAAATAGTAACGCCGGGGGCGGCTGGTGAGTGAGCCGCCCCTACAAATTAGACCCATTTGTAGGGGCGGCTCGTATCACCAGCCGCCCCTGCTATTCCATTTGTATGGGCGGCTGGTGTCTGGGCTCCCGAGTACGCCACTGTAGGGGCGGCTCTATAACTAGCCGCCCCTACAAAAAAAAAAAATTCGTCCCGTCGCTACAAACCGTTTTTCTCGTACCCGTCATAAGGAACGCCACCGTGCATGCTAAGAGATGGCGGCCCCAATCTAAGCCGGAATCCTCCAGAGATGACCCATTCATTCATTCACTAACTGTGCCAACTGACTGGTTCCACCCACTAAATTAAGCGCCGCGCCTAGGTGCAGTGTGGAAAGAATATGTTGGTTGCAAAAACAAATCAGCCCCCGCGATCTCTCAACTCTGATCAACCGTCGTTCTGACATACTGTACCACGCGCAATTAAAGTAAAAAACTAGCAGTTACCTGCACTACTGCATGTGGAGGAGCATCATCATGTGCTCCCAGTTCGCACCGCGCAAATGCATTACGTGTTCCATGACATGAGAATCAATCAAATAAGATGCACGATCAACACCACCGACATTGTCGCCGCTGATCTTCCTACTTAGTGTCGACAAGTTGTTTCTTCAGCTCCATCTCCCCTCAATCTCCTGGCTACTTCCTCCTCCTATTTTAGCACTGAACTTAGCTAGGAGATCATCCACCAAAGTTGCAACTAGCACACAACTTCCAGATCACACTACAAGACAATCCGCTCCTTTTTCCTTTTGATTATTACGTGCTCGTGCTCGTAGCAAGCTGGTCCAGTCATGGCGCCGAGGACGTTGGCTCTGTGGGGTGTTCTAGCGGCGTCCACCGTCATCTCGGGTGTGGCCGGCTGGTCGCCCGGCATGGCAACCTTCTATGGCGGGTCCGACGGGTCCGGGACCATGGGCGGCGCGTGCGGGTACGGCAACCTGTACAGCGCTGGGTACGGCGTCAACAACGCGGCGCTGAGCCAGACGCTGTTCAACGACGGCGCGTCGTGCGGGCAGTGCTACGCCATCACGTGCGACGGATCAGGGTCACGCACGGGCAGCCAGTACTGCAAGCCCGGCAACACCGTCACCGTCACGGCCACCAACCTGTGCCCACCCAACTACGGGCTCCCTAACGGCGGTTGGTGCGGTTCGGGACGCCCGCACTTCGACATGTCGCAGCCGGCATGGGAGACCATCGGCCTCGTCCAGGGCGGCATCATCCCTGTCCTGTACCAGCAGGTCAAGTGCTCGCGCAGCGGCGGTGTGCGCTTCAACATCGCCGGCTCCAACTACTTCCTGCTTGTCAGCATCCAGAACCTCGGCGGCAGCGGCTCGGTCGCAGCCGCTTCGGTCAAGGGCATCAACACCGGGTGGATCCAGATGTCTAGGAACTGGGGCGCTAATTGGCAAGCTCTCTCGGGGCTCACCGGCCAGGAGCTCAGCTTCGCCGTCACTAGCACCGGCGGGCAGTACATACAGTTCCTGAACGTGGCGCCGACGTGGTGGCAGTTCGGACAGACCTACTCCACCAACCAGCAGTTTTACTACTGATCCATCCATCGATCGAGACGAAGCTTTCTGATCTGTTTCTATTGATCTTCAGTCTTCATATATAGTGTATTTGTCCGCATGGCAAGTGCCGACGTGCCGTCTCGTGGTTTTGGCAGAGTTATTCAGCGCCCGACGAACCGTGGCCGTGGCATGTTTGCTGTTCATATAACTCTCTTTGTCTTGTTGTAAAAAAAAAACTCTCTTTGTCTGCATACTACCTTTTTTACCCATGTATTGGCATAATGGCATCACATATATACATATGTGCAATACTACCTTTTTACCCATGTATTGGCATAATGGCATCACATATATACATATGTGCAAAATTGTTAATACCAGTTTAATCAATATGAAAATTACATTACCCATCTGTTCCTCCCATGTTCTAGAGCTCAACTTGTTTATTAGGTCATCACACACTACTATAAAAATGATTTTGTGAGACACTGCCCAAATGTTAACGGAGACGGTCACAAAATCCAACCATCTCGTAAAATGCCTGAGGATTTTCGGAGGTGGACGCTTTATTTACGGAGACAACCAAGATTGCCCGCTGTTGGCGGTCTTTAACGATCAATTTTACCAGCCCTAAGACATAATAAAAGAGGAAAAACTAGCAATCTTGTGCACATATGCATTTACTGTTGACCCAATTCCACATGTATTTGGAGATTATTGTTTTACAGGACTTAAACTCGAATACATGGAAAAAAATACCAAAAGGCGCATTCCGACAAGGCGTAAAGCAGATATGCGCAAAGGAATAATAAAAAGGCCCACCTACCCAGATAATTTGGACGCGAAACCACCCAAGGAGCAGCCCAGGCCCAACCAGCGATCCACCACGCGAAGGTGGTGGCGAGGAGAGCTAGTCAGGGTGCGGCCGCACCAGGGCTGCGGGCGCACAGCCACCCACCCCTCTCAGCCCCACCTTCGGATGGCGGTGCCTAGACAACATGCAAAGGCGGTAGCATGCGGGGTTCCCGCCGGATATGCTCTCCAAACCGCCATAAAGCTAGTATAAATAGTAGGGGGAGCTCCTCCTCTCAACACACCTACACTTCAGCTCCATTCTTCATCTATATTTAGTAGTAGTGTCCCTCTAGGTGCATGACACCTAGTTGTAATCGAAAATAGGTAGAGAGGAGAGGAAAGAGCCGAGGAGGAGCCGGGTTTGTCAGAACCTCCTCTATCTTGTACCTCTATGAAGCCAACTCATCTTGAGCAGCCTACAGGTTTAACTTTTGGTAATCCCAAGGTTTCTATTTGATCAAGTTCATTGCTTACTTTACTTACGGGAACTCCACTCGATCGAGTGCTCTAGTTTAAAATATCGGGCTACAGTAGTAATCGTTAGCGTAGACATGGTGTCTAGGCTAGTGTTTACCTGAGTTTGCGCCAAATCCCACGGACAGTTGTCGTAGCCCTAGAGGTGACAGCTCTGATTAGACCTTCGTAATCCACCACGTTTGGATTGGAGATTTCGTAGAGCTTTTGGTGGCCTGACCCTGATCACCCCTTTCTAGTCTTTTCGAGGATCGGAAAGGAACCGTTGCTCTGAAGTAATCGTTAGTAAGCCTGTTCCTTGGTTATCTAGTTTGTGTTGGGAAAACCTTAGAAAACCCCTCTTTTTCCCAAAAAAAACGCTTTATCCTTAGATGACCTTGATGCTCTCTAGTACACTTTCACGTTCTCCGTGGAAATCGATACCTAGGAATACTTCGGGTGAAAGCTACAACGGTATCCGTACGCTTGCGGATTTATCTATTTGCGTTAACAAATACCAACAAGCTTTCTAACGCTGTTGTCGGGGAACGACAGTTGTTCTAGAATCGAACCAAGTCATCCATGTATCTTTTTTTCCTTTTACCACCATCTTATGCACCCTACCACCTACACCATCCCTACCAAACGGATTCCACTCCTATCTTTAAATACTCCGCTCCAAAGGGCGAATCATTGGAACCGCCAGAATCATCACATCCTATTCTTACAAATGGCTATGAGCTTCGCCCTGCTTTCAAAGCCATGGTTCGGGAGCAACCCTTCTCTGGGCAAGAAGACGAAAATCCTTATACCCACCTTCAGGAATTTGAGCAATTGTGTTCTTGCCTAATTTTTTCTGGCATAACACAAGAGACAATCAAATGGAAATTGTTTCCGTTCTCCCTTCTAGGAAGAGCAAAACAATAGTATGCTCATACCGTGGGAGGCGTACATGGAAATTGGGATGAATTTCGAGACAAATTTTGTCTTGCTTTCTTCCCTCTTTCTTGAATTGCTGCCCTTCGAATAGAACTACTTACCTTTCAACAGAAGGAGAAGGAGACCTAGGAGCAGCTTGGGCTATGTTCTTGAGCCTTATCAATACCGGTCCAAACCTTTCTTGCCCGACGTTACCACTTCCATCTTGGTTTTAGCGAGGAAGCTGCTCTCCAACTTGACCTGTCTTTAGGAGGCTTGTTCACACACAACTCCATTAGTGAGGGAAAAGCCATTCTTGAGAAAATTCATAAAAATACCCCTTACACTGGCATTTATGACGAGTTTCCTAAAGAAACAATTGGGTCAGTCCCCGACCAACAAGAGGAGGCATATGCAGCCGAATCCAAAATTTCTTCAAATCCTTCCTATGATCTGGTTGGCAAAGAACCACCCATTCAGGGAACATATCACACTTCTAGGGATGATGAACCCCATCCTTTTACATGTCCCTTTGAATTCGAGGATGACCTTTTCCTTTATGCTGATCTTGGGAACACCTTAGAGCCTCCCAATTCAACATCATCTCATGCCTCAAAATCCTATACGAGACACTAGGGAAAATTCAAGGATGAAATATCAAGCAAACTCATAGATGAAGAATCACTTCATGTAAAAGCCATTTCTATCCTCTCCCCTTCTATGCCCGCATTCAACATTTCAAATCCGTTCTTGATCCTAGGGGTGAGCTTATGTCAATCTTCGTAACAACCATGACCTATCCAAATCTTGTGAAGGATCTGAATTGTCATGGGAAAGAAAGTGCTCCCCCTCTCCCTGAAATGGAAGATTGTATCAATGAGGAAGAAAGTTATTTCCTAACCATCCCATTAATTCCATGCTTATATGAAAAACTTTCCAAATCAATCTGTATCCATGCTATCACCCACAATAGATACAACCCTTTCTTGCTCCTTGTCCATAAAATCTTGGAAAAGGTTGTTGTACATACTTTTGTCTATCATAAATTTTGCAAATTTTGTGGTGTCTTGGCATGAGTTTTACAGATAGGTTCGCAAAGGTTGGTGTTGGAGGGGAAACCACTTCACCAACACAAAGATGCAATTCAAATTTTTCCCAAGGACTAGCTTTTGTCCTAAAACAAGCACTTTCGGTAGATAAACCGTCCTTTTGTCATTTCCATTAATAAAATTGTTGTTTAAAAAAACCTTTTACTTTCATAGTAATAATAATAATAGCATGACTTTTGAAAATGAGCTTAAAGACATATTTGTGAAACTACTCCTTCGGGTATTTTTGTCACTAACCTTTCAGGTTTGAACAAAAAGAACGAAGGATTGAAACACAAGGTAAGTTCAACCAAACATCATTGAACAAATGAAGCTCATTCAACGGAGAGTGTTACCATCCAAATTTGATTTCACATATTGCAAAATTCAAGTGTGGGGGTGAACTTCTCTAAAAACATCTCATGACATGCTTCATTTATTGATTTCTTCTTGGTTGTCTCTACCTTGTTTTACCTTTATGCCTTGCTCACATGATAAAGTCATAAAAAATGTAAAATAATAATAATAATAATAAAAACATGCTCCTTTAGTTCTTTTTAGTTACTAGACCTTTTTCAATAATAAAAAATAAAAAATAAATAAAAAATATATATAATAAAATATATATTTGTTTTGCATAATAAACTTAGCTTAGTCTCTTGTCTTTTAAGAATAAAGCTATGACCTCCCTTTCTCCCACAATAAACAAAAACTGGGTGCTAGACAAGTTCCCTTCGAGTATTCTTTGTCACTAACAATTACAGGAATGAAGGATGAACAATCTCTAAGAACATGGGTGCTGCAATACACACGAAGGAGATGCTCCAACATTCATACTTAGCTTTTAGTGTCGAGTGACATAAAAGTCCAAGTGTGGGAGACCTGACCCTACCATACGTTCTCTCGAGCACACTGGTTTGCACTCTGCCTTCAAACCCATGCCTTGCACCTATAAGTTTGATTATGTTTAAAAAGGCCATACATGATAATCAAACTCAAAATTTGAAACAAAAGCACCAAACCACATCATAAACTGGTGGAGGAGCCTACACACAACTTGTTTTGATTCCTTCCCACCTATTCAATTGCTTGCTCCTAGTTCTACACTCATTTAATCATGCAAATTAAAAAGAACCAAGTTTCACAGTCAGACTCAAATTTTAAAAAAATGAACATGAATATAGCTCTTTGAGATTGGCCTGCATAATCTTCATTCCTTACATACACTTAGTGCTTGTGGGGAAAATATCATATAGGAAAAACATATTGACTAAGTTGTTGTGAAGTGAGATATGGCTTTGACATGGAAATCCAACCTTTTCTATTCAAAGTACTTAGAGAATTTTCTTTTTGATAAAAATGTCAAAATCCATAGTTTCACACATACTCCTCAATGGTAAGAAAAATTCCTACCATGGCCAAATATCATGATGAAAACCTTCTACATATGCTATTTGTTTTTGTGTTGAGCTTTGTCAAACTTTGTTGCCCCATGTTGAGAAAGTTATCATGCTTTTAAAATCAAGATCATGTACATGCCACCAAATATAAGCACTACTACTACACTGGGAGTAGGCGCAAAATCATGCCTTTCACTCAGAGCCATCCAAAAATGCTCTACTCCTACACTGGGAGTGAACAAAATTATTTTTGTTAGGTTCCATCAAAATAAATGTTCCAAATCCTTGTTGATTTCTCTCTCAAAAAGTTTTGTTGCAAAAAGAGGAATGAGACTATCATCAAAAAGAAAGAAAGAAAGAAAGTACAAAAAGAGAAAGAAAGAAAAAGAAAAAGAGATGATAAGAAAGAAAGTAAAGAAAGATGAGAATAAAGATAGCCCATGTTCTCACAAAATTTTTCCAAGTCCCAACAAAGAGAGAGATATGTTTTAAAGAGCATAGTAGAATTAGGTTAGCCACCATATAAATGTTCCACACACATGCACATCTTGATTTGATTGTATGACATCTTTCTCCTCGGATCCATTGTTTGACTTAGCAAAATATGCAAATGCAAGTATGCCTTCATACTTTTCCTACCTGAGCCCCACATAAGCTTTTTAGAAGTAGGAAGAAAAAAGGAAGAAGGTAATGCTATGATATGCCTTGGTGAGGAACCAAACACCATTGAGCGATTCGAGAGTACCATTCAAGGAGTACATGTGAACTATGCTTTATTTCAAAAGATTACAAAAACTCCAAGTTACTAAGATATGAAAGTGGGAAGCGATGACTTTGTTTCAGAGCCATTCCACTTCTCAACCACTTAAGGAGATGTGATAGACACTCCACATACCCCACAAGTATGAGGTATATTTTTGGAATAATTGTTATGCTAGTCTCATATCTTGAATTGCCATGTTCATGTTTACTTTATCCTAACCTTTGCTCGGGACAAACAAATATCTAAGTGTGGGGGAGCTTGTTGGCGGTCCTTAACGCCTAAAAATAACTGCCAACTCCCGCATAAAATGCTCCCATATAAACATTGTTGACGGTCACTAACACTCATTTTGACCATCAACATTTCACCCAAAAGCATGATAAAATGAGGAAAATCATCATCACATGTGTAGGATTTTGTTTATAATTCACCTAGTTCCACTTGTACTTGTAGAATTATTTCTATGCAGGGAATTATAGCAAAAGTGGTGCAAAATGGTGTAAAACACTTCATCAAATGACCATTTTGACTGCACCATGTCGAAGAGCTCATCGATATACACAAAATCAAGTTTTGGTTCACCCAATTTGGAGTCCAGATGACAAATTTATTCCTTCCGGAAGATCGCTAGATAAGTCGGGTAGGATTTGGACCCTGGGTGGCGCCGGGCGGCCCCATTTGACACCGGGCGGCCTAGACTTGTGTCCAATGGCCACCAAACTTGGTACAGGGCCTCTACACTCACCCAGGAGCCCATGAGAAGCCTTGTTCATCACATTGGATCACATGGAGGTTCATGTAAAAGCCGAACAAGGTGGCCCAATCCAACATAAGCCAAGATAAGACCACAAATCGAAGAAGCAAAGCTCCAAACGTGACCAAACTTCGTACCCAAGCACAAAGGAGGCATGTGGACATGCTAGGAGGGCTAGGGGCCCACATGCCACACCGATCGGCCCCACCTTGACGCTGCCCGATGGGCGAAGTTGCCATTCCACGTCATCGATCTATGGGAGCTGCTCCACAGGCATTCTCAAGCGTCCATTCAGGTGGGTTTGCACCAATGGACGAGATGGAGTGGCCCCGGATCCACCGGCCCACTGTCATAGGTTTGGAGGCCTCAAACCAACCTCCAAACCGACTTCTTGTCCAAATCTTCGCACGTGTTGCCTCTACAACCACCTTTGGGAGCCAACCAAGACCTACAATCAAAAGGCGGTGAAATGAAGGGTCGACCTATGCCCTTACCACGTCACCCGATGCCACTTAGTGGATCCACCACCTGTCCTTTGGACACATGCAAGGAAACACACTTGGGAGCAATGTGGTGTGTCTATTTGTGGCGGTTCAAGGTCGGTTACATCCAAGGGTGGAGAAGGTTAATCACGCAGATCGCTGATGTGGCACTGGAGTAGCCCCTACTCCACCTCAAGCTATAAATAGGACCCCTCTCCCTCATTTGTAAATGCACCATCCCATTCAATCACTCTGTAGCACCCGATGTTAAGGATAAAACTAGATACACACCATATGTGAGCCCAAGAAGTCAAATCTCACATATAGCTACAAATAAGGGTAATACCATAAGACAATGCTTAATATATAATGTACTTTGTTTAAGGGATATAACCTTAGACAGCGAGCAGCGGTAGGAGAACTCTGATCTTTGGGTGTAGTCACCAACACCATAGGGACAACTGACTAGTTGATCACAAGGCTAACTCCTCTAGACTCTAGCAATCTGGTACCCATCCAGGATTTTTCCAAAGTATTGAAAAGTAAAGAAGCGTAAGTACATGTCATACTCAACAAATATAACGTGGGGTTCATGAGGCTCAAAAGGTTGACACTGGTTTAACTGTATTAGCTTTAGTGAGTCATCTTTTAGCAATTTGAGTAGCAACAAGTTTATCACAAGCCCATGTAAACACATGATCAGGTAAACATGAATAATGAATAGCATGAACAATTAATTAATAGTGATCATCTATTCCATAAGGGTTCCAAGGCCGCTCATGACCGTGAGCACGACTAATATACCAGTTTTAAACTCTGTAGAGGTTGTACACTTTCACTGTGAGTCATGGTACCCATATGCCTAGGTTTATAACTCCCAAAACACTTCCAAGGTGAGCAGACAGGGTTCACTATGAAGTCTTTCAAAGGTTCATCTAACAAGTTAGGGCCATTAGATTCACTCGGATTTCAATTAGCAAACAGATGTAGAGCTCCCCTTCCAAATGGCACATTCCACGCAGTCTATACACATAAGGACAGAGGCCACACTATACCTGATTCGGCAAGCCCCTTTTTCTAAAGCCAGAGCCATGTGGCCCTCACAGTTGTACTGTAAGTCCTGGATGATCACTTACAGATAAGTCCTTAAGGAGAAGGAATCTAGAGCACCATAAAACCCAATGCTCTAGCCCTCTTATGCCAAGTTGCTAAAAAGCATATTTTTAACGTTTATTGCATATACCATTAGTCAAGTTACAAGATCATGGTTTAAGTGGAGCACTAGCTTCATACTATCCAATGCATTAACCCAAAGGTGACAAGGAATCCAGGATATTAAATAGCTCGGAATATTACTATGGTTGCCAAGGTAGACACACGTATATGATTAAGTTATTAATGTGAGTAGGACAACAAGGATAATCCCATGCTATACTTGCCTTAAACTTAGATCCTTCTTCGAGCCCAAAGTTTCAAAGGAACTCCTTGATCACCACATAAAGCTCACCGACTAGACAATATCATAAAGCACCACACAAGCATCCGAACAGACATGCATAACAGACAAATATGACTAAATTAGAACTATACACCAATCAATAAAAAGGTTTGAAAACTAATATACACATTGCTATGAGCACACAGACACGAAAAGCACTCTAATCAGAGCTACGATAAAAAAGAAACAACTACAGAAAGATTATTTGATAGATGAAAATAAAACTATAGGCTTTGTTTATTTTAAATAAATCATGTATAAGATAGTTAAAAATAGCTGGATTGAATTAGGTCAAATTATATTTGATTTGGAAAACCAAGATAGATCTAATCTTATTTTACGTATAAAGGTGGAAAGGCTAATTAAGTTGCTTTTAATTGGAAACTAATTGCATATAAATTGATCAGATTAATATTTAATTTGAAAGTACAAAACATGATAGACAGTGTTACTAACACGTAGATTATGTCATTGTGAATCAAACGTAATTTGAACGGATCAAAACGGAGCTAAAACGTAGAAGTTATGCTTAAAACAAGACTAGTGGCAAAACTGTAAATAGATTGAACTTGTTTTCGAATTAAAACATAAGAAAATTGGAATTTGAATCGGGTTAGGGACGGCGGGCATAAAATTGATTAAGATAAGGGGCCCTTTAGCAAAAATTCCAGCCGAAACGGTATCGACCAATCTCGGCTATTGGATCAAAGATGGGCGACTAAGATTAGAAGGGAGGGGGAGAGAGTCGCCGGCAGCGAGCTAGGATGGCGGCGCATGGCCGAAATAGGCAGGGGACCTCGCCAACGTTTGTTGTTTTTGATGTTTCGGACATCAACAGTCAAAACGAAAGCACGGGGAGGGAGAGCAGAATGAGGCGAACTTGGCTAGCGGTTTGGAAGCGGCCGCGAGGGCACCGAGACATCATGGGGCTCGCCCGAGTGGCTCGGTAGCAGCGATGATGCTACGTCAAGCTCGTGCAGGCACAAAGGAGCGAGACTAGGGCATAGAAGATACTGATGGCTTCCTTACCTTCACATGCAGCTCGTGAACTCAGTTGTAGTGGCAGAAGAGCAGCGGCGTTGGAGATCAAAGCGGCGGTGGCGCTTCTAGGGTTTACGGTGGTGCTGCGAGCTCGAGTCACTAGGCGGCGACACGTTAGGGCTGGATGGGGAGGTGTGGCACTAGGGCTAGCTTATATAGGGGCTATGGTGTCGAGACCATGCCAAATCCTGAGAAAAGCAGGGCGTGCGGCAGTGGGTTTCCGTCCCCGGCCGAGTGCAGCTCGGGTAGGAGGAAGGACAAGGGGATGCGGCCAACTTGCGGGCCTGGCGCGTCAGCGAGAGCGGATGCGGGGCTAGGCTATCAGCCAGAGAAAGGGAGCGAAGGGATACATGGACTATGTGGCGTGGCTACTGGGCCGGCCCAAGGGAAGGGGAGGACGAGCAGGCCAGTGAGAATGGAGAGAGGGATGGGGAGGAGTAGGCCGAATGGGCCAAAAAGAGAGGGAGGGAAAATTCCTTTTTATTTTTATTTTTATTTTTAGAGTTTTCCAAATCCATTTTCAAATAAGTTTGAATGGTCCTTTGAATTTTTAATCAAACCACTCAATACAAAATCTTCAATGCAGCAGCATGTATGCACAAACATGTAGCTAAACCTTATGATAAATTTTAATTCAATGAAAAATTTTATTTTCCTATGTTTTTATGAGGACAAAAATTCAAAATTAACTCAATTTACCTCTATTTCAAAAGGAGCAAATTTTAGGGTGTTACACACACCAAGTGATGAGTAGTAGCTAGGCGAAGCTTTGTAGCTCTACTACTTAGAAGTAGAAGATAGGGAGATATTGAGGAGAAGCTTGGAGAAGGGCCGGGGTTGTCGGCATCCTCTCCACTTGTGCTTTGGTAGATGAAGCTTTCTTCGAGTGAAGTCCAACATCTTCTCTGTGGTAACTTTGCTCTTTTGCATTACTTAAGTATTATTTATATTATTATGTTTACTAGTTTCACCGCTTGGTTAGAGTGCTCTAATCTTGTTCCACCGTACATAGGATTAGAGTAGTAAGTTTATAGATTAAGCATGGTGTTTAGGCTATAGCTTACCTATGTTTACAGCTAGGACTCTGGATAGATATTGGTAGGTGGTGACGGCCCTATCCATCCTCTGTATTCCACCACAATAGGTCTATTTATTAAATCATAGGACTCATGGTAGACCTTGTCTAGTTATCCCTCCTAGTTGCTAGGCGGGTTGTGCCCCAAAGTAAACAACCATGATATAGTGTTCTTTAGTATTGCCTTAGTTCATAGAAACCACAGATATCCTCTCTACCTATTCCTTTTACCCTTGGACACTCTTAGTTCTTAACTAGTCCACTTCGTGTTCCTTGTGGAAATACGATACCTTGGAATACTCCCAGGTGAAAGCTACATTAACATCCGTGCGCTTGCGGATTTATCTGTTTGCCAAATCTAGTGTCAACAAGCTTTCTGGCGCCATTGCCAGGGAACGGTTGCTATTCTAGTTTAGAACTGAGTCATACAATTATCTTTTATCCTTTATGTTTCATACTATAGATTACATTCCTATCATTCAATTCGCTGCTCCAAAGGGTGCTAGTTTAGAGCCACCTCCATCATCAAAACCTATCCTCACCAATAGTTATGAAATTCGCCCTTGTTTCATAAGTAAAGTTTAGGAGCTATCTTTTTCTAGGAAAAAAGATGACAACTGACATGGTCATCTATGAGAGTTCGAGCAAGTGTGTTCATGCCATTACATTTTAGGCATGTCACACGAAACCCTTAAGTGGAAGCTATTTCCGTTCTCTTCGATGGGATTAGCCAAACTGTGGTATACTCAAACCATAGAGAGTGCACAAGGAGAGTGGGAAGTCCTTCAAGCCAAGTTTTGCTTGACCTTCTTTCCCACACCCTAAGTGGTTAGTCTTCGAAGCGAGGTCCAAAATTTCAAGCAAAGGGAGAGAGAATCCCTAGGTGCTGCATGGACCCATTTGATGGATCTTTATTCATCTAGCCCTGATCTTGCTATACCCGAACCTATACTATTACAACACTTCTATTTGGGTCTTAGTGAGAAATCTGCACAATTCCTTGACATCGCATCAGGAGGAGCTTTCTTACATCTTCCTATTAGTGAGGGAGAGATATCCTTGATACAATCCTTGAAAACTCTCCCTACATCGATGTCCATGATAACTCCCCTAAAGAAAAGGACAGTCCAAACCCCATGCAAGAAGAAGTTTCGATAGCCAAATCCTTACCAATTCCTTCTAAATCTTTAGCTGCTGACCCAATTCCTGAACCAATCCTAGGGACACCAAAGGAAGAAGAAATTCATCCTTTGTACTTTCCTTTTTAATTCGAGGAGGATCTCTCTCGATGTTGGGAACATCTTCAATCATCCAATCCAACAAAGATCTTTGGCATCCTAGACCCCAAATCATCATCTTCTTTGTTCATTTCAAGATTTGGTTTCCCAGGAGCCCCTCGAATCAACATCATTTTTTACCTTAGAATTTGATCTCCCCTATGTCCCTCCTTGTTTCTTTGGTGATAAACCAAACCAAGGAGGCATTCTGAACCTTTTGGTTGACATCGAAAGGGAGCATAAATTGTTTGAGGTGAAGATTCCCATCCCAATGGAGGATGAGGATGGAAATCCACTCATAGAATGCCATAAACAAGAGATAATGGATGAATATGTTTGGTCTATGGACATTCTCGAGAGATCAACTTTGGAGTCCAAAAAGGAGGATCATGTGGACGAACATCAAAGCTACATTCTAGAAGAGCCACAAGATCCACGCTTTTCGTGAGAAATCTCGAGAGTAAATCTTTCCTTCTACGAACTGCACCTATGAAAGTTGCAACCATTCTATGCTCATCTTTTATCACATCCTCGAGAGGATGGTTGTGGGTGCTTTTGTTTACCATAACTATTCCAAAGCTCATAGTTGCCTTGGTGCAAGTTCTTGCAGTTGAAACTGCAAAGGTCGAGCTT
The DNA here is from genome assembly GCF_019320115.1 of Miscanthus floridulus. Classification (NCBI taxonomy): domain Eukaryota; kingdom Viridiplantae; phylum Streptophyta; class Magnoliopsida; order Poales; family Poaceae; genus Miscanthus; species Miscanthus floridulus. Next base: position 82,406,158 of record NC_089580.1, on the reverse strand, counting down.
ATGACTTAAAACAAAGCACTACCGGGAGATAACCTGTTTGCTTGCTATTTTCAATTCCATAAAGTTTGTTTAGTTTCTATCATCTCATCATAAATAAAAAGTAGTAGTAGTAGTACTAATAAATAAAAGTAGTTTACCTTTTAAATTATGCTTTTTTCTTTCAAATAAAATAGAGCGAACCCAATGAAGATTGAGCTTGATTGTTGCACCAGTCAATGGACTCACACATCGGTCGGGTTTGTAGTATAACCTTGCACTAGTATTTGTTGCAGATAGCAAAATCATGAATCAAGACTTTTGAGCAAGCATTAGGAGTGACATCAAGAAGAAGGAACTCAAGTCAAAGACAAGATACAAATGTGAGTTCAAGAGTGAGGCTATTCGGGCATGGGATGCTTAGAAGCAAATGTGATGGTCCATTCAAAATCATCATCATGAGCCGTCACGCTTCAAACCAACAAAGGTAACATATCTAAGGTATGTGGTTAATGTTTAAATCATTACCTTTGACCCGATAAGCATGAATATGAAAAAATAGATATGATTGAACTTGTTTAGTTTTGCTAACACAATAGTCAAGCTTAGCTTTTCAATCATGCCTCCTTTCTGTTCATAATCATAACCAACTCTTTTAAACTCTTATCACATTGAGCAGTACAAGTGTGCCCAAAATGATTGTGCATATGTTCTTCTATCTTGTCTTGTCTTAATCCAACATAGGAAGAGTGTAGATCAATATGTTAAAATTGAATGACCATGTTCTATCTTCACATTCTCATCTCTAAAACAAATGCTTAAATATGAACCTCTTCTTGTGCAACCTCTTGTCATGTTAGATGTAGATAAATTTTGTGACCTTATGAACTAGTGGCACTTCAAAGTAAATACCCCTTTCTTCCTTTTGCGATGAGAGACATGGAGCTAAAAAAAAGTTGGGCACATGAAGGTCTAAGTAAAAAAACAAAAAAAATATGTTAACATGAAGGTCCAAGTATATTATATAAAAAATTTAGTAAAATAATAATAATAGCTCCATGATCTCAAATGTTATCTTGTGGGGGTCATTAGCTTGAGAAGTGTCACAACTTTCACTAGAAACATTGTTTAACTTAACAATATACATGACATAGGTATGTTTCTCCTTCACCTTGATCTCCCCTTTGGCATGATAAATGTTTAGGTGCTTTTGTTTCATTCTAATCATGCTATGCGCCTCTGTTTGCTAAGAGGAATAAAGTTTTGGTTCACTAGTACATTTGTACTAGTAGAACCCTGTTGCTTTCACCCTTTGTGTCTTTGAATAAGCATAGATGACGAAGGAACAGGTGTGGGGGTTGGGCAACCCAACCCCAGCTGAAGCAACTTCTCCTCCGATGAAAAACACCTAGGCTACACGCAGAAGCACTTCACACATCAACATCAACTCACTGGACTTCATCTCATTATGAAACACTGGTTTGTATCTCAGTACCCCTCTCCTACATTTATCTCCCAAAAAATCAATGCATAAAAAGCCAATTTCTCCATGTTATTAAGATGAACTCTAAAATATGACCCTAAGATTTGATCATGACTAGTCTTATGTGATTGGCCTACATAATCTTTATTCCCTGTCTTTCACTTAATGCTTGTGGGAAGCTTACTCAATTAGGATAACATTACCTAAGTTGCTGTGAAGTGTGATATAGTGATGACAAGATTAGTCCTTCTTTCTAATCAAGTACTTTGGAGACTTTTGTTTTGAACAAGATTTGAAACCATGACTTCATAACTCCTCTATGGTATAAATGTCCTACTAGAGCCATAGGCAATATCTTGACAAATCCATAGATTCTTGCTACTTAGATTTATTTTGAGTTTTGTCAAATTGTGTGACCCTAGTGAGTGATACACCATGCTTACATGATCAAGATCACATACACTCCACCATATATGCTTTACTCTTACACTAAGAGTAAGCAAAAACATGCTTTCCACACTTATGCTATTCTCTTACACTGAGACCTAGCACATATATGCCTTTCCACCTCCCCACAAACATGCCTTTTCCACCTTTCCACGAAATAAAGACTCCATGTATCCAAGATCTCTCTCCATTCTCCATACAAGTCTGAAAGACATGGGCTATATGTTGAAAAAAAGAGAGAGAAAGTTGAAAAAAGAGAGCTAGAAATGATGATGAAAAAGAGAGAGAGAGAGATGAGTGAAAAAAGTGTCAAGCAAAAAAAAGAGGATGAGCATCAAAGATAGCCCACTCATATCCACACACGCACTCGTGATCATGTTTGTATGTTGTTTTTCTCCATGGATCCATGTTTTGACTTTACAATATAAACATTCTAAGTATGCCTTTCAAGTTCTCACTACTACAGGAATCAATTTGCGCAGCGTGGCCAAAATGGGCTCCGTGGCGGGCACCTCTTTTGCCCGCCACAGTTAACCGATGGCCGGCCAGTGAGGCCGGCCACCGAGGCGCCCGCCGTGGGAAAAGGGTTTACCGCGGTGGGCCAGCTTACTTGCCCGCCGTAGGAAATCGTTATTTACCACGGCGGGCGGTATGAATCGCCCACCGCGGTTAATACTATTTACCATGGCGGGCTCTTTAAACTACCCGCCACGGTAAATAGTTGATTTACCGAGGCATGCGCTTTATCTTGCCCGCCGCGGTAAAGCCTGTACAAATACACAGCACCACCACTTCATCTTCTCCACGGGTCTTCCTCTCTCAAACTCATGGGGGGAGGCTTTGCCCTAAAATTTGAGGAAACTTTTGATTTGAGTTGAAGGGCTTGGATTTGAGGGAGGAGGACATTATAAGAGGTCCATAAAGGCTCTCCCTCTCTCCTTCCATCCTCTCTCTCTATTTCCATCACCTAGAGTTCTCTCTAGATCTAGATCTAGATCTAGATCAATTTTAATGGAAAAAATGATGTCACATATTTCTTTAACTTTAGATTCATCATAGATGCATGCTTCATCTTTCACATCATCATTTCCTCTCTTTTTCATGATTTTGGACGTAAAAATTATCAATTTCTCCTAATTCTTCTTTATTTAATGTTGATTGTGACGAATAATGTTCGCAGGTATGATGGATAGGTCGGAATGGATGTACTGGATCGATAGAGTGAATGATCCGCGGTATCTTTTTGAATTAAGGAAGTTTATTGCTGCTGGTAAAGCTCACCATGAGAGACTGAAGCGAATGACAACCATATATCCATGTTCTCGTTGCAAGAACCTAAAAGCCCACCGAGACAGCGAGGTGCAAACTCATTTGATCATGTATGGTTTCGTCGAGGGCTACACAGTCTGGACATTTCACGGCAAAAGAGTTGGTGCGAGTGGCAGTGCATATGGAGTGAGCCCTTCGACGCCGATGACGACAACACCACCGGTGAATAAAGATCCTTTAGGAGCACCCGGCTCCTCATCATCTTCAGCAGCAGCTGCGCCAGCCAACAGTGACAACAGTTGTCGTGATTACATCACGGTGGATGATCTAATGCAAGACATGGCCGACGAAGCCGGCAATGGTGGGGATGGTCAGGATACTATGAGCCAACCCGAGGATGTGCAGCTTGTTGAAGATCTAGTCAAACACTTTGATGAAGATGACGTTGTGTTGGGTTGCCCAAAGTGGTTGGAGAATTTTAGAGAGTTGAAGCAGGCGGCAGTTGATCCTCTCTATAAGGACGGCGGTGATTGTCCGAAGGAGTGCACAGCGCTCCGTTTTAACCTACATATGTTGATGTTGAAGGCTCGTCATGGTTGGTCTGACACTAGCTTCAATGAGTTGTTAAGCTACCTTGCCACCACGTACCCAACAGCTAACAAGGTGCCCTCCAATACTAATCGGGCCAAGAAGCTGATCCGGCCAGTGGCGATGAAGCTTAGAAAGTTTGATGCATGCCCTAACCACTGCATCCTATATCGGGGCAATGAGTATGAGAATTTGACGAGTTGTCCGCACTGTGGCTTTAGTCGGTACAAGAAAAATGCTGGTTGTCGCGTGGATGCAGAAGACGAGGGAGGCTTGCGGGGTGGTTGGAAGAAGAACAAGAAGGGGGCAAAGAAGAGCAGTGTGGCCAAACAGATCTCGGCTCAGCAGGATGATGAAGAAGAGGGTTACACGCACAGGAAAAGTCCAGCACTGTCGGTGTGGTACCTGCCCGTGACCGATCACCTGTGTGCAATATTCGGGAACCCAGACGATGCTAAGCTTATGTCCTGGCATGCATCATCTAACCGCCTGAAAGATGATGGCAAGCAGTGGAAGGATTTCAACGAGGCCTACCCGGAGTTTGGCAAGGAGCCCAGGCATGTTAGGTTCACACTGAGTACCGACGGGATGAACCCGTTCGGTGAGCTTAGCAGCTCACACAGCACTTGGCCCATCGTGCTCACCATGTACAACCTACCTCCCCATCTATGTCAGAAGCATAGGTACCTTATGCTGACCATGCTTATCTCTAGACCGAAGCAGCTCGGCAACGATATAGATGTGTTCCTGGAGCCATTCATGGAGGAAATAAAGATACTATTTGATGTTGGGGTCCAGATGGTGGATGCATCCCGCAAGGAGAAGTTCACACTAAAAGCAATCATCTTTGTCACCATCACCGATTACCCTGGTCTCTTCTCACTGTCGGGGCAGATCAAAGGGAAGACCGGCTACGTAATTTGCATCGACGGGACCTGCTACACTTACCTTAAGGGATCCAATAAGATGGTGTACACGAGGCATAGACGGTTCTTCTCCAAAAATCATAGGTATAGAAGAAGTATTATGAACAAATACTTTGACAATCAGGACGAGCCGTAGTGTGATCAACCGACGCAGACTAGTTGGGGGACAAAGGTGTATGAGATGGTCAAGGACATGGATCAGGTGGAGTTTGGAAAGAAGAAGAAGCCGCCTAAAGAGGGGCCCAAGCAGACAAGGAAGTGAAAGCGGGACCAGATGGAGGAAGTCCCCACCACCATTCCTTTCAAGAAGAAGTCAATTTTCTTCAAGTACCTATCGTATTGGAAAACACTGAATACACCCCATGCCATCGACTGTATGCACCTGGAGAAAAATGTCTTCAAAAGCACGATCGGTGTCCTGCTGGACATCAAGGGCAAGACAAAGGATGGTATCAAGTCATGAACGGATCTTGTCAATTTGGGCATCAGGCCGGACCTTCACCCGGGACCACCTCAGAATGGTAAAGTCGATATCCCGGGTGTGGCCTATAACCTAACGCAAGATGAGAGGACGACTTTTCTTAAGTTGCTTAGGGGTATCAAGGTGCCGACTGGTTTCTCTTCCAACATCAAGAGCCTGGTCTCCATGAAAGACCTCATAATGACCGGCTACAACTCACACGACTGCCACATCATGCTGACAGTGTTCCTACCAATTGCGATTAGGGCTATCCATCCACAGTACGTGAAGATGGTAATCACACAGATGTCATACTTCTTTAACCGCATCACCCAGAAGGTCATTGATAAGGCTGAGCTGCCTGCCCTGAAGGAGTTCATCGCGGAGACCCTTTGCCAGCTCGAGATGTGCTTTCCACCATCTTACTTTGATATTATGCCACACCTAATGATGCATATGGTCGATCAGATCCATCAACTGGGCCCTATGTACCTACACCAGATGTGGACGTACGAGCGGTTCATGTCCACCCTCAATAGATATGTTCATAACCGCGCTTACTTGGAGGGCTCTATGATCAAGGCATACACAACGGAGGAGGCTGTGAACTGGTGTATGAGGTACATAAGAGATGGGAGGGTGATTGGGCTGCCTGTCCATCACCACGAAGGCAAAACCTCAGGGATGGGGTGCATAGGCCAAAAAGTATGCACCGATGTGGCAAACTGAACGGTGCAAGAAGCTCATTACAACATCCTTCATTAGTTAGTGAGCATGGAGAAATACATTGAAAAGCACCTGGAAGAGATCCGCGCCGCTAATGACGGACAGCGCACGGAGGCATGGGTCCAGAACCATCACAAGAGCAATTTCAATGAGTGGCTCAAAGAGCAACACATACCCCTTGAAGGATGCCCTGATGAAGATACGGAGACCGTTAAGAGGCTTGTGTTAGGCCCATCCAGCCAAATCACCACGTGGCAAGGGTATGACGTCTAGGGCTACAGGTTCCACACGAAAGACAAGGACAAGAAGAGCTCGGCACAGAACTACGGTGTTCGATACGAGGGTGAAGAAGAGTCCACGGGCCAGAGGAGGCAATACTATGGGCAAGTTGAAGAAATATGGGAACTTGACTACGGCCAAAACCTACGCATAACCGTCTTCCATTGCTAGTGGGTCAAACCAAATGCGGTTGCAGTGGACAGTTATGGGCTAACCACCGTGGACCTCAAAAGTATCGGCTACAAAGATGACCCATGGGTACTAGCAACCAATGTCGCGCAAGTGGCCTACTATATATATGCAGAGGACCCAAAAAGGCATGTGGTTGTGTCTGGAAAGTAGCGGATTGTGGGAGCTGATGGGGTGCAGAGCCCCGAACAATACAACAACTACGCAGAGCTCGAGCTTTTTACCGATCATCCAAAGAAGATCAAGGTCATCGAGGACCGATTCAACAAGTCCAGGATGATGCCATGGGCCCGCCCCGATGGTGAGAAGAGGACGGTGAAAGCACCTGCACCAAAATGATATATGTATCCCAGAGACATATATGTAATAATATAGCTCGATCTATTGAAGACAAGTTTTGTAACTTATTATTAATATCATGGAACCATTCTACTCTACTAGTACTACTGAATCTACTACTACTACTATACAATACAACTCTACTAGTACTACTCAACCTACTACTACTATCTATTGTACTAATACTACTCTCTACTACTCACTTGTACTCTACTACTACACATCACTACTCTACTACTACTACTACACAGCAAATGCAAAATGCAAAAATTAGTTTTAGATTGATAATAAATATCAGTCTTAGATTGATTAAGGAAATGGAAAAATATTAACCGTAGCGGGCACGTAACAGCGCCCGCCATGGTTAATAGATTAATCGCGGCGGGCCATCTAAGGTGCCTGCTGCAGTAAACATTTACCGCGGCGGTCAGGTTATATTGCCCACCGCGGTTAATACGTGGCTATATATGTGACCCCCGCCCCCATCCTCCTCCCCCGTGCCTGTGCCCACCCCCGTCCTCCTCTCCCTTGCCCGCGCCCCGCCCCCGTGCTCCTCCGGCGCCCCATCCCTAGAACCCTAGCGCCGGCCACTGAGAAGTCTCGCGCCACCGTCGAGCTCCTCCGCGCTGGGCCCCATCCCCGGAACCCTTGCTCCGGCGCTGAGCTCCTCCGCGCTGGGCCCCGTCCCCGGAACCCTAGCACCGGCCGCCGACACCGAGGGCCGCCGTCGCCCCCGCTGACCTTACTGGTACTCTACTGCCTACACTCTATAGCTTGATGCAAATTTTTTGATTTGTGAAAGTTTTTTGGGATGGCTATCTAGTGGGATATTTCTCCCTGTCTGTTACTACGGCAGACATGGAGTTCTTGTCCTCTGTTTGTGCATAACCTTACAATATACTCTGATAAATTAAGGCCAGCTAAACTATAGATAGATGTGTGGTTTCTGCATGAGAAATGTAATTGGATGTTTGCAAAACTGGGAAAACTGTTCTCAGGAAATCAGGTTTTGTCCTTCTGTTTGTTGTAAATCCATGAATACTATATTAACCATGCTATGACACATAGCTAATGACCTGAAGCAAGTTAATGATGATGTACCGAACAGTATAGGCGGATTGGCCGTTTTGCAGAATGGACATAACTGCTTGTGCCCTGTTAGCAAGCATCCTAGTACGAGTTTCTGAACATGCAACAGTTGCAGTCTGAGAATCACATTGTTTGGTTCCATGTTTGAAAAGCCATAGCTTGTAGTTGTCAATTGTCATGCTTGGTTTCAAGCTGCAAGTGCTAGCTGCTAGCAGAATATGTTTTCTGACACAAAATTTAACAATGTGGATCCTCCCTCTTTGATTTGCAGCACTGTAAGCTCAGTGCAAAAAAATAACGTGCTTAGGTCTATTACTTCCCCAACCTTATTTAGGATGTGTGTTTGACATAAACAAGCTGGAATACTTTACTTATCAAAGTGAAACTATTATGAGGTGCTTTCTGCTATCGAGGTTACAGGTTTTCTTTCCTCAAAATCGTCTAGTGTTTGTCCATAGAAATATGTTGTTCTGAAGAATGGTCTATGCGTCTCTATTTCTGTCCAGCTTGACCTGCTGTGAACAAGGGGTATAAGCATATAGAATATCATGTTTTCGTAGTGAAAATAAACAATCTCACATTGTGTTTTTTCTAGTGGCACAGTTAGACTGATTTTATAATGCTGATAATTCATAAACTTGACTCAGATGTGTACCTATAGTTACATCATCTATAATTCATTTATATTTGAATATTGATATGGCCAAAATTGTACAAGATATAGTAAACTCCTTTTGGAATGGACGGCTGAAAATTGTACAGGATAAATTACACTTGGTGAATTTTGAACTGCTATACTACTGATCTATGATGCTTTTGCTGAACCGTAGCATTTGAATTCAATTCTTTTTGCTGCCTATGATGCCAAAGAAATTTGTGACAAAATTCTGAGCATATGCCACTGCATATGATGCACCTTGCCTTTAAACTGATCACATGCTAAAGTTGTGAGAATTTTGAGATGAATTGGTCACTCTACTGCAATTTTGCCAAATTTGATATAATTTTGGTGGTGGTGCTACCTATTTCTCTACTTAATCTATTCCTATACTGTAGAACTCCCCGTGGACTTCCACGACATGTACAGACTACTGTGGGAACAAGACCTTGACATCGCCCAAGTCATCTTGTTCTCTATGTAAGTGATGAATTGCGAGTTTCACATATCACATGCCTTCGAATCGGTCAAGACTACTTATATATGCCACGATGGCTTGTCCTTGCAGGTTGATGGCCTATATATCCAAGGAACTAAAACTTGATGTTATCTATCTATCTCCAATGCATATTGCTCAAAGAATCATGATTGGTTTACCACCTAGATGACAATCATCCAACCATGAAAGACTAGACCAAGCGACAGAGAGAGGCGCACAGGAAGAAACTGATGGATAATGAGAAGTTGAACATTTTAAGATACATACTAGGAGCAATGAAGAAGATCAGGGGAAATGGGTGTATCCTAGCTACCTACCACTTTAGGTAAGTCAAAGACATGCCTATAGAGATAAGTGGGTAGCTAGCTAGTATTATTATTTCTCGTCGTAACCTGTATTTTGTTTCAATGGCACAGCCAAGGCCTCGAGGGTCACTAGGTTGCATTTATCATCTACCCTTAGGATGGCAGGGCCTGCGTATTTGATTCGTTGACAGTGCCAAACTTAAAAGGGTACAAGGTCTTTGAAGATTGCCTCAGAGTGTAAGTGACTGAACTGTCTTCTCATATGCGTTCTAATGCCCTGCCTAATACTAGTACATTTCGTATAGTGCTTATAAGGAGTACGTGAAGGATCCTGAATGCTATGATCGAAGAACAGAGAATTTTAAGGCTAAGCATAAGAACCGCATCAAAATCAGACGCAACTTTTCGGTAAGTATTTGAAAGGTATAATTGTGCTTTCCGTTCATATGCATTCTAATGCATGTGTTGTAATGCTTGCGTATCGATCATGCAGTGTGCCAAACAACCGGTAGGATCACAGACCTGTGGCTTCTACGCCTGTGAGTTCCTGAGGGTGTGCAAGCAATACAGCAACAGTTGGAGGGTGCTCAAGAATGGATTGAACTAGTCGAGAGACATGCAGAGCATCCAACACAGCTTCAAGCAGACAAAGGCGGACATATGTAAGTTTGTCTTAGACAAATGCGTGCTTGAAGGGGGCACGTTCTTCCAAGAGAACAGCCCACTAGTGATTTTCCCGAAGTACGAGAGGCTGAGGAAATGGCCACGATGATGCGTCCGCAGGATTACACCTTAGCGCATGTATAATGACTTTAATATGTAAATGTAATGAATTAACGATGACAAGAACGACTAAGTGAATGTATATATATGTATATTATCTCATGTGTAATGCCTGCATACTTTTTAAGTTTAATCTGTGAAATCTAGATGTGATTTGAATTTGAATTTATATGCCTGCTGTATTTTATTTGAATTTATATGCCTGCTGTATTTTTTTTAATTCAGGAAATAATTTATCGAGGCGGGCAAATAATAAAGCCATGATTGGTTAACCGTGGCGGGCAAAGCCGCCCGCCACGGTTAAGCCATGATTTACCGTGGCCTCTAGGCCGCGGCGGACGGCTTTGCCTGCCGCGGGAAACCCAAATCACCCGCCTCCAGTAAAGTTTGTGTAGTAGTGTCTCCTACCCAAAATTCCACATATACCATAGTTGTAGGGCCTTGAGGCAAAGAAAGATCTTAGAGAGGACTCAAACACAAATACCATTGAGTGATTTCAGAGAACCATATGAGGAGTAACATGAGCTATGTTTTGTTTTGAAAAATATTGTCAAAACGCTCCAATCTCACTTGAGAAGGAGAAGTGATCTATGTCTTCAAGTCAGAACTGTTCCATTTCTCAACCGCCCAAGGTAATGTTCTAGCCACTTCAAAAACCCACAGGTATGAGTATGTGATTTGGAATATCTTTTATGCTTGCATCATATCCTAAGAAAGTTTTATATCAAATCCACATGAATCTTTTCTTGGTACACTTGTTCGAATCCTTTACTCGGTACGAGCAAAGGTTCAGTGTGGGGGAGCTTGTTGACGGTCACTAACACTCATTTTGACCATCAACATTTCACCCAAAAGCATGATAAAGTGTGGAAAATTGTCATCACATGTGTAGGATTTTGTTTATAATTCACCTAGTTCTACTTGTACTTGTAGAATTATTTGTATGTAGGGAATTATAGCAAAAGTGGTGCAAAATGGTGAAAACAACTTCATCAAATGAACATTTTGAATGCACCATGTCAAAGAGGTCATCGAGATACATGAAATCGAGTTTTGGTTCACCCAATTCGGAGTCCAGATGACAAAGTTATGCCTTCTGGAAGATCGTTAGATAAGTCGGGCTGGATTTGGACACAGGGTGACATCGGGCGTCCCCATTTGACACCGGGTGGCCTAGACTTGTGTCCAATGGCCACCAAACTTGGTCTAGTGTCTCTACACTCACCCAGGAGCCCATGGAAAGCCTTGTTCATCACATTGGATCACAAGGAGGTTTGGGTAAAAGCTGGACAAGGTGGCCCAATCTAACATAAGCCAAGACAAGACCACAAACCAAAGAAGCAAAGCTCCAAACGTGACCAAACTTCATACCCAAGCACAAAGGAGGCACATGGACGTGCCAGGGGGGCTAGGGGCCCACATGCCATGCCAGCCGACCCCACCTTGGTGCCGCCCGGTGGGCCAAGTTGCCATTCCATATCATCGATTCGTTGGAGCTGCTCCATAGGCATTCTCAAGCATCCATTTAGGTCATTTTGCACCGATAGATGAGATGGAGTGGCCGCGGATCCACCGGCCCACTGTCATAGTCTTGGAGGCCTCCAACCGACCTCCAAACTGACTTCCTATCCAAATCTTTGCACATGCTGCCTCTACATACAACCGCCTTTGGGAGCCAACCAAGACCCTATGATTGAAAGGCGGTGAAATCAAGGGCTGACCGGTGCCCATACCATGCTGCCCGGCGCCCCTCAGTGGCTCCACTGCCTCTCCTTTGGACACATGCAAGGAAACACACTTGGGAGCAATGTGGTGCATCCATTTATGGCGGTTCAAAGTCGGTTACATGAAAGGGTGGAAAAGGTTGATCACGTGTATCGCTGACGTGGTGCTGGAGTAGCCCCTACTCCAACTCATGCTATAAATAGGACCCCTCTCCCTCATTTGTAAATGCACCATCTCATTCCATCACTCCAAGTGATGAGTAGCAGCTAGGCTGAAGCTCTGTAGCTCTACTACTTAGAAGTAGAAGATAGGGAGAGAGTGAGGAGAAGCTTGGAGAAGGGCTAGGATTGTCGGCATCCTCTCCACTTGTGTTTTGGTGGATGAAGCTCTTCTTCGAGTGAAGTCCAGCATCTTCTCTGTGGTAACTTTGTTCTTTTGCATTACTTAAGTATTATTTATATTATTGTGTTTACTGGCTTCACCGCTTCGTTAGAGTGCTCTGATCTTGTTCCATCGTACGTAGGATTAGAGTAGTAAGTTTATAGATTAAGCGTGGTGCTTAGGCTATAGCTTACCTATGTTTATAGCTTGGCCTCCTGGATAGATAGTGGTAGGTGGCAGGTGGTGACAGCCCTGTCCATCCTCTATATTCCCCATTGTAGGTCTACTTATTAAATCATAGGGCTTGTGGTAGACCTTGTCTAGTTATCCCTCTTGGATGCTAGGCGTGCTGTGCCCTGAAGTAAACAACCATGATATAGTGTTCTTTAGTATTGCCTTAGTTCATAGAAACCATAGATATCCTCTCAACCTTTTGCTTTTACTATTGGACACTCTTAGTTCTTAACTAGTCCACTTCACGTTTCCCAGTGGAAATACGATACCTTGGAATACTCCCAGGTGAAAGCTACATTGACATCCGTACGCTTGCGGAGTTATCTATTTGCCATATCTAGTGTCAACAAACACTAAACTTAGTATTTGGGTTTATAACTAACAAATTCCACGAGTTTTGGTGATTGTTCAAATGCAAGAGGATATATCGGGAAAACATGGAAAAATACTCAAAGTGCGCATTAAGACAAAGCATAAAGTAGAACCATACAAAGCACAAAGGGAAAGACCCACCTATTGAAAGGTCCTTATATGGCTAGAGGGGGGTGAATAGCCTATTTAAAAATCTACAAACCAACTAGAGCAATTAGATTAGTATGACAAATAGCGAAAAGCAAACTTGCTCTGGCTCTACAAGGGTTGCAAGCCACCTATCCAACAATTCTAGTTACTATGATCACTAGACACACAGTATACTAAGTCACTACTCACTAAGAGCTCTCACACTTGTTACACTAAAGAGCTCCACTAAATGAACTTAAGCTACAAAGCAAGCTCTCAATTCTAGCTACACTAAAGAGCTTACTGCAACTAGTTTGCAGGGTATGTAAATGAGTAAGTAAGGTGATTTATCCGCCGCATAGAGGAGTGAACCAATCATAAGATGAATACTAACTCTATCACTGGGAGAATACCAAAGGGCAAGAGACAACCAATTTTCTCCTGAGGTTCACAGTGCTTGCCAACATGCTACAGTCCCCATTGTATCGACCAACACTTGGTGGTTCAGCGGCTAAGAGGTGTTGCACGAACCTCATCCACATAATTGGACACCACAAGAACCTACCCACAAGTGAGGTAACTCAATGACATGATCAATCCACTAGGGTTACCTTTCAGCATTTCGCCAGGGGAAGGTACAAGTCCCCTCACAATCACCGGGAGATGGCCATGAACAATCACCAACTCATGCCAATCCTCCTCTACACCAAGCCATCTAGGTGGTGGCAACCACCAAGAGCAACAAGCGAATTCCAGCAGCGAAACACGAACACCAAGTGCCTCTAGATGCAATCACTCAAGCAATGCACTTAGATTCTCTCCCAATCTCACAAAGATGATGAATCAATGATGGAGATGAGTGGGAGGGACTTTGGCTAAGCTCACAAGGTTGCTATGTCAATGCAAATGGCCAAGAGAGTGAGCTTGAGCTAAGCCATGGAGCTTAAATAGAGAGCCCCCACGAATAGAGTCAGTTGGCTCTCTATTCTGTAAAAAGTCAGGGTGACCGGACTGTGCCAGTCAGATCGACCGGACGCTAGGACCCCAGCTGTCTGGTCGCGCGATGCACTGCCACGTGGCCCCTACTTCAAATGCTAATCGCCCGATCTCAATGGTCATCAGTACATTTAAGTTGTGACCGGATGCACTGTAGTGTAGGACCAGACACAGGACCCCAGTGTCCGATCACTTCTAGTAAGGTTCCACTCATGACCGGATGCGTCCGATCATGCTCGACTGGACTCGCCCAGTGTTCGGTCACTCACCCTCTCTTTTGTGCGTCGCCACATCAGCACAACCAGACGTTGAACAGTGTTCAACTAGAGTCCAATGGCCTGTGTCTGGGCAAGAGATCGAGGGTGGCCTTCAATGCATGCCACTAACCAGACGTAGGACCCCAGCGTTTGGTCACTGCATGACTAGCGTCTGGTGCACTCTGTGAAACCCTATCTTTTCTGTACAGGACATCGATGGCACCCCAGCGTCTGATCACTTCTCTCCCTTTCACCTCTCACTCTCATGGCACATCTCTCCCATTCTCCCTCGCTTCTTTCCTCTTTGCGTCCCGTGGTGGGGTCCGCGCACAACAGCGGCAGGTGGTGCGCGTCCTGTGCGGGTAGCATTGGCAGTGTTGTGGCACGGCGGCACGCGATAGCTCGTGGAGCTCGGGCGCTAAGCACCGGCCCTCCGACGATGACACCCACCAAGGATGCGGGCCATGTGCTGCACTATGAGGAGGGCAGTGCCACCTCCTCCTCGGGCCAGATCCGGTGGAGGGCAGCGCAAGAGGCCCTCTCCTGGCGGCGGTGGCATATCTATGGGCTTCAAGCGGCTCCTCCTTCCTTGTGTGGCACGGCAGGCGTGGCCTCCCTCTCCCTTAAGTGGCTCGGCTCAGCCTCCCTCTACCTCCCTTCTCATGCTGGCTCATGGGTCTGATAGCGATAGCATGCAGGCCCTCCGACGACCTACAAGCAGCTCCCTTGCTCTAGCACAGCGCAGATCCGGTAAGCTACAGAGCGGAAGCAATAGCGGCGATATCGGTGGGCCCATGGATGGGCTCAATGGGCTTGTCCATGGATTTTTTTGTGTTTTTTCTGATTCGTTTTCGCATATAGGCATTGTGTCCGCCTGCGAAAATGATGATTAACGCAGACAGGACACTGTGACCGCCTGTGAAAATATCAATTAACACAGACTTTTTCCTCCTTTTCCTTGCCTATGAAAATGATGATTTTGCCCACCTCGGAAAAGAGTTTTGTAGTAGTGGCAAAGGAGTGGAAGGTAACGACGTCGATGGACAATGGGGAGGCACTACCTCCTACTACCTAAAAATTTGTTGCTTGACATTGTAAGAGTATTAATGTTTGGGAGAATACGTGTTGTATTTACTCAATGATCATGGGTGCATACATATAGGCATAGTGGGGAGCCTAGGTCGGCAGTTGAGAGTGTGGTGATACGTTTACAATGTAACACTCTGCCACAGTCGAAAATAGGAGCACAACAAGCATCTAGACTAGAGAGAAACTCTGTGAAGATGGATGTTGGCAGACCTTTGATGAAGGTATCAGCATACTTTGTTTTGAAAGAACTAGAAGGGCCTAATCCCCTACATAAAAACTTTATTAACAAGGCAAAAGGGGAAAGGTTACATGACACTAGTAGAGAAACGACCTTTGATCCAGCTCAAAATTTGGCTTTAGTCCTGGTATTTTTTGCGCCTGGGACTAGAGAGACCTTTAGTCCTAGTTTGTAGCTCTAACCAGGACCAAAGGTCCCTGCCCAACGGCTACTGTGGCAGGCTTTTGCTATAGGGACCTGTAGTCCTGGTTGGAGCTACCAACCGGGACTAAAGGTTAACTTTTACTCCCGGTTGGTCCCTCCAATCGGGAGTAAAAGTCTACTCCCGGCTAGAGGCTCCATCTAGGACTAGAAAGGGACCTTTAGTCTCGGTTTCTGTCTTCAACCAGGACTAAAGGTCCCCTCCTATATAGCCCTTCTTCCTCCCCAACCCCGAGCCACTTTGAGCTCAGTGTTCTTGCTTCATCGCTGGCCTCTCTTCTTCCTCATCGTCGGTAATCACAAGATTTCTTTAATTTCTCCATCGATTCTTCGGTTCTAAAGGTTACCAACTTTATACTCTCATGTTTTATCAGTAGCATATCTCATTTTGTGGACTAGATATATGTGGTTTTTTATGGTGGATTTTTTTATTTGTAAGCTATTTAAGCTCAAAATCACTTTAAAGTTTGCATATTTGGATGAAGGAAGGTTAAAGTAGTTATTCAAAACTAGTATTTAGCTTTCATTTCTAGTATGCATAGCACACTTCATGGTTTAGAGATATAGAGAATTTTAGAGTTTTTTTAATTTTATTTGTTTATAAAATGAGAAATTTATATTATATTAAAAATGAGTATAGAGAGTAGACATCAACTCTTCCGGGTCCTCGGCCTCTCATCGGGTTCCAAAGCAACTGAGGCCGGATCTCCCTCTCATTGCATGCGGCAAGTGTGAGGAGAAGATTGTGGAGTACCAGGGTGAGGAAGGAGTGTCCCAACAAGGGCTGTATCTTCTACAAGTGTCCGGATAGCAATGTGAGTTATTTTGTCGCATTTGATGATTATGGTTAATTTATACTTATTTTCATATTGATTGCTGATTAAAGTTCTAATTTTTTGTTTTAATTTCAGTGGGATGGCACTAGATGTTCAGGCTAGGTACTAGGGAGGAAGAGTATGTTGAACACGTGCAAAACTCTCTTGCACAGGCGGCTACGGTGGCTGATGAGGCAGTGATCCCTGCGGAAGAAGCCCATAGATGTTGAACAAACGCATGATCTGTCTAGTTTTAGTTGAGATTGGTCACTGAAATCCTTATGCTGCTGAAGTGCATTTTAGCTTTAGTTTTTTTAGTGGTAGTTGGGATTGTCTACATTGTAGTGAGACTTTCATAAATTAATACCTTGTGTGGTGGCATGCATGTCATATAATTAACTAATTATGTTCTAAGTTTTAATATGGTATGTATGTCATGTAATGCAGATGAGCCGGCATTGGATGTACAATGCTGATCGCCTCCCAAGAGTTCATTGAGGGCTTGCATTCTTTCTTACGTGTGGCCGAGGCAAATAAATGCGATGGTTTCATGTGCTGCCCATGTGCCATATGTAAGAATTTAAAGGAATATGCTAGCTCAAGGAGTCTTCATTCACACTTGTTGAAGTCGGGTTTCATGCCAAACTATATTTGTTAGACAAAGCACGGAGAAACCGAGGTTATAATGGAAGAAGGTGAAGAAGAACAATGGGACGATGATGACATTATTGCTGAATATGGTGCCTTCAATGATACTGCAATGGGGGAAGCTGAAGAAGAGGTAGTGGCAGAAGATGAGCTCGCTTATGATCTTGGTCAGGCCATTCATGACGCACAAAGAGAATGCGAAAGTGAAAAGGAGAAGATCAAATTCGAGGGCATGCTAGAGGATCACAAGACATTGCTATACCCAACTTGTGATGCGGGACAGAAAAAGTTGGGTACCACACTGGAATTGCTACAATGGAAGGCAAAGAATGGTGTATCTGACAAGGGATTTGGGGAGTTACTAAAAATCCAAAAGAAGATGCTTTCGAAGGATAACGAATTGCCCGTCACTACGTATGAAGCAAAACAGGTAGTCTACCCTTTGGGATTAGAAATCCAGAAGATACATGCATGTCCTAATGACTGCATCCTCTACCGTGACGAGGAGTAAGAGAAGTTAGATGCATGCCCGGTATGTCATGCATCGCGGTATAAGATTAGGCGAGATGACCTTGGTGATGTTGAGGGCGAACGTCCCACGAAGAAAATCCCTACCAAGATTATGTGGTATGCTCCTATGATACCACGCTTGAAACGTCTATTCAGAAACAAAGACCATGCAAAGTTATTGTGATGGCACAAAGAAGATCGTAAGGTAGACAATATGTTGAGACACCCTGCTAATGGGTCCCAGTGGAGAGCAATCGATAGAGAATTCCCAGAGTTTGCAAATGACACAAGAAACTTAAGGTTTGCATTAAGTACGGATGGTATGAATCCTTTCGGGGAGCAGAGCAGTAGTCATAGCACTTGGCCTGTTACTCTATGTATCTACAACCTTCCTCCCTAGTTATGCATGAAGCATAAGTTTATTATGATGCCAATGCTCATCCAAGGCCCAAGGCAACCTGGCAACGACATCGATGTGTACCTGAGGCCACTAGTTGAAGAACTTCTACTTTTGTGGAACATACCAGGTGTATGTGTGTGGGATGAGCACAAACAGGAGCACTTTGACCTGCGAGCATTGTCGTTCGTAACAATCAATGATTGGGTTGCTCTAAGTAATCTTTCAGGACAATCAAACAAGGGATATAATACATGCACGCACTATTTCGATGACATTAAAGGTATATTCTTGAAAAAATGTCGAAAGGTCGTGTACCTTGGCCATCGTCGATTTCTTCCTGTGAATCACCCCCTAAGAAAGAAAGGCAAGCATTTTAAAGGTAAGGCAGACCACCAAACCAAGCCGGGCAACCGAACTGGTGAGGATGTACTCAATATGGTCAAGGATGTGAAAGTAGTATTTGGAAAGGCACATGGCAGCGAACCTGTTCCGAACGACGCCGATGGTCATGCACCCATGTGGAAGAAGAAGTCCATATTTTGGGAGCTACCCTATTGGCAAGTCCTAGAGGTCCGTAGCGTGATTGACATGATGCACCTGACAAAGAATCTTTGTGTGAACCTGCTAGGCTTCATGGGTGTGTATGGGAAGCCTAAGGACACACTTGAAGCATGACAGGACCTGCGATGTTTGAAAGAACGAGACAACCTACATCAAGAGAAGACAGATGATGCACGATAGGCATGTTCTCTACCGAGCGGTAATAGACGTCAAGGAGGAGCTTTGATTCTACGAGGGAGAGCGGCAACGGTCGTGGAAGACCATGTTCCCTTCCTCGTAGAATCGGAGCTCTTCCATGGCCAAGTACGGTGCCGTCCGGGTGGAGAAATGCTTGCCGAGATGATCACGTGAGCAAGGTCAACTAGTACGGATGGTTATTTATTTAAACATGTTTTTGAGCTAGAATTTGATGGATATTTGATAGATATAGTTTTTATTTTTGATAGATATATCTAGTGGTGTAAAAGCTAGATGGCTGCCCCGAGAGACAACATGGATGAAGAAATGATGGATATTATCAACACCGGCACTCAATTTTCTGATGGTGACCAGCAGGATGTAGATGATGAAAGTCAATACTTGGCTCTTGAAGATAACCAAGAAAAAATTGTGCAAGAAAATACTGGCGACGTATATATATTTATATATATATTTGAATATTATATATATATATATATTTGAATATCTATCATCTATTATGTGTACACATAATATTTATTTATTCTTTTTTATACGTAGCCCTCTGGATCGACGACCACAACGGCAAAAAGCAAAAATATTCGAGGCCCGAAAAAGCACTGGAAGGGTGCTACATAATATCAGAATTCAATATCAAGACAGGCGAACCACTTGGTCCACATGCAAGGAAATTCGTGCAACACTGTGGGTGCCTTGTAAGGGACAGACTTTCAATTAGTGCCCGTGAATGGAAGCAAAAGATCAACGAGCCTCATGTTAGTTTTGTCTCTGATCTTAATAAGAATTTAATTTGGGATGATATCCTTCAACATTTCACATTGCAAGCGGATGATTATGATGCTATCAACGATGATGAATTGAAGGAACTAGTTCGAAAGTGGGCTATGAAGAAGATGGCCACACAATTTCAGACTTGGAAGAAATCCCTATACACGAAATACGTCAAGAAGAACCTAACACCCAATTTCAATACTAGTGGCCCGCTCGCGAAGTTGAGGCCCTACGGGAATGATTTTGTATAGTACAAGACATCAGAAGAGGGTGAGGAAGGTTGAGAAGGAACCAAGAGAATGCCCGATAGAAGGTATACCACCATGGCATGGGATCAGGTGGCTACGCGACTACCATTCCCAAGTGGGAAAAAAATGGAAGCGGACATTCTTGCTAAGGGTATCACAACAGAATCACTCAATTGGCCCAAACACGTGAAGAATTGGTTTTTCACTCATGGGGGAAAGACTGGACCTAGAGACCGGGAAGCTAGTTCATGGCCCAAAACTTGAAAGAGCAACACAAAGATTTTCTTATGCTCTACAAGCTAAAGCTATTGGTGCGTTTAGGCCCAATAGAGAGAAGGATGAACTGACGTATGCCATCGGGACTGCTGAACATAGTGGCCGAATGAGAGGTTTAGGATAGAACATTTCTTAGGAGCATGGTTTCCCTAACGACAGAGATACCTATAGAAGCCGGCAGAGAAGGAAGGATGAGGATGCAGCGTGGATCAGCAGGTTGGAGGAATATGTTCATAAGTCACGGGAGGCGTTGCTTCAAGCACAGGAGCGCAAAAAAGACATGCAAACTAGAATGCAGAACGAAATCATAAAGCAAGTGCAAATAGCAATGAGTGCCCAAAGGCAGGCATCAGATCTAGGAATCAACATTAATATTAGCCCCCCTGATCAGTTGAAAAGTAGCTGCACTTCCATGGAGTTGCCAAATCAAGTTGACGCAATGCTACGTTTCCCCGTGGATGACATCACTGCACCATTTACATCATGTGAGCTACATATTCCAAAATAGAATGCCACAATCATGGTGGCTCTCGGTGCCACAATCATGGTGGCTCTCGGTGTTTTTTCTTCTCTAGATCCTACCAAGACACCAAGAATCCATGGGGCAATAATACCACCTGGATATGTTAGCATCTTAGTGGATAGAGTTAACAAAGGTTTTAGTGATCTGGCTCTTGACATTCTAGGAGGTGATGCGGAGAAGACTCTAGGAGAAGAAGAGAAGACATTCATACTATGGCGCAAGCGCTACATCATTATTCTCGGGCTCTCTAGTCCACCGCCGCTTCCTCAACTGCCAGACAATAGGTGCGGACAAAAGTGAATGAAACAATTTTTTCACTAATTTTCTATTGACATGCATGATTAATAATAACAATATTTCTTATACCTAATTATTCTTTTTTGTACTCACACAGCAGGGCCTCCGCTAACCTAAGTCTAATTATTCAATCTCCAGATCATCATAGTGCTCTGGGCAATGATTATGCAACGCCGCCACTGCCGCCACCTCCAAGGAGGTCTCCAACGCCACCAAGGAGGTCTCCAACGCCTCCAAGGAGGTCTCCACCGCCGCCACCTCCAAGGAGGTCTCCAACACCTCCAAGGAGGTCTCCAACGGCTGCCCCGCCTCCCTTGATGATTAAGAAGCAGCCAGCTCCTAAGAGGTCTGCCCCGCAAACAAAGTCGTTGGCCCACTAGCCAGCAAAGAAGAAAGCCTCCTCTAATCTAGTTATTCCCCAAAAACTGTCTTACGAGAAAAGTGAAAAGGAATTAAAGGATGCAGTACAAAAAGATATGAAAAGTTTCTTTGAAAAAGTAAGAAAGCAACGAGAAGCAAGGGAGAACCCAGAGAAACCATACTTCTACCTAGCTCCAGATCTTCTAAGAAAGAAGGTGGACCAGAAAAAGTGGGAATCTTAAAAGACCCGGCCAAAATCGGACTATGACCGCTCTCTCACCAAGTCATTTGAGGTGGCGTAGAAAAAGACTAGAGTAGGGAAAGGTGTTGCACAACTCGGACAACAATCGCAACAATCAGTCCCCCCTCTTGTCATTCGTAATGAATATGGTTCAAACTTAGACTTATCGGACGTCGATTTTGAGGACCTGGTTCGGTTTTATGAGGATACTGGTTTGGACCTTGCCCAAGTGCTCGTTGAAGGACCATCTGCTCTAAAAGTGGATCCTTGGAAGAAATTTGAACTTGGAAAGAGTCTATACAACCCTGAGGCCTTAGGTGAATTGGGTACGCAAATGTACCTACTAAACAAGTGGTACATGGCGGCATGTGAACGGGGAGAGAGCTTTGTTTCTGTCAGAGTTAGAAACCAACATTACTTCCATGGCGATGACGTTATATATGTCGAGTTTTTAGAATTACACCAACTATGCCACCTGGACTCTCTCGACAAAAAGTCTCATTAGTTGCTATTGTCTGTAAGTGTGATTATTTTCTACTATTCAAGTGTATATATATAAAGCTACATGTATATATATAAATTATATATCCTCACACTATATTTTTATATATGCAGATATGAGATGACAGAACTCAGAAAGAGAAAGGATAATGATGTTGGTTTCGTTGATCTAAATGTCGTATTCAAACACCCTGATCCCCTGCCTCAATGGAAAGCCGAACTTAAGAAAATCTTATGAGGTTCTTAGTGAACCAACAAAACAAGGACATACTCTTCCCCTACAACTTCAAGTGAGTGTTAAATAATTAATGTCGATCATATGGACATTTGTTCAATTATTTGCTTACTAGCTAAGCTATCTCCCATATATATATGTTGACTCTAGTTAATGTCGATCATATTTGTGTATAAAAACATATGCAGCAATCACTGGATATTGATGGTCATCGATATGACCAATAGTCGGTTGAGCATCTTAGACTCGTTAAGAAAAGAGCAAACAAAGTACCAAGACATGATAGATATTATCCAAGGGTAATTTGGTCTCTCTAGCAACTATATATATACCTCGATCTCTTAACTGCAACAATTATTAAAGGTCAAATTAATTTTTTATTTTATTGGGCGTAGTGTTTGGAAAAGTTTCATTGAGGAACACCACATGAAACATTGCAAAGCGCCACTGGATGTAATCGCACACAAAGTAAGTAGTAGCTATATATATATATATATATATATATATATATATATATATATATATATATATATATATATATATATATATATATATATATAATTCAATTAACACCATGCATGCTTTCAATTCACCGGATCTTTTTTCTCGTAAAAGTGGGTTCTGAGACAAGAACAGGGGAACAACTACTGCGGATACTATGTTTGAGAGTTCATCATGGCGTACTCAAAAAGAACTCCTAAAGAGAACCTCAAAGTACGTTATATAAATATATTCATATATTCATAATTTCTTTTATTGCTCATATATATATAAGTAATCACGTGACCAACACACACATATATATTACTACTTTTCCTTTAACTTTTATTGAAGACTCTATTGTTGAAGGAAAAAGTCATACGACGTGACCAACTGAAAGCAATTCAAGAGACCATAGCAGGATTTCTTAATGACCAGGTCCTAAACCCCGCCGACGAGTTCTACAATGACGTGAACGAAACATGGAAGCCAAACCAGATGGAGTGAATTTGTTATCCCAAAGATATGATAGAATATACAATGCAAGCTTTATTTGTAATATATATATATATATATACATATTATATGTACATAAAATAACGTACAATATATATATATATATGCATGTAATATATACGTTAGTTTCATACTTTAGTTTGTACAAAATGTTCGAACATTATAAACGTGTAGAATACGTATATTATTGGCAGCGTAGAATGCGTATTCGAAAACCTATGTGAAAACCAAAACGAATCATCAATTAAAAATAGAAACAAAAAAAAAGAAAAAAAGAAAAACATTTAGTCCCGGTTGGTAATACCAACCGGGACTAAAGGGCCGGCCCACGTGGCCAGGCCGGGAGGCCTTTTTAGCTCCGATTGGTATTACCAACCAGGACTAAAGGTGGACCTTTAGTCCCAGGCGCGAAACCAGGACTAAAGGAGGGGCCCTTTAGTCCCGGATTCGTGCTCCCGGTTCCAAAACCGGGACTGAAGGGGGTTGAGAACCGGGAGTACAGCTAGTTTCTCTACTAGTGTGAAGTACAATGAAAGAATGAAAAGCAAAAACAAAATCTACAAACTAGGAATTACAAGAAAGAAGCCAGGAGAGGGCTAGGCTTAGGAGACAAAAAAAAGACGAAACAAAAAATATAAGCAAAGAAAGAACAAAGCACTTTAGGTCAGACTCAAGATCCATTGATCAAATAGCAGAGTCAAGCTGGTCTTCACTCTATGGCTGACCAAAGAGATCTCCTTTATGAAGAACAATCTGCAATCCTGGCTACTCATCTGTAGCCCTTCAAAAATTATTTTGTTTCTTGCTGTCTGAATTGTCCAACTCATAAGAATCGCTGCCGCCATAAAAAAATCATATCGTAGTTGATCTTTGAACAGAGAGACAATTACTAGGAAGCTTGTGTCATCAGGTATATCTAGTCCAAGAATTCCCCAACACTGCCTTGCAAAAGGACAGAAAAGGAATGGATGCTCTGTAGTCTCCTCCACTGGCTGGTTGTAGAGTTCACAGTTATACGAGTCAAGTTCCATATTTCCCCTTCTTAGCATATTTCTAAAGCTCGGCCTATCTTTGTTTAGTAGCCAAAAGAAGACCTTTGTGCTTCTGTTGATAGTAACACTTCCATAACCATTCGTAAGCAGGATCTACCTCAAAGTTCCCAATTAAGGATTATAAACTTTAGTCGATGAAAAAAGTTATTGGACCCCCCATCTGTAACCTGAAATATCATCATCAGGAACCAAACCGTTCTGCAATATCTTTTGCTCCAAGGTCTACATATGTTGAAAGGCCAATTATGACAAAGGTAGACTAAACAGTTGTGCTAGATTACTTTCATTGAAAGCCCTTTCTACAGAAATGAGCTTGTTTTTTGCGAAGAAAACAGCTCTGGCATGCTTTGGTTCAACAAGTGTTCATTCCATCTGTCATGCCAAAAGAGGTAGCTCATCTCACTTTTTAGTTGAACAGTCGCTAGTTCTTTATAAATTGGCAATAACTTCAAAACATCCCTCCACCAAACGAGCCCTTCCTAATGTGGCTTCGAAGTTTTCCGTTGACACTTCCTAGCATCACCACTGGTAATGATACTAAGAAGTGTACTTGGTATTTATTTATGACACTTGTACTTTAAGAAAAATATGTATGTAAAGAATTCTGCAAGCACACAGATAATTTACCATTGTAGCATTTCACCCGGGAGTATTACAGGTATCGTTATTTATATTTTACCTCAGGAAAGGACTGACATAGGAGATATATTGGTAACTCATACTTTTACTTATGATGGACGAATAAACCAACCAACCTTCTTCTCTAACAGGGGTAAATAAAGAGATAGGATAACATATGATAAATGATATTTGATCAATGAACTATGAACACTCAGATTACTCCTTATGTTGGCAATAGCAAGATTAAGTAGATACAATAGAGAAATAATTCCTAAGTCATTCTTAATTACAAGTCAAGGTATAATTTGATTTGTACAATTATACTTAATAATCATGGCTAAGGTTAACTTCATATCTACACATAAGGGATATTGCTAAGAAAGATCAAGAACAGAGTCTGACTTCCTTCGCAATTAGATCCTACTTGACCTACATTCGGGGAGTGGACTACAAAGGACTTAATGAGAGTGTCACACTCGCAACCTACCACATGGACCAGAATATAGGGTGTATCCATAGGTAAACAATGTATAAGCACCACGCTTACACAATGTCGACAACTCACCCTGTGTACTTTAGAGTGAGCGCTATACGAATTTATGCATAAACATAATGATAATCTTGCTATACTAAGCATATAATCAAAACAAACAATGAACATGATAATTAAGAACATGAATAATATTAAGAACAATGTCATAGCAAATATAGATAATATATGAATAATGAAAGATACAAAAGAAGGATACAAAAGGCTAAGCCTGGGCAAAATACCCGATACCCATTACCCGTACCCGAATTACCCGAACCCGGACCCGAATTACCCGAACCCGAGGTACCCGATCCCAAATTCGGATAGCGATTTTGATTACTCGAAATTAGTTTGGGTAATTCGGGTAATATCCCCCGGTACCCAAACTACCCGAACTACCCAAAGATTTGTTTTGTCTTTGTATTCATCATGTGTTGTTAGCTGAACCATTTAACTTATCACTTTATTAGAATATAATTCTCTCTATTTGAATGAGTGACTGTAATATATTATTCTCTACAAATTGCTATTGAAATTCTATACAAATTGCTGCTGAAATTATGTATAGATCGCTACTGAAATTTAGTGTAATTTGTTGTTTTCTGTAAATTTGGGTATATCGGGTAATACCCGAACCCGAATTATCGGGTACCCGAATTTGCGGGTAGTGTTTTTTCGGGGGTAATATCGGGTAGCAATTTTTATTACCCGAATTTTGAACTACCCGAATTACCCGACCCGAAAAAATCGGGTAACCCGAACGCCCAGGCTTACAAAAGGCTATACCCAGCCACGCTCTTGACTAGATCAGGAATCCAAGCGAAGCTTGCCTCCCTCTAGATCTAACTTATCTAGCTATACCTAAATATTTGTGGAGCTCAGAGGTTCTTCTCTTTTGGTGATCTCTCTTAATAATTGATAATGCCTCGGGGGGTAAGGGCTGATATATATATAGGGGGCAGTGCCAATCCTGGACCCTTGGGTCAAACCGACCTTGAGCAACAACGTAGATTTAATCTATAAGGTGGTGGAGAACCGACCTAGCAAAGAGGGGCTGCTAGGTGGGCCCCATAGGCCGACCGGCCTGCAGGTGGGGCTGGCCGGCCCCACATGTCAGGGTCTCATGTTCTGCTACCGTGGTTTGCATTCTGGAGTCTTCTGGAGTATT
Organism: Miscanthus floridulus; assembly: GCF_019320115.1. NCBI lineage: Eukaryota > Viridiplantae > Streptophyta > Magnoliopsida > Poales > Poaceae > Miscanthus > Miscanthus floridulus. The sequence goes on along the minus strand of NC_089580.1, from coordinate 82,379,567 downwards.
CCTGAGTCGGTTTCATTGCGGATAAGCATTATTAAATCGGACGATTAGGTCCACCTTGATGGTTTTCTAGATAAACCCTGCAGAAAACACAGATTCATCAAAACTCATAGAATTCGTTAGTATAAACCCCTAAACCTATGTTGGTGATCATATTCATGCATTTATACAAGTTATATTGACGGTTTATGATGAGTGTTTACTACCATCAACAAACTCCCCAAGCTTAACCATTGCTCGTCCCTGAGCAATGCTAAACTCAGCAATGGATCAAGAGTTGCTATATGTTTTCACTCCTCAAAAGTACACATACGTTCAAACAAAAAATCTCCTCCAGATTAGAACAAACTAATCTGACTTTCAAACTTACTCGTATTACCTTCAACCATGGGGCTTCGTAACTTCACTTAGGTCTTGAGCAATTGAAAGACAGAAAGATCAAGTCAAGCACAATGTCTCAAGTTCTTTGCTCAACTGATGAGGACATGCCACCGGTTACTCAAGTTTCACATAATGAAGGGCGAATTACACGTAACCGTGCAAAACTACTCCAAAAAGAGGTGAACTCACTTCTAGCTGAAATTAACTTTGACATGTTTGAGAATGTTATACTACCTAAGCATTCTACTTTGGTTGTACTTAGGAATACAAATAAAGAGGAGGATGTTCCTCTACATTGGACCAGCACTCAGAAAATGTAACACCCTAAAATTTCAATTTCTAAAAGTAGTTTAATTTTGATTTTATTATGCTTTTTGTGTGCATTGAAACATAGGGATATTAAAATTTTTGATGAATTTATAAAATCAATATAAGGATAGGAACATGTTGTTGCATACATGCTGGTGCATTTGAGTTTCTGTGCTGAGCAGTTTCGATTCAAAGCTCAAGCTGATTTGAAAAACCCTTTGAAAATGGTTTTGAAAACTGGTTTCAGGAAAAAAAACCCTCTCTCCCCTCTCTCATTCTGGCCGAAAGGCCTGGCCCCCTACACCCCACAGCCCTGTTTCTTGGAGCCCAGCTCGGCATCTCATCCCACAGTGCCCAGAGCAACAAGCCGCGCCCTTCCCGCGTGTTCTCTCTGCCACGGGGAACCCGCGCTCTCTGTCGCTGGCATCCTGACCCCACTCGCCAGTGACCTCTCTTTCTCCTAGCTCCAGTTCGACCCAGACTCTGCTAGCAGAACTTCTGCCGTCCCAATTTCTTTGGGATTGTGCTTATCCACATGCCGAACCGCCCTAGAAGAAGCCGAGGCCTCTTCCAGTGTCGCCCCTTTACATCTGAGCCGCTGCCCCTTGCCCTAGCCAGAGCTCGCGCCGCAGCTTTTGGACCTCGCCAATGAACTGACTAAGCCACCGCCGCTGTTGCTGTCTGATGTTGCCTCGCCGTCGTGGAGAATCTTTTGTCGCTCCTTGCGTCTAGCTTTGCAGGAAGACCCAGAGTCGCCATACCCAATGTACATAGCGTTGTCTCTGTTGGCTCCATTGCTTCGTTGCCGCGACGTACGTACATGGCTTCCCTGGTCGCCGGTGCTTGTCGGCTCGTCATCTTCTGAAGCCATCATTGTTCTGATGGGAGAGACTTGGCTGCTGCCATCTGCAAGTGCCAAGTCCGTCGCCTTGGCCGCCGGCAGCTACGGAACCACTGATGGAGGCGCATGACCGCGTGCATGAAATTCCAGCTGCTGCCTTCTTCTCGTCCTGCATGATCTTCACGTCCCGCCATGCAGGGCCATCAATGACGCTGCCTGTGTTCGTTGGTGAAGCATCTCCCTGCCTTCCTCTCTGCGATGACTACTCTGTTGCATGCTGCTTTTGCATGTATAATATATGTCTACATGCCTTATCTACATATACTTAATCATGCATCAGCTATTTCATTATTCAAAATTCCACTCCAGTCTCTTCTAGATCAATGCGGGTTATCTTCTTTATCCATTCATCATATGTTTCTCCGAGCTCATCGATAGCCATGTTCTCTTGGTGTATAATAAATTCTAGACTGAGTATGTATAGCTCCAAAGTTAATATTCTTTTGGTATTTATTTAAATTTATATTGTTGCAAAGGATTAGAAATTATTATTAATATAATATTTCTATGCAATTCTAAAAATATGAAAATAAATGATCAAATAAAATATTAATTTGAATGGCGTACATATATTAGTATCTTTTACATGAAAATCTCCTTCCAATCGTTCAAACTTCGTACCATGAGCATTTGTATTAATTAAACCGTAGCTCCGATTAGCGTGATTATCGCGCCTGTGTGTCCGTAGCAATGTGTAGAATATATTTGAAACCTTTTTACTCATTGTTTCATATGTTTGGTGTACTGTTCTAATTTAGTTCTATTGCTTGCTTCGTGTATGATTGCATGGATGTTTGTGTAGTGTTCATTGATTATGTCCAATCGGTGAGCTTTGCGTTGTGATCTAAAAGAAGTTGGTAATCAAGAAGAAAGAAGTTCTTTGAAGGCTAGGACTAGTTGGGGATCTGTATTTTTAAGGCAAGTATAGCATGGGATCATCTTTGTTTTTCTATTCACTATTAATCATTTTAACCATATGCATGTGTCTATCTTGATACCCCTAGGAATTTCCTAGTATTTGATATCTTGGTTCCTTGTCACCTATGGGTAATTGCATTTGGGTAGTATTTTGCTAGTGCTCAAATTAAATAACCATGATCTTGTAACTTGACTAATGGTATATGCAATAAACGTTAAAAATATGCTTTTAAGCAACATGGCTTAAGAGGGCTACAGCATTGGGCTATTTTTATGGTGCTCTAGTTTCTCTCCCTAAGGACTTATCTATAAGTGGATTCCTCTAGGACTTTCAGTACAACCATGAGTGCTATATGGCTCTGGCTTTAGTCAAGTATGAGGACTTTTCTAGCTTGTAGTAGCTTATCGAAAGGCACAAGAGGGGGCTCCGATCTGTGTGTTATCGGCCTGCCAAGAGGATGCACTTTGGTTTCCTTTGTATTTTTGTTAGTCACCCCTTGGAGGGAACTACATGCTTATTGATGGGGAAACCTAGTGGGCTACACTTGTTAGACGAACCTTTGAAAGACTTCATAGTGATCCCTGTCTGCTCACCTTGGAAATGTTTTGGGAGTAATTAACTAGGGCATATGGGTATCACGGTTCATGGTGAAAGTGTACAACCTCTGCAGAGTGTAAAACTGGTATATCAGCCGTGCTCACGGTCACGAGTGGCCTAGACTCCTTACTGAATAGATGATGAACACTAATGATACTGATGCTCACTTATGATATTTTTTTTGCTATACATTAATCTTGTTTACATGATAATGTGGTTATTTGGGGCTTATGCTGAACTTGTTGCTACTCAATTGCTAAAATGATGACTCACTAAAAGCTAATCGCAGTAAACCAGTGTTAAACTTTTTGAGCCTCATGAACCCCATGTTATGTTGCTGAGTACGATATGTACTTACACTTGCTTTACTTTTCGATACTTTGGAAAAATCCTAGATGGGTACCAGATTGCTAGAGTCTGAAGAAGATAGGCTTGTGATCAACCAGTCAGTTGTCCCTGTGGATTTGGAGCCTTCGCCTGAGGATCAGAGTGTTTTTCCGCTGTCTACTATCTAAGCTTGTATGCTTTATATTAATATGTTATATATTAAGCATTGTCTATTGATATTACCCTTTATTTGTAGCCATATGTGTGATTTGACTTCCTGGGCTTACATATGGTGTGTATCTGGTTTTGTCCTTAAAACTAGTTGCTACAGAAAAACGAAACCACTAGTTCGGACCAGCACAGTGAAAAACGGACCACCGGATCGGACCAGCACAGTGAAAAATGGACCAGCTGAAAGAAACATTCATAACTCTCGATTCCATGAAGGTTTGGAGGCCCATGAGGACAATCTAGAAAGCTTATGAAGTCTAGTTTCTCATGGAGCAAGTTCCAAGTATTTTGGACTTGCCAATGTTGAGATATGAGCAGATTAGTGAAGACTGCTCAGAAGATCAACAATCTTCCTAGGACAGAATGGTGGTTCAAATTCCTGTGCAAAATTGTACCAATCCACAAAGTTTCGTGGTGCATGCTACACATGGATAGAAAGCTCTTCAAGTCTACTTTCACACCCAACAAACAGTTCATTATTTGGACTTCCCAATAAGGAGTTATGGTCAGATTAGTGGAGACTGCTCAAGAGATCAATAATCACGCGAAACCACTTCGGGAATCCATCTCATGGTGACCTTTCACATAGCCTATCTTCAGAAACTCTATTTCATTTTCACACCAAGCTAGGAGGGTTGTTCCTAGTATAAATATCCCTGGCTTCTAAGCTATTAGAAACCTTTTGATGATTTGATAAACTACATGATATTGCAGCCGAGCTCCCAAGTGCGTTAGTCAAACTTTTGTTCCTCCTTGTTCTTCTTGGACTTGTGAAGTGATCCCACTGGGTTTCCCTAGTTTGTGCTCTGCGGTTTTTAGTATGACTGCATTTTTTTGTGTGGATTAGTTCCAGATTGTGGTTCTACGGTCAGTTCAGAGATCGAGTCGATGTCTTTGCGGTTTTGGTGCCTCTCTCCCCGTCGCTTGGTCGCATCCAACCTTGGATAGGTGTAAAGCTAGTTACCACGCTATTCGCAGCAAGTTATCTTTGATTCTTCGATCTACTATCAGTGAAGATCGGGCCACCCTCAAGTACGTTCCTTATCATAAACCATTATTCCGAAGTTTTTATAAGTTTTCAAAATAAAACTCAGAGCTTCTATTGTATGACACTCTCAAGTCTCTCAATATATGTTGTATTTGTGGATCCTCACCAAGGCAATAATGATGTTATGCCTTTCTCTTCCTACAACTAAGACTTATGTGGAGCTCATAGGAGTGGAAATAGCATGAAAGAGCATACTTACAATACATATATTGTAAAGTCAAACCTCGAATTCAAAGAGAGTTGAGTCATACAGTCAAATCAAGATGTGCATATGTGTGGAATATGGTGGATATATATGGCTGGCTAACCTAATAATACTATGCTCCTTGAGAACATATCTCTCTTTTGAAATTTGGAAATACTTTTGCAAGAGAACATGGGCTATCTTATTCATCTTTTTTTTCAGGCGGGCATCTAAGTACACATTGTTTTAGATATCTCTGACACTTGTCCTTTTTTAACTTTTTTCTTCTTCTTCTTCTTTTTTATGAATAACTTTTGCATAGCCCGCACCTCTCTTCTGCAACAAAACTTTTGAGAGATAGCAACAAGAACTTGAAGCATTTATTTAGTGGATGAAAAACCTATCAAGCATGTTTTTGGTGTTTACTCCCATTGTAGGAATAAAATATTTTTGGGTGGATCTAAATGGAATGGCATGTTTTTGCGCCTACCCCTAGTGTAGGAGTAGTGCATATGTGGGTGGTGTGTACTTGATCTTGATTTTAAAAGCATGACAAACCTCTCATAAGGGTCAACAAAGCTTGACTAAACTCAATGTAATACAAGCAGTGTATATGAGTGGAAGTTTTCCTAATCTAAATAATATATGTGGCTCTGGTAGGAATTCAAGCTTTGTCATACAGGAACTCATCATGTAACATTTTTATGTTTTTCAAAAGATAAATCTCTAAAATTTTAGTATCACTTGGAACAAGATAAACAGCAGCTCAACCTTCTCATATTATATCCGTCACTTACCTAGACTTAGATCAAGCATATACTACCCACGAGTTTCAAGTTCAGAGTAAATTCTTATATCAAAACAATCTAATCCAAAACTCAGGAGAATTCAAGGTTAAAAATTAGATACTTGAAAGGAATTACAATAGAGTAACTATTCATCATTTCCATTATAAGAGATTATCTTCATAGTCCTTTTTGTTTTTATTTAGATCTTAAAACAAAAACTAGACACACACTCTTTAATATATATATCTAACACAAAGATAAAATTTTATTTTGCATTTTTTAAACAAAACTTGGAAATAGTAAAACAAAAAGGAAAGAAATACTTATCTAGATACATGGGTGATGCCTTTCCCCCAAGCTGGTTGTTGTCATGGTCGAATGTTGAAGTTGTCTTTCTCATAGCGGTTTCACCATCGGATGTCCTTCTTGTCCATCAGGAAGTTGGGTCCCTGATGAGGAGAGGTAATGACTGACCAAGTGAACTTGCTCTTGATCATCCTGCAAAAATATTAATAAGAACAACAAAACTCAGTAGGAACAGATTAGAATAAAGAGAGTTAGCGGTTAACCAGTCCAGGGGTTAGTCGATCTTGGGATTAGAAGTATTCTCGAATTGGTAGATTTTTTGAGCATGATGTTTATATAATACTTTTGGATTTTCTTATATGTGCTTGTAGAAAATACTTTAATTATGATACAATAAAATATTTTTAGATGTATGCATGGTATTTTTATTATTTTTTATGCCACCACAGGTGAATATTCTTATGCAGGTTTTTACACACCGTGAAAATTATTCACATGGAGCCTAGGATTTTATAATGCAGTGATGAGTTTTTATTTTCTTTTCTAAATGCAATGTAAATGCAGAAAAGATAAATATGCTAAAGTAAAAATAGTTCATGCAATGCGAAAGGGTAAATATGCTAAAGTAATTTTTGCACTATGAAAGAGTAAATATGGATAACTACTGATTTTACCTCCCAGCGAGGGTTCGGTGTTTTGAGTCCTTTGAACAGGACTCCTCCTATCTTGTTTATTCTTTGGGTGGATCAATCGGTCCTAGAGATGGAGACCTCGATAGGTTGCACCTCTTGTGATCGTGACTCTGATGATGATGCCACCTTTTTCTCCCAAACTTGCTTGGTTTATGGACTTGCTTTTGGCGTAGTAGGTTCATCATTTACAACTTCTCCTTCCTCATTTTTTGGGAGTTGATTCCTCCCGCATTAGGATGATCAACATCATCTCTTGGGATGAATCTTCTTTGGCTATTTATAAGTTGTATAACTATTGAAATAGCATCGTACCTTTAGTCATGGAAATTGGAAGTCAATTTGTCCAGATCCGATGTAGATGATCAGTGTTGGTAGTGTTGAGGAACGGTCTTCCAAGGATAATAGGTACATCTTCTTCTTCTTCTTCTTCTCCCATGACAAGAATTATGAAGTCGGCAGGAACATAGTAATCTTGTATCTTTACCATGATGTCTTTTGCTATTCCCTCTGGAAATCGGACTGTTTGGTCTACCATCTGCAATTGCATATATGTAGGAAACAAAGGTTCATCACCAAACAAAAAGTCATATGTTACCTTGAACATTATATTGATACCCGATCCAATATTGTAGAAGGTGTTGTGGAAGATTCTTTGTTCCAATTGTGCACTCGATTAGTTGGTACACCAGGATCTTCCTTCTTGGTAAGGAATGGTGAAGCGAGGAGGTGATCGTAATCTGATCAAAGTGTGTTGATCATCCTGACTGATTCTTCTCTTGGCCGCCTAGTCCTGTTCTTCCTTCTTCAGTTGTTTCTCTTCTTGCTTACTGTTGTATCCTCAGGTAGGTATGGCATCTGTGGATGACTAAGAGAATGCAAAATATGATTCTTGAAAGTAAATTTCTCCTTTCTATCCTTAATTATGAAGTAGATCTTCGCAATATCCACATAGATGATGGCTTTTGCAGTGGTCAGGAAAGGTCGACCCAAGATAATGGGTGTCCCTTACATCTCCACCTGTCTCCAAAACCACAAAGTCTACGGGTATGTATGAGGCTCCAACTCAGTACACAGATGTCTTCAAGAATTCCCTTGGGGTAGCAGAGTGACTGATCTACAAGCTGCAAACTGCATATTTGTATATAGCAAAGGATCTCCATAAATTTTCTCATAAATTACCTTTGGCATGATGTTAACGCTTGCTCCGAAGTCACAGACAGCTTCTTCGAACACATATGGTCCAATGGCTATGGGGATGACAGGTCTTCCTATATCGCCTTTCTTGACAGGCATGGAATAATCCTCCCATCCTTTGCTAGAAGGTTCACTATAGAATCTTGCATTGTGAATATCGATAAGATTTATAGTTTTGGGATCTTTCGGTTGCCCCGGAATCTTACCTTTGTCGATCGAAGGAACAACAACCACCAGCTGAGCTATTTGTGATTCTATCATTTTATTAAAGCTATGCTAGTTTTTAATAGCTGAAGAGAAGCTATCCATTCTATTATTTATATTTTCTAAGACTTTGTCATTGGAAGCTAGTTTTCTAGATAAACCCTCCATAATTTTAGCTTGACCAAAGACTAAATCTCTCAAAGATGGATGATTATTGAAATTATTATCTTGATAGTTATTTTGGTAATTACCTTGGTAGTTCGGCCTTTGTTGATTATTCCATCCCTAATTCTGTTGAGGACAATAGTTGTTGTTGTTGTTAATGAAGTTCACATCCTCGTGGGTTTCAGGACCGTTGTTCCCTGAATGTCCAGTGTTTCCACATTCTTCACTGGTCATGCAAGAATCATAAATGTACATGACTTCTTGCTTCTTAGTGGCTCGGTCTTCAAGTTTCTTCATTAGCAGATCCACCTTGACAGATAGCATGTCTACCTCCTTGAGTTCATGCATACCTCCACCTCTCTTGCGAGATTGAAGATGTTCTTCATTCCATCCTTGGTTGGAAGCCAGCTTCTCTATGAGAGTTGTTACTTGTGTGGTTATGAGTGAAAAAAATGCACCTCCAGTAGCAGCATCTAGATTCTCACGAGTGCTATTTTGTCAACCCGTGGTAGAAAGTTTGCATGAGTAGCCAATCCTCTGTCCTATGGTGGGGACATTCTGATATGTAGTCTTAAAAACATTCCCATGCCTCTAGGACAGATTCATCATGTTGTTGCTGAAAACTTGAGATTCTGCCACGCAAAGCATTGGTTTTGCCCGTAGGAAAGAACTTTGCTAGGAAAGCAGTGGAGCAGTTTTCCCATGTAGTTTTCCTGTCTTTGTTGGCGTAGAACCATTGCTTTGCCTTCCCCAAAGTAAAAATGGGAAGAGGCAAAGTAATATGGCGTCTCTTGTAACTCCTTTGATGGTGAAAGTGCTGCAAATCTCTAGGAAGTGTTGGAGATGAGCACTCGCATCTTCATGTGCATTTTCACAAAACTGACTAGCTTGCACCATGCTGATGAGAGTTGGCTTGAGCTCAAAAGCATTGTCTCTAATGTTAATTGCTAGTCTGGTACGGATGTTGGCCAGTAGTTGAAGCAGAAAATTCACGGAGAGTCTTATCAGCCATGGCTTTGAAAACTGGTGTTAAGCTACGCCTTGTCTGGTTGTCTTCCAATTCTAAAGCTGAAAACTTTCTTGAGTTTGGCTTTAATCCACCTAAATAGTGCTTCTGCATCTTCAACGTAGTTTTTTGGAAGGTCAAAACCAGTCATATATTACCCTGCATAAGATATAAAAGTAGACAGAACAAGGGTAAGCCTGCTTGAGTAGAGGTAATTGGTTTTTCCGATCTCATATATAAGTAAAAGTTTATGAATATATCTTTTTGATTGCATAGCTACCTTCCTCGGCAACGGCGCCAGAAATGCTTGTTGACACTTCCTAGCATCACCACTAGTAATGATACTAAGAAGTCTACATGGAATTATTTATGACACTTGTACTTTAAGAAAAATATGTATGTAAAGAATTCTACAAGTGCACAGATAATTTACCATTGTAGCATTTTACCCCGGAGTATTCCACATATCGTTATTTATATTTTTACCTCAGGGAAGGACCTACATAGGAGGTATATTGATAACTCATACTTTTACTTATGATGGACGAATAAACCAACCAACCTTCTTCTATACCAGGGGTAAATCAAGAGATAGGATAATATATGATAAATGATATTTGATCAATGAACTATGAACACTCAGATTACTCCTTATGTTGGTAATAGCAAGATTAATTAGATACAATAGAGAAATAATTCTTCAGTCATTCATAATTACAAGTCAAGGCATACTTAGATTAGTGCAAATACACTTAATAATCATGGCTAAGGTTAATTTCATATCTACACATATGAGATATTGCTAAGGAAGATCAAGAACAGAGCCTGACTTCCTTCGCATTTAGATCCTACTTGACCTACATTCGGGGAGTGGACTACAAAGGACTCAACGAGAGTGTCACACTCGTGATCTACCACATGGCCCGGAATATAGGGTGTATCCGTAGGTAAACAACGTATAAGCACCACTCTTACACAATGTCGACCACTCACCACGTGTACTTTAGAGCGAGCGCTATACGAACTTATGCATAAACATAATGATAATCTTGCAATACTAAGCATATAATTAAAGCAAACAATGAACACAATAATTAAGAACATGAATAATATTAAGAACAATGTCATAGCAAATGTAGCTAACATATGAATAATGAAAGATACAAAAGAAGGATACAAAAGGCTATACCTAGCCACGCTCGTGACTAGATCAGGAATCCAAGCGAAGCTTGCCTCCCTCTAGATCTAGCTTATCTAGCTATACCTAAATATTTGTGGAGCTCTGAGGTTCTTCTGTTCTGATGATCTCTCTTGATAATTGATAATGCCCCATGGGGGTAGGGGCTGATATATCTAGAGGGCAGCTCCAATCCTAGACCCTCGGATCAAACCGACCTTGAGCAACGGCGTAGATTTAATCTATAAGGCGGTGGAGAACCGACGTAGCAAAGAGAGGCTGCTAGGCGGGCCCGACAGGCCGGCTGGCCTGCAGGTGGGGCCGGCCGGCCCCACATGTCAAGGTCTCGTGCTCTGCTTCCGTGGTTTGCCTTTTGGAGTCTTCTGGAGTATTCCTGAGTTGGTTTCATCGCGGATAAGCGTGATTAAATCTGACGATTAGGTCCACCTTAACAGTTTTCTGGATAAACCCTGCAGAAAACACAGATTCACCAAAACTCATGGAATTTGTTAGCTTAAACCCCTAAACCTATGTTGGTGATCATATTCCTGCAATTATATAAGTTATATTGGCGATTTATGATGGGTGTTAACTACCGTCAATATTTTCTATTCCTATAGTGCTTTTCCCAAACCAAATGAACCCAAGGGATATCAAGTCTGTTAAAGAATTTATTGAAGTCTTCCGAAAGGAGAGCTTCATTATGTTTACCAATGTCAATGACCCCCCCCCCCCCCCCCCCCCCCCGACCTCCTTCTTTGGGTAAACAAACCATTTCCTTGGGAGGATTCTTTGCATTTATATCAGAGCCCCCCAAAGGCAATGCGTCCTGAATTTGTCCATTTGATTAATGATAGATTTAGGGAGAGCCAAAGTGCACATGTAGAAAGTTGGGAAGGAATTTAGGACATCATTGTTGATCTGAAGTCTCCCAGCTTGTGACAGAAACATAGAGATGCCAGCCAATCTTCTCTACATATGTTTACCATCTTTAGTCCAGTTGACAAAGAAAGTTATTGGACACTGCTTTTAGAAAAGAGTTGTCTTGTATCCCCTTTTGCTATTATGAAAGTGTCATTAGCATACTGAATGGCAGGGAAGTCTGTTGAGGAGTTAATAAGGGCTGAGAGATTAGCAGGTTCAAAAGCCCCATATCCTTTGCCTTGTTGATTAGGGACTGGAGGAAATCAGCTGCAATAACAAATAAGAGGGTGGATAAAGGATCCCCATGCCAAACTCCTTTTTGCAATGGAAAGTATTCTTAGGTACCCCATTCATGATTCAAAAGTACAACAGAGGTTCCTGTGGAGAAAATCTCTGTCATCCAAGAAGTCCATTTCTGATTGAATCCCTTGGCCTCCATTAGCTTTAATATTGCTTGGTGCTCAATTTTGTCAAAGGCATTCTTAAAGTCCAATTTGATAATTACTAGATCTTTCCTTGAGTGGTGACACGAGTGCAAATACTCAAAGGACCATGCCAGACAGTCCTAGATAGTTCTGCTCTTGATAAAACCGTATTGGTTCTTGTTGACTAGGGAGGTAATCGGACGCTGAAGCCTGTTTGCCCAAACCTTAGTGATCAGCTTTGCAGAGGGATTTAAGAGGGATATTGGCCTACAATCTGAAACAAATTTTGCTCCTTCAATCTTAGGAATCAGTGTAATATATGAGGAATTGATGCTTCTGAAGCAAAGATTGTTACTATGAAAAGAGCTACAAAGTCGGTAGGAATCCTCCCTAATTACTAGCAAGCTCTTTCTCAAGAATTCATTATTGTATCCATCTGGTCCTGGAGATTTATCACTTGGCACTTGGGAGCTTCTTGACTACCTCATCAGCACACTGGGAGGCTTGTAGGAACATGCAGGACGCGAGCTTCTACAAGGATGATACGTTCTCGACCAAAGTGTAAATCAATCTCCACATACTTGGCTTCCTGGTGCTGGACCAGGTTGGTGGATAGATAAACGGCGCTGATGTTGTCACAATAGCCGATGCTGGCACGGCGAATAGGGTATTTAAGCTCTTGAAGAAGCTGGCGAATAGATGCACAAGAGAAGATAGATATGATAAAGGTCGTGTGGGGAATATGCTAAAAGATTCGGAAGACAATATTTTATTTGGAACACAGTAGTCACGCACCTAATTCAGAACATACATAGTATTAGAACACAGTGCGCCTCACAGAAACCTCAGCCTGCCTGCGTCTAAATATTCTAAGTAAGCATGGCAGCCAACAGTGGAATAAAGAAGCAAACTACTAGTAATAAGCATCCTAGCCACTCCCGTGCACGGTGCACATATGTATTGATTATATTATGTAATATATATACGCGATATCTACGAGCCTGCAGGCAGAGCGAGGCACATTGCTAGCTCATACTACGGTCCACTGCTAGAAGCTGCTGGTGACGTAGAGGGAAGAGATCCAGATGACGAGGTCCTCGCTGAGCTGATGCTGCTGCTGCTGCTCGTGGACCAAACCCACGGCAGCGCCGCCGCCGACGTGCATGCGACAGAGAGGGCATGTCCGCTGGTAGCGCGCCAGCCACAGGTCGACGCAGTTCCGGTGGAAAGCGTGGCCGCACGGCAGCATCCGAGTCTCCTCTCCGTCGCGGCACGCCGATATACACACGCAGCAGTGCACCTTCGTACCAACTGCGGCGACACCGCTGCTGCAGGCCTCGGCCAACGAAAGGAACGCCACCACCTGTCTCACTGTCCTCGGCCAGCATCGCTTACTAAACAATGCAGCAGCAGCAGCAGCTCAGGTGTGAGGCCGGATTTGCTTGCTTTGGCTCGCAGTGAGACGATCGAGTGATCAGTAGTGAGAGGGAGTGAGGGCTGGATCAGAATTTGGGGCTGGATCGCCATGGCTTATACAGGTGATATATATCATAGTATCATCAACGCGGATGTGGTGCCCCGGGGCGTATGTAATGTATCCACCCTGGTCCAACTGCTACGAACGAATAGCACGATTGATTCGGGATGGTAGTTAGACGGAACGATTGCAGTTGCCAGGGTTTTCAAACGTGGACACACTGCAATCACGATTAGTTCTGCCGAAGGGTGTCAGATAGCATTCATTGGTTTGATGACGTAGAGTCCAAATGCCCAACTGTGCATTCGACCGTGGCTTCGAACGCACGATACTGCTCCCTCTACTTGCTCTCAGCTTCCCTAGCTCGCTCACACATGCAAAACCCCCGGGCGCGAGTCGGCTCTCCGCCACCGCCCCCGAGGCCCGCTCCTTTTTCCCAACATGTTCATGCATGGCGAGTACTACCTACGACGTGGGCAGACAATTGATACAGCACTGGACCAGGCGGCACCAAGAGAGGAGCAGACTACTATAGTCGGAACGGCAACAGAGGAAGGGGCAAGCTCACGCTAGGAGAAGTTTCGCTGGTCCACTCGTCAGGCTGTTCCGAGCGGCCCGTATGCTGCGCCCGGGTGGCAGTGACCACGATGTAATAGGGAGTAGTACCTTTTTTTTTTGAAACTTAGGGAGTAGTACTTAAGAGAGGAGAGAGTAGAACTGAGGAACAAGAAAGAACAAAACTCAGAACTCAATACAATCCTGCCCTCTGTTGCTCCGATTCCCTTCCTGTTCTTCCGATCTTCCTCAAATTCCCCTCTATTATCGCATATACTGCTAACACCTGGTATCAGATACTTCGATCTGAGCCTTGCTTCCTCTATCCCGTCTCGATCGCAAACGATTCTGGTCCGTTGCTCTCACCCCGACTCAGTGAGCTGCTGATTCGGACTGAGATCCTGTAATTCCAGTATCACACGATCGATTTGGGGTACCCGCGCTCTGGATCCTCCCCATCACCACCACTACCCTGCTTTGCCAAGCGATTGGGCACCATGAACCCGGATAGCCAGCTGATTTTGGCGGAAATCCAAAAAGCTCTTCACCAGCAAGACTTTGGATTCCTCTCGAAGAATCCACGTACTCCTTCATGTACCTCATCCATCAAGACTTTGGATTCCTCTTGATTCAAACACTTGAGTAAAACTCCATCAACCGTCTTATAATAAAGCTTGATCATCAAGCAACACATATTGTCGGGTTCATAAACCCGGGGTCCCTCATGGACCTGCTTCCCAGCGAAAAGCTTGGCCCAGCAGACGAAGTTGCGAATGACGCACAACTCCTGGGCCGGCCCAAAAAAACTAACGACAGCTCAGAGGCGATCCAGTCTCCGACCGGAAGGCCTGGCCAAAGAGGAACGGCGCTCGCTTCCGACTTCGGCCTGCCTCTCTGACTGGAAGGCCTGGCCAGCTCGCCTCCGACTCCGGCGCTCGCTTCCGTCTCCGGCCCGCGTCTCCGACCGGAAGGCCTGGCCAAGGAGGAATGATGCTCGCTTTCGACTTCGACTCACCTCTCCGACCGGGAGTATATCGAACCTCTGCTTACAGCTCTTCTCCGACCAGGAGGCCAGGAGCCTACTGGGGAACGACCAACCGGGGACGCCCACTTGGTGAAGACCCAGGAAACGGACAGAGCAAGTAAGGCAGGGCGCTCTGGTCAACTGTAATATCAAGGGCCGTACCCTACACACCTGCAGGACAGTACTGTCAGGCCGTGTCAGAAGGATGCACCGCAACCTTCCAGACATGTCAGAACGTGAGCAATGTTGTGGGTGCCGACATTTATCCTACAGTATGGTAGGCGCCGACATCTGCCATACCAAAATAAGACGATGGAACCTACCACATGCATCTGAACATCAACAATGTTGTGAGCGCCGACAAACTGGCTTGTACCTGACGACATGGGCAACAAGACTAGGTAGCACACACGCACTCTTTCTCTCACACTCTCTCTTATAAAGTCGTCCCCTTCATCTATAAAAGGGATGCCCTCACTCCAAAAGGGGGACGATTTGACCACTAGGACGATACGATCGATTCACGAACAAGTCGAACGATCATCCAATGATTCCAACGAACAACAGACGTTCGAACACTTAGCGCACGTCGGAGCTCCCGTCGCTCTCGGCCCTTCGGTCCTAGAGTCCGATCGGACCTCTGATGCCCCCCATCTTTCTCCCTCTCGTTTGTAGCCCCACAGCAAACTTCGAGCACCTGGGCTCAGGAATAAAGTCACCGACCGAGTCAAACTGGACGTAGGGCACGTTGTCTGAACCAGTATAAACCCTGTGTCATCGAGTGCTAGGCCATATCCGATCACAACGTACGGCAAAACTATAAATATTTACGTGTTGGTCACTTTCTGCAGCGCCATCCATGGGGAAGACGCCGTACGTTTTACGCTTTTGGTCATCGGATGGCCCACCTTTCTGCCATCTTCGGCATGGCGGGCTTAAGCGATACGACTCACTTCAGCTCGCTGGAGTTTCCCATGCTCCCACCTGTTGGGATGTGGGTTCTGCCCATCTTCGAGCCATCCCAAGCCTTCCTCTTTGGAAACCTGGACTTCGTCGCCGGCCAGCTCGGCGTGCTTCACCTTCGCAAGAAGGCACTTGTTCCGGCGCCCATCGGAGGGGTGCCCTTCGTCGGCTCTGAAACTCCCGGCGACCTCAGCGACGAGGCGCCCGCGCTTCGCTCCGAGCCTACGCTAGGCTCAAACCCCACTGTAAGTAATGTACATACTGTTTTTTACTCGTTATTTACTATTTTCCACCGATTCTCCGGAGGGACCCCGTTGTCCCTGCCGCGATGGTTGTGCGATCAGTTCCCCTATGGCCTCGCATCGCCCGTGGACGCGTATGCACTGGGGGCTCCGAAAGGAGCTGGCGCCGCCCCCTCTCACATCCGAATTTGTGGGGATTGCGGACTACGCTTCTGCCGCTTTTCATGACCTCATGGATGACGATGTTGAGAGAGATGGCTCCAGCATCGGTGATGTCGTGGCACCTAGCCATCCCTCTGTCCCGCGAGTGCGCTATGGCAGACTGCTCCGGGATAGCTACCGGTGGTGGTGGAGTCTCTTTAGACCCACACCTCTCTAGGACCCTCGCGTGGATGCCCTCGCATGTGTCCAGGAGCACAGCGAGGAGCTATGATAAAGGCGACTGGAACCAGCCGCCACCTGCGCTAGCGCGTTCAGCACGCCACGATGCGCCCCTGCACGTAACCCAGCGAGCGGCACCCGAGGTCGCGCCCGCCAGGTTCAGCGCAACATCATCAATGGGGGGAACGATCCCCCACAATTCGCTCGGGCTAGTCAGAACATCGCCGCGGCGGCGATGCTTCTGCGTGGCCTCCCCGAGCCTGTCGACCCATAGGAGCGGGCGGTCCACTAGATCCTCCGGGTGTTGGTGGAGACCACCGCCGTTCAATAGACGGAGAGCTCCGCATCGCGACTCCGACTCGCGGCCTCTCTCCCCACCCAGGGGTGGGGACGCACCAGACACATCGTTACATCCACTCGCCGCTACAGCCACCGGGTGTGGAATAGGAGGCCATAACCACGCCATGACCTGACCCAGTGCCTGCTCCACACTGGTCGCCTATGCGCGAATGCCTCGGGCTGAACCGAGACGCTCGTAGCGTCATCAACAACCGGCGTCAGGCCTGGTATGACGATGACGTCCATCGGGCGGCGGTGAGAGCAGGCAGCATGGGCTCTGGTTGGACCATCGAGGGGACTAGTGAGACGCACCCCAGGTGTGGTCGCTGACCCGATGACCGGAGTCCCTAGCCCGAATGGTCCTGGGACCATGGGCCTTTGGCCGAGGCATCCAGTTAGCGTCGTTCCCACTGCGCTTCCGACCACGTACCAACATCGCTAAGTATACCAGGGAGACGAACCCCGGTATATGGCTCGAAGACTTCTAGCTCAGCCTGCCGAGCTAGAGGAGTGGATGATGACCACTTCATCATTCAGTTCCTCCCCATCTACAGTGGGGGAACATCTTCGAGCATGGCTCGAATTCCTCCCATACGACAACAACAGCGGCTGGGCGAACCTCAAGAGGGCCTTTGTCAGGAACTTCTAAGGGACGTATGTCTGCCCCATGGAACTCCTGGGACCTCAAGAGCTGCCAGTAGGAGCCCAACGAGTCCCTATGGGATTACATCCGCAGGTTCTCAAAGTGATGCAACCCCCTTCCTGATGTCATCGATGCGGACGTCATCAGTGTATTCCTCTTTGGGACAACCTGCAAGTCCATGATCCACAAGCTTGGCCTACCTGAAGTCCTAGACCACCCACGACCTACTCAACGTCGCCACGAACCATGCCTCCAGGTAAGGAGGCGGATGGAGCGGTCTTCAATGGAGGCTGGGACAAGGGCAAGGCCAAGCGCGAGGATCAAGACGAGGGCCCCTCCACATAGAGGGGCAAAAAGAACAAGAAGGATCAATGTCGATCGGCCAACTCCGCGTTGGTCACCACGGCTGATCGCGTGGGCAAGTAGCCCTCGCAGGGCCAGCCTGACCAGTTCGACAAGCTCATGGATAGCCCATGCACTAACCATGATTATCCCTGTCAAGCACCTCTACAAGGACTACGAGCTCCTCAAGCGCTTCCTGTGATAGGCTGGTGGGCCAAAAGAAGGAAAGGGCAAGGAGGCAGCGGCTAAGAAGGGAGGCGCGGCGGGCAAGGATGGGGACAACTTTCCTGACCCTGAGGAGTGCATCATGATCATCGGGGGATCCGATGCTATCTACTCCAAGCGCCAGCACAAAGTGCGCTATAGAGAGGCATGCGTCGCTGAAACAGGCCGTCCCCTCCTTCCTTCGCTGGTCGAAATCTTCGATCACTTTTGATCAGAGGGACCACCCTTCCCACATCACCAGACCTAGGACGCCACCCGCTCATCGTTGACCCCATCATCCGCAAGAAGAGCCTCACCAAGGTGCTAATGGACAGAGACATGTGGCCTCAACATCCTCTACATCGAACACCCTCGATGCCATGCGCATGCCCCGGTCGGAGCTCCTCTCGACGAGCTCTCCCTTCCATAGGTGTGATCCTAGGGAGCACAGGCATACCCACTCGGGCAGATCGACCTACCCGTCATGTTTGGCAACCGAGCCAACTTCCGCTCGGAGGTGCTTACCTTCGAGGTGGTGGACTTCCTGAGGGTCTTACGAAGCCATCTTGGGGCGGCCATGCTACGCCAAGTTTATGGCGGTCCCCAACTACACCTACCTGAAGTTGAAAGATGTCAGGGACCAAACAGCGTCATCACTATAGGTAGCACCTTTTCGCACGCCTTCACATGTGACCATGAGCATTACGAGCTCACCACTGCCGCCATCAACTCTTTCGAGCTCCCATGACTCAGGGAATTATTGACCCCGGCAGTCCTAGACTGCAACAAGCTGACCTCCTCGACTGCCTTCCGCCAACTCAAAGAGACCAAGGCAGTGGGGATTAACCTCACCGACCCAACCAAGATAGTGCGGATCGAGACCTAGCTCCCGGCCAAATAGGAATGCGAGCTCGCCGACTTTCTATGCGCCAATCGCGATGTCTTCCCATGGAAACCTTTCGACATGCCAGGCATACCATGGGAGGTCGCCGAGCATGCACTATGCCTCATCCTAGGCTTGAAGCCCACCAAGCAATGCCTGCGTCGCTTCGATGATGAGAGGCATAGAGACGTAGCCGAGGAGGTTGCCAAACTCCTGGCAGCTAGATTCATCAAAGAGGTATACCACTCCGACTGGCTTGCCAATCCTGTTCTTGTCAAAAAGAAGACTGGAAAATGGAGAATGTGCATTGATGATATTGGCCTCAACAAAGTGTGTCCGAAGGACCATTTTCCTTTACCACACATAGACCAGATAGTCGACTCCACCTCAAGATACGAAATCCTCTCCTTTCTGGATGCCTACTTAGGCTATCACTAGATCATGATGAAAGAGTTCGACCGGCTCATGACTTCCTTCATCACTCCATATGGTTCATACTGTTACGTAACCATGCCTTTTGGTATGAAGAACGCTGGCGCCACCTATCAACGGTGCATGCAGTAATGCTTCGCCAATCAAATCAACCTGCTCGATCAGCCTGATCAAGTTAAGCGGCCAAAACCAATGATCACCATCTATGTTGATGACATAGTGGTCAAAACGTCTCAAGCTTGCGACCTAATCGCCACCTTGGCCGTGACATTCATGAACCTTCGAAGGTTCAACATCAAATTGAATCCCAAAAAATGTGTTTTTAGGGGTTCCGAAGGGGAAGCTGCTTGAATACATCATGTCTAAATGCGGCATTGAGGCCAACCCTGAAAAAATCATGGCCATCTCCAACATGGGCCCTATACACAACATCAAGGGCGTACGGAGGCTCACTGGCTATTTGGGTGCCCTGAGCCGATTCATCTCCTGGCTCGGCGAATGGGGGATGATGCTCTACAAGCTTCTCAACAGAATTTGGAGAGCCTCAAAGCATCTCTGACGTCGGCCCTAATCCTTGTCGCTCCTGAACAGGGAGAACCCCTCCTTATCTACGTCATAGTAAGCAACCACGTGGTAAGTGCCACCCTAGTCATTGAAAGGGAGGAGCTAGGACACCACCTTAAGGTCCAACAACCCATATACTTCATCGAGGAGGTACTCACCGACCCAAAGGTCCGGTACCCCTAGTGCAAAAACTCCTATACGCTATGCTGATGAAGACCTGGAAGCTCCTGCACTACTTCACCAACCATGAAGTCTCGGTCATCACTTCATACCCACTCAGACACATCATCCGCATCCATGATACTGCGGGGCGAATCTCCAAGTGGGCACTGAACTAATGGGCCACAACATTAGGTACATTCCCCATACCGCTATTAAATGTTAGGCTCTCGTGGATTTTGTCGCCGAATGGACGGAGGTCCTGCTACCGACTCTAGACATCACCCACGAGTACTGGACGATGTACTTCGACGGGTCCATAACGGCGTCTGGCTTAGGGGCTAGAGTGGTTCTGATCTCCCCAGATGGGAGTAGGCTCCGCTACGCAATCCACCACCACTTTTTGCCCTCAAACAATGCCATGGAATACGAGGCCCTCATCAACAGACTACGCATCGCCATCGAGCTTGGTGCTACATGACTCTACGTTCGTGGTGACTCGGAGCTGATTGTCAACCAGGTCATGAAGGAGTCCTCTTGCAAAAGCCCCCTCAAGACAACATACTGCTAGGAGGTGTGCAAGCTCGAGGACAAATTCTAGGGGATCGAGCTACACCATGTCCCCCAAAAGGACAACGATGCCGCTGATTTTCTCACAAAATTGGCCGCCAGGCGGGTTCCGTCTCCAGACGGGGTCTTCATCAATGACCTCCACGAACCATCTGCCTGCATCCTAGAAGGTCTGATCTAGACATGCCTTGACGCTGACTCGGCGCTCGGGGCTCTGACCCTAGTGCCTCCATGATGGTGTCGCCCGCTGGCATCTTCATGGTGGCACTCGATCAAGCAGACTGGAGGGCGCTGCTACTCACCTACCTCCTCAAGGAGGTTCTCCCACCTAAAGGACTGAAGCATGATGGATCGCTCGACGCGCCAAGACATTCATCGCGATCGGTAACAAACTCTACAAACGAAGTCCATCAGGAGTACTCATGAAGTGCGTCCCTAGTGACCAAGGGAAATAGCTCCTCCTCGAGGCCCATGCCAGAATCTACGGACATCACGTGGCCCCAAGGTCGCTGGTTGGAAAAACCTTTCGCCAAGGTTTTTACTGGTCCATCGTGCTATGAGATGCAGAGGAGGTCATCCGCAAGTGTGAGGGATGTCAGTTCTACGCTCGGCAAACACACTTTTTGGCACAGGAGCTTCAAACCATCCCCATCACCTGGCCGTTTGTGGTCTTGGGCCTCAACATGGTAGGACCCCTCAAAAAGGGCCTAGGCAGTTTCACTCACCTACTTGTAGCGGTCGACAAATTCACCAAGTGGATAGAGGTCAAACCCATCACCAACATCTACTTAGAGGAGGTAGTCAAGTTCTTCCTCGACATCATCTACCGGTTCGATGTTCCTAACTTGTATCATCACTGACCACGGAACTAATTTGACCAAGAAGAAGTTCCTGGACTTCAGTGATGGATACGACATCAGGATCGACTAGGCCTTGGTCGGACATCCACGTACTAATGGTCAGGTCGAATGAGCCAATGGCATGGTCCTCCAAGGACTCAAGCCATGAATCTTCGACCGACTCAATAAGTACGCTGAACGATGGGTTGCCAAGGTCCCAGCAACCCTCTAGAGCCTGAGAATGACCCCAAACCAATCCACAGGGTTCACACCCTTCTTCCTAGCCTACGGAGCTAAAGCAATGCTACCCTCTGACCTTGACCACGGCGCCCCAAGAGTGAAGGCCTTCGACTACGACCGAGCCATGGAGGCTCAACAAGATTCGATCGACCTACTCGAGGAGGCTCGTGAGATGACCATCATCTGCTTCGCTCGCTACTAGCAGACTCTCCATAGGTACCATGAGAGGAAAATTAGAGGAAGGGTCCTCGAGGTTGGAGACCTCATGCTTCAAAGGACTCAATCAACCAAAGAGAAACACAAACTCTCTCCTCATTCGGAAGGACCCTATACGGTGACCAAAGTGATCTGACCGGGTGCCTACAGACTGAAGGACGACAATGGTGATGTTCTCACCAACACTTGGAACATCAAATAGTTACGTCTTTTCTTCCCCTAAAAATTTGGTCTTACCGCTTTCTTTCATTCAATGTTTGCTCCTACAAAGCACCCGGCCTGAACACTTTTGGCCTGGGTCGCTCGGGAGATCCGCGGGGGTACAACACCACCTCTCTTTTTTACTATCATACAGTAAATGCTTTTTACCCGAATGAAAGGGTAGTCCGTTCCTTTAATTACCTTACATGACTTTGCTTTAAACATTCTGACCGATCGCACCCCGCCACTACCTACGATTACGAGCAGCTGAGCCTCATGGGTGATGCCTGGGCTCTTAAGGTTGTATCCTATGGGATGAACGGGTAGGTGCGAAAAATAAAGAATAAAAATAGAGCTATACTAGGGTAAAAACATGGAACGGATGGGACAAGCTTCCCCGAACGAAGTGATTCATCACACAAACAAAGTTGCTATATTCATGGATACACAAAAACATTTACACAGGGAATCCCCCATGAACTTATCCCTTACACATATTGCTTGTTTCTACTTTACATGCTATTGTGGCTGCTCGGCGGCATCGGCTGTCGGTGCGATCGGCGAAGATAAGGGCTACTCACTCTTCGGCTAGACAATGTTTGGCTCGGTCAGAGGCAGGGCGACGTCCACTTCTAACCCGGGCTCCACTCCATCTGTAGGCTGGGTGACGCCCTCCTAGCCCACGCCTTCAGCCGTGTTCACACGATGAGCCTCCATCACCCATTATGCAGAGACTTGCTCTACCACCAACTGTGAGTGTGGCAGCAAGCTCTCCCCGAGCGCATGGATGGCGCCTGGGCTCCAGCCATCGGTGTACCCACTATAGATGGCGGCAAAGTCTAGCTCTAGGTGGTGCATCGCCACTGATGTCAGCACCCTTGATGTTCCATAGAACATCCCATTGGAGATGAGGGCCCGAACCTCATCCGGGACCTCCGCTAGTCGGATGGTGGGCGTGCTGGTGCTTGGCACCAACCCAAACACCTCCGAGATGACAACCTAGGTGATGTTGCAGAGCTGGTCAAGCTCCCCCTCGAGAGCACATCGCTCCTCAAGGGACTTGGCCAGCGCCTCCATGCTTCGACCAATCATCGCCTTGGCTGCCTCTAGGTCCTGCTTCAGAGAACCAACCTTTCCGCCCAGCTCTAGAAGAAGGATGACAAGCTTAGAAGCAGGCTAAAGGAAAAAACCAAGACATCAAAAGCAGAACAGATACATACCAAGGCGGGTGTTCTCGAGGATAGAGAGTCCCTCCTCCGACCGAGTCACCTGCTCACGCAGCCGAGCGTTCGACTCCTACGTCCCCAGCACCCATCCTCAGAGCGCGAGCACTTCCTGGTCGACCTCCGACCGGGCCTTCCGCTCCAACTCTAGGGCCTCCAAGGAACTCTGGAGCACCGCCTCAGTCTCCACCAGGGTCTTCTAGAGCATTGCCTAAGTCTCCACCTGGCGGACCTTTGCCACCTCAAGCCCCCGCTCATCGACGGTCGCCCGCTCCACCGCGAGCAGTTCTGCCGCCCGTGCCTCTATCGCCTCGCCCACCTGGTCTTGAGACTCACGGCGGGTGGACTCTAGCTCGTGCTCGAGCTCGGTGACCCACCGTGACATCACGGCCTCCCGAGCGTGCTCCTCCTAGAGGAAACAAGACTTGCAGCTCGACATCTCCTCTAAGCCCTACAAAGCAAGAGGCAGGTGTGCTGAGACAACCGGTGGAAGACCAAGAAGCCAAGGATGAACGTAGAAAACTTACCTCTATGACCCAGGGCTCCTCCAGCTTACCTCTTCACCTGTTGGATGACCTTGACCTGCTCTAGGGCCTCCTCCAGCTTCACCCTAGTTTGGGCAAGATCGAACTCCATGGCGAGTCCTCTCACCCCAAGAATGTCCTAGAGTTGCACCTCCTACTCATCCCAAAGGATGAACCAAACCTTCCAGGGGTCACTAGGGCAGGGCCACACTAGGTCGGTGGTCACCCTTGACCCACTGGAAGGCCGAGCCAACGACTGAACCACCACCAGCTCCTACGATGGTAGGATGGCCAGTGGCTCCGCCCTAGTGCCCACCTTGTCGGGGTAGGGGATCTCCACCTCCTCGACCTCATGGCCCACCGGCGGTTGTTCTACCTCCAACCTAGCCACGTCGCCTCCCAACGCTGATAGCTCTGACCATGAGGGCGAGCCATGCATCCCTTCGCCGGGCGAGGCAGGGAGCCCGGTCTCCTTCCTCTCTTCCACCATGACTGATGGGGGAGGGGCCGCAAGCGTCACCTCTGACCACTGTTCGCCTAAACGGTAGTTTAGCCCATTTAAACACCGTGTAAATGCTACACGGTGGTGCGCCGTTTCCGTTTAATCACCCGTTTACCCCATTTAATTAGCCGTTTAGCCCGTTTAATGGGACGTTTTGTCTGAATAATGGCTAAATAGTAGGTGACCGACTGTTTACCATTTAGCATTTAGGAAAACACTGCCTCTGACCCAACCTCCACCGTCGGCGTCGGGATCGCTTCCATCACCTCTGCTACCCCGCCACCATACTTATGACCAGCGGGGAAGGCACCACCCCAGGAGGGGAAGGACGCACCACCGCCACCCTGCTCTCGACGCCGCTCATCGCGACATGGTGCAAGGTGGGCCTCCACTCCTCCCGCATGGGAGGCGGCACGATGCTCAACCCCGTTAGTATCTAGCCACTATCAAAAAAATGCAGGTCAGTCGCACCCCAAAGACTCAACTTTTAGATCAAAAAAGTAACAGAAAAAGCATACCGGGACGCAAGCTGTAGGGCTCTAAAACCCCGACCCGCTGGCAACAGGCCCGCCGGACGACGGCCGCTCGTAGGTCGCGAACCACGCCCCCTCACTTAGACAGAGGGGGGAGTCGACCTGGTCGGCTCTCGATCGGCCCACACGTCGCCACGACCACCTGCTCGAGGCGTGTTGACTAGAGCAGCTGGCGGGGCATCCCCCTGTTGTGGGTCACGCGCTGGCATCGGCCCCGATGATGCGTGGGTGCGAGCCCGCTCCTCCGATCACGTGGCCTGCCCCACTACGCCTGGAGCAGGTGGGGACAAGGGCAGAAACGCCTTCGAAGGGCATGGTGACCATGTCTGCTTCGCCTCCTGCTCGCCAACTGTGTCCGAGCTTGCGGCGCTCTTCCTTGGCACGGGAACGTCGTTGTGCCTCTATGCCTCCTGCCCACCACCGGTGGATGCAGCAATAGGCTCGCGATGCTCCACCAAAGTTGCGACCTCTTGGGCTCCCTCATCCTTGGAGGAGATCACATCATCACCCATCTCCATGCAATCCTCCGACTCAAGCACCACCTCAACATTGCTCTTACTTTCACCTGCTTGGACCCACCGGGCGATCTCCATCTCCTTTCCAAGCTTCCTCTGAGCCTTCTCAACTCTCTTCTTCTTCTTGGCGTCCACTGTCTCCTTCAGGGCGGCTTGCCGAGCCACACCCTTTGGCCCCTTTGAAAGATGCAGTCGGGACTTATAACATTCGAGTCCCTATGAAACGGACGACTCAAAGTCAAGATTACAGGTGAGTAGGATCAAAAGGGACATGAAATAAGGAGAGGAGAACATACCAGGTTGGACAGCTTCGAGGCATGAAGAGGTCTGAGCTTCCCTTTGAGGGTCTCTTTGGCCCTCAGTTGCAGCACCCGGTCTAGTCGGCTCCAGACTTCGTCCTTCGCCAACTCCTCCAGCGATGCATGGTCGGGGTCTATTGGGCCGGTGTACATCCACATCGGCCACATCCTCTCTGCTAGTGGGGTGACCCAATGACGGAAGAAGGTGTGGAACACCCATAGCCCATCGAGGCCCTCCTGCACCAACTTCTAGAGCTCTGCCCCAACGATCTCCAGTTTGTTCTGCTGGCTAGAAGGGCCCCATGACCAGTTGTCCCGCCTCTCTAGCCTTCTACCGGTGAACGGTGGGAATGGCACCTCTGCTAGGTTCCTGATGTAGAACCACTCCCTATGCCACCCCCGGTTGGAGTCATAGGGGTAGTACACGGGGTAGGCACCCAATGAACTTGGCTTCTTCTGCAACGTGAAGCCCCCCACCGGCATGATCCTAAGTTACTTCCCCTCCAACAAGGCTCACCCAAAGAAGATCCACAGGAAGAAATTCACGTGCGGCTCCATCCCGAGGAAGGCCTCGCAAACAGCGATGAAGCCGATGATGTGCAGCACCCCAGTCAGATTGAGGTGCTGCAGCTCTAGGCTCCACTCATTGAGGAGCCTGTGTAGGAACTAGTGCACGGGGTATCCTAACCTATGCTCATGGAAGGCAAGGAAGGAGACAACCTCGCTGGCTCGAGGACATGGGAAATCCTCCCCCATAGGAGCCCTCCAGCGCACCACCTCCTTCGGTGGCAACAACCCCTTCTCGCTGAAGGCGACCAGCACCAACTCGCTTATGTTGGATGACCTCTAGCTCGACATTGCAATCTAGATTCGTGAAACAAATCTATGTGTTCTCCTCTCCCTCGCTCTACCCTCTCTCACTTAGGAACCACCATGGCACGAACACTCTTGGTAGGAAGGAAGAAGGAGGAGAGGCGATAGTTGGGGAATAGACAAAGGAACGGGACGAAAGCCCTCTCCCTTCCCCTATTTAAGAAGGAGGTGCAGCAGTTGGAAAAAGGTGAAGGATTGGGGCAAAAACCCCTCTCCCTTCCCCTATTCAATGCGGATGGGATGCGGCAGGACGTGTCTTGACTGATGGGATGCACCCCGCTCGATGAGACAACGCTTTGTTAGACAAGACGTGGCCTGGGCATGGCCCACCACTACCACATGCCGGGCATGGGAAACAAGGCACAACTGCGCGCAGGCGGCTCTTCGCCTTCCTAGGCAAGACTTGGAAGGGCATAACAATGGGATCTCCACCAAAGAGAGACCAACGGGCTTCCTAAGTTGATCGGACAGCTCAAGCGAACACCGAGGGATAGGTAAGGAGCAGAGAGATACCCATGTGGGCCATGACCGGCTCCATCATGAATGATGAGCATGGATCCCATTCGGACATATCCGATAAAAACTCCTCAAGCCTGTCACTCAGGTCATCAAGGTAACTCTACCAATCTCTATTACTTTATTTTTCTTATGCATGGTCCATTCATTCATCCATTCTCATACTTGCATTCACACATTCATTTATACAATCATTCATTCATCCCATACATCCAAAGCATCGCATATGCAGCTAATGCATCACAACGCTTCATGTTGCATCACGAAACGGTAGTTGCCTCATTCAACATGAGCAACGACCGACTAGGGTTCGAAGGCCAACCCACGAAGGGCTCGAAGCCACCTCGCATCAAATAGAGCCAGGGGAGAAAAACACAGATGAGCCCCAATGGCCCTAGCCCAGTCTACTCTGAAGCAAACAAGGTCATCTCAACCTTCTTGTTCGATCCTAACCTGAAGCCATGCCCATAGAATCTCCATCGAGGGGAGGCCAGCGGGCCACCTAGGTCGGTCTCTGGAATGACCTGAGCATCTACTGGGACACGGGTTAAGGAGCAGTGGAATGCTACATGAGGGCTATGCTAACCCCGTCACGAACAACGAACCCAAATTCCACTCAAACATGCCCGTTAGCGAGCTCACTGAGCGTGTCGCTCAAGCCATCATGGCAAGCAATGTTAGCTTAGGCCCTCTGGTTACAAAGACTGCAGACGAGGTAACACAAGGAACTAGACCAACCCCTGCCAAAACCTAACGGGGCTCGGGGGCTCAGGTCGCCCGACACCGACTCGAGAAATCAACCGACCGCGTAGGTCGTGGGCGGGACAAACACGGGCGAACACCCCGAACAACAGTCTGTGGCCCTAGGAAAAAGAGTACCAAGTTGCTCAGCCTCCAACCAACTCACCAGTCGGACATAGGCTCGGGGGCTACACCCGTAGGTGCGCTCGCTCACACCCGCTATCAAAAATGAAGAATTCCCCCGCTGCCAAGATGAAAAACCCCCAAGACAATTCTACCTGAATCGCCTAGGGGCTCGAGGGCTACACCCATAGGTGCGCTCGTGCACACCCGCCATAAAGACAAAAATCCCCCAAATGATTCTACCCGAATCGCCCAGGCCAACTATCAAAAATGAAGAATTTCCCCGCTGCCAAAACAAAAAAAACCCAAGACAATTCTACCCAAATCACCTAGGGGCTCGAGGGCTACACCCGCGGGTGCGCTCGCGTGCACCTGCCGTAAAGACAAAAATCCCCCAAATGATTCTACCGAAATCGCCCAGGCTCACTATCAAAAACGAAGAATTCCCCTGCTGCCAAGACAAAAAAAACCCCAGACGATTCTACCCGAATTGCCCGAGGGCTCGAGGGCTACACCTGCGGGTGCGCCCGCGTGCACCGCCGTCAAAACAAAAATCCCCCAGACGATTCTACCCGAATCGCCCGGGGGCTCGGGGGCTCCTGTCGGGTTCATAAACCCAGGGTCCCTCATGGACCTGCTTCCTAGCAAAAAGCTTGGCCCAGCAAATGACAATATGAATGACGCACAACACCTGGGCTGGCCCAAAAAACCTAACGATAGGCCAGGGGCGATCCAGTCTCCGACCGAAAGGCCTGGCCAAAGAGGAACGCCGCTCGCTTCCGACTCTAGCCTGCCTCCCCGACTGGAAGGCCTGGCCAACTTGCCTCCGACTCCGACGCTCGCTTTTGACTCTGGCCCACCTCTCCGACTAGAAGGCCTGGCCAAGAAGGAACGGCACTCGCTTCCAACTCTGACTCACCTCTCCGACCAGGAGTATATCGAACCTCTACTTACAGCTCTTCTCTGACTAGGAGGCCAGAGCCGACTAGGGAACGATCAACCGGGGACGTCCACTTAGTGAAGACCTAGGAAACGGATAGAGCAAGTAAGGCAGGGCGCTCTAGCCAACTACAATATCAAGGGCCGTACCCTACACACCTATAGGATAGTACTGTCAGGCCATGTCAGAAGGATGCACCGCAACCTTCTAGACATGTCAGAACATGAGCAATGTTGTGGGCGCCGACATTTATCCTACAGTATGGTAGGCGCCGACATCTGCCATACCAGAAGAAAATGATGGAACCTACCACATGCATCTAAACATCAATAGTGTTGTGGGCGCTGACAAACCACCTTGTACCCGACGATATGGGCAACAAGACTAGGTAGCACACACGCACTCTTTCTCTCACACTCTCTCTTGTAAAGCCGCCCTCTTCATCTATAAAAGGGGATGCGCTCCCCCAAAAAGGGGAACGATTCGACCACCAGGACGATACGATCAATTCATGAATGAGTCGAATGACCATCCAATGATTCCAACGAACAATAGATGTTCAAACACTTAGCGCACGTCGGAGCTCCCATCGCTCTCAGCCCTTTGGTCCAGAGTCCGACCGGGCCTCTGATACCCCCCATCTTTCTCCCTCTTGTTTGTAACCCCACAGCAAACTTCGAGCACCTGGGCACAGGAATAAGTCACCGACTGACTCAAACTAGACATAGGGCATGTTGCTTGAACCAATATAAACCCTGTGTCATTGAGTGCTAGGCCATATCCGATCACAACGTACGACAAAACTATAAATATTTACGTGTTGTCACTTTCTGCACTGACACATATTTAATCGACTTGTACCTTAACTTCTTTGGTACCTTCTATGATGGATCTCTTAGGTAGTCGATGATTTCCTTCCTCCAATTGTCAGTGATGATCTCATTATTGAAAATCTCATAATCCTATCGATAACTAGAAGCACTATGTGCAAGTCGATCAGCTTCTTGATTTTGTGCTCTAGGGATATATTTGATAATAACCACTGAGAATTCATCCAGTAATTACCGACACTTACTAAAATATTCCCTCAAGATATCATCTTTGCATTCGTATAGGCTGATCAATTGATTGATTACCAATTGTGAATCTCTAAATACCTCAATAGTATCAGCCTTTACTTCCCAAAGAAGTTGAAGTAAAGGCCGGTACTCAGCTTGATTGTTAGTGGCCATTGGCTTGATAGGAAAAGCAAATTCAAAGCATTTCCCCTAAGGCGATATGATAACCATGCCAATGTTGCTTCCTTGCTTACAAGATGGCCCATCAAAGAACAATGTTCATGGCATCGGCTCTACTAGCTTGATGCTCTGTCCATGATGTTGAGTTACAAAGTCAGCCATCACTTGTCCCTTGACTGCCTTAGCCGGTTCGTACCTCAAGTCAAACACTGATAATGCAAGGATCCACTTTCCAATTCTCCCATTCAATATAGGCATTGACATCATGTGCTTTACTACATCAACTTTAATCACCACCGTACACTCAGCCGATAACAAATAATGACGCAGCTTTGTGCAAGAAAAGTATAAGCATAAGAACATCTTTTCAACAGGGGAATATCTTGTTTCTAGATCCAGTAATCTTATGCTTAGATAGAAAATTACTCGCTCTTTCCCTTCAAACTCATCCGATTGTGCTGTCATCGGCTGATATATACAACTTGAAGGGCTTGCCTTGTTGTGGAGGGATGAACATATGAGGCAACTTCATATATTCTTTAATATATATTATCAAATGCCTTCTGTTGCTCTTCTCCCCACTTGAACTCTTGACCAACTTTCAACTTTAGCAGAGGAGAAAAAGGGAGAATTCTCTCTGATAAGTTATAAATAAATCTTCTAATAAAATTAACCTTGTCAATCAAAGACTCTAACCTTGTCTTATTTGTTGGAGGGACTGCTTCATCAATTGTCTTCATGCTTTTTTGTCTGACTTCAATCCCTCTCTCATGAACCATGAAACACAAAAATTATCCAATCGACACCCCAAAGGCACATTTGTTAGGATTCATCTTTAAAACATGCTTTCTTGTGCACTCCAAAGTCTCCCGCAAGTCAGCTAGATGTTCTTTGTAACCTTGGATTTCACCATAGCATCATCAATATAGATCTCTACAATTCTGCAGATCAACTTATGAAAGATATAATTCATAGCTCATTGATAGGTAGCGCCAGCATTCTTCAAGCCAAAAGTCATCACAACCCACTCGTTTAAGCCGATGGCACCAGGACATCTAAAAGCAGCCTTAAATATATATTCTTCTGCCATAAAAATATAATTATATCTTGCATTGCCATACATAAAGCTAATGACCTTGTGACCAGAAGCAGCACCTACCAATAAATTTATAATTAGCATTGGATACGCATCCATTGGTGTAGCTTTATTTAAGTCCCTAAAGTCGATGCAAACTCGCAAGTTTCCATTCTTCTTGAATACAGGAACTATACTTGAAATCCATTCTGCATATCGGCACATCTGATAAAATTGGCTTCATATAATCTTGTAATCTCCTTTTTAATTACATCAAGCAACTTAGGTTTAAATCTCCTAGGTGCCTGCTTGAAGGGCCCATATCCAGATTTAATAGGTAGCCGATGTTCAACAATCGATCGGCTTAAACTGGACATCTCATAATATTCCCAAGCAAAACAATCTCTGTGTTCCTTTAGTAATTCTATTAATTCTTGTTTATGCTTAGGATCTAACTAAGCACTTACATAGATCGTCCTTGGCCTATCACCAGGTCCAATATCAACTTCCTCTAGTTCATCGGTAGGGGTAAATCCTTGTCCAAACTTCCCCTCAGTATCATCGACTAGGGAATCTATTAAAACAAACTTTTAGAGCCGACTGCTTGGATCAGCTGTTGACCTTCATTACTGACCTGAATGAAGCCTTTGTCCCAAGTCTTCCTAGAAAAGCACTCAGCATCTTCAAACTCCCATATCGCTGGATCAGTTGTAGCCACGCTAACCGATGCAATAGCTTGAACACTTTCAACATTATCGCCTTGCCACTGGATAAGACATTGATGCATTGTAGAGGAAACACAACAATTAGCATGAATCCAATCCCGACCAAGGAGTAAACTGTATGAGCCCTTGCCATCAATGACAAAGAAAGTAGTAGGCAAAGTCTTGCTTCCAATCGTCAATTCAACGTTTAATGCCCCCCAGATCTAAGATGCATTGCCTCCAAAATCTTTAAGCATCATATCGGTCTTGATTAAATCTTCAAGACCTTTTCCATGCTTCTGATATGTGGTATATGGCATTAGATTAACAGCAGCACATCTATCGACTAGCATCTTAGTCATTGGCTTCCCATCAACAAATCCTTTAATGTAGAGAGGCTTCAAGTGCCGATGCTTAGCTGGTTTGCCAAATATAGCTTGTTGAGCTTGGAGAGTTAGTTATGCCACTGCTTCTTCAAGTTCCTCTTCATCAGAGCTCTCATAATTTTCATCAAATTGAGCCCTAAAATTTGCTGGTAGAAGAAAAGCAGAATGAATAGAAGTTGATGGCTTACCCTTATCGACAGTTTGCTTGGCTCGCCACACTTGCGGTCTGTTAGTTTTCTGAGCTTGTTCTCTTTCTATCTCTCTAGACCGCAAGCAGTGGACCCTTCTCTTTTGACTCTTTGTCAAACCACCTGGGTACCATTGGCCTTCTTGCTAAACATACCCTTCTTCTTCTTCATAGTCGGCCCAATTTTGATCTTGAACACACTTCCCAAGTTGATCATGAATAGCAAGCTTCTCTTTATTTTTTATGCACTGATCCATATTATTTGATTCATAATCTAAATGTTCATGGATAGATCAGTAGTTGACTTGAGATTGCCTGTATTCCCAGTATTGACCACTCCATTTAGGATAATTGTCCTTGGTAGGCAATCTCAAACCTTCATTCTAGCAATGTTGAAAGAAAGAACAGTTCCAATGTAACCCAACCTGTTCTCTTGCATACTTCTCTTCTTCATGCTGGCGTCTATACTCTTCCACTTCTAACCAATGCAAGTAATCTTTTTCCTTCTAGGGCTGCACCTTGTTCAACAATATACGACATGTAATGCGTGGACACATAGCACCACCTCTGGAACTCTCACCTTGTTCATATTAGCTCTTCTAGAAGTCACGACGACTCCTGGCTTCCTTGTATTCGTCAGCCGATAACTGCACCCATGGATCGACTGTTCCAGCTGCCTTGGCCTTAGCCGATGTTAGCACCTTAGTCTTCCCCTTAGTCAAATCAATCTCCACCATGTTAGTACCCACAAGGAAAGGATGGCCATCAATCCTCATCGGCTTCTTAACCGACTCAAACTTGATTCTTCCTTGAGCAATGGCTAACTAGATGTGCTGACAAAACACCTTGCAATCATTAGTATTATGAGATATAGAATTATGGAATCAACATGCACTACTTCAACCAAGGACAAGAAATTAGCATCTTATTTTTGGTCCACTCAGCCAAGCCAATCTCTGCCTCATCATCATCAGTGCAGGAATCATAGGAATCAACATGCGCTACTCCATTTTGATATCTATTCCTGTGAATACCTTGGAATCAACTTTCATGAGCTGATACTTTCTGAACCAATTGGGCTAGACTTTCAAATTCTTGGCCAAAAAACTTTTCCCTAATTGCTGGCAACATCCCTTGAAGGGACAAATCCGCTAATTGGCCATCAGAGAGATTCAATGAGTAGCATCGTCTCCTCACTTCTCAGAACCTCTGAATAAACTCAGGATAAGGTTCATTATTTCTCTGTCTCATATTTATCAAATCAATGATCCTCATATCCCTAGTACCTGTGTAGAAATATTTGTGAATTTTCTTTTTCAGATAGGCCGATCCTGTATAGAATTAGGTTCCAATGATGAGAACCAAGTAAAGGTTGGTACAGAGAAAGACAAAGGGAAGAATCAAACTTTATGCGCTTGTTCTACTGAAGCTTCTCCCAACTGTGCAATAAACCGACTGTACATAAGAGTTTGGTCTTAGGCTTCAAGCCGAATTGACTCTGAATCATATCCGCTTGTTGACACCGTTTTTTGCACGTGTCAAAATGATCAGAGTGGGCTAATCAGCAGGAGGAAAGTTATTGTATACGCTGACAGCCGATGAAAATCAGCTTGTAAAGATGGTTGCCGATGAATGGTGGTGATCGATGGAAAGGTTGATTTAGACTCGGGCGTTGCCGATAAGGTTGGAGATGTTATTGTCGATGCCGATGAAGGAAGGCTTGAAGACTACTGCCGATAAAACAGGAAGTATGCCGATGGAAAGGAGATCGGTGAGATTTCCATCGTAATTGAGGCGGACAGGGAAATAGATAGGAGTTGATTTCCTTTTCTATATTTGTTAGAGTATGATTCATGTAAGAGTCACGTGTTTCCTTAGATATGGACTTGGTGTCCTAGTTGTATTTGGTTATGTCTCTTTAGATCAGGGTATAAATATAGATTGAGGGGCAATGTAATAAATAATCAATCAATATCAAAACCAATTTTTACTCCTATTTGCATCTACTTACTTTTCGGCGACTTCGTCAATTTGCATATTTTTCCTTTTTATGAGTTCTCATTGATTCGGCGAGTTGCATAGCTTCAGTGCGACCTTCGGCGATTCTCGAGTTCCGTGTGAGTACCTCTTGGCCGTGACTTCTAGGCGTATCACTGTTGTTAGGACCAAAGTGCTCATATCTTCATCCTTGTCGATTAACAGGTCAAATCGACTGGCACGCTTTGGATATCGATTCGGGTATTAGCCATTTGTGTTTGCAGATCCACTTTTGCATCAACACATCTTTTGGCACACCCAGTGGGACCAATCAATCTGATCAATATGTTCAATTCCGAGATCGATTCAGGGAACATTATCGTGGTATCAGAAGAAGATCTTAAGGAAGAGCAGAGGCAGGCTATGGAAAAGGCTATAGAAGAATACAGGCAGCTTTGTCTGAAATCATTTAGCCTGAACAAGAGTGGACAAGTCATCCAGAAGCAAGATTTGTCGTTGCCTCGGTAGGTTACCTTTGACTCCAATCCTGATAAACTTCAAGAGATGGTTAATTCTACAGTAAATCATGCTTTGATTAATCATTCCAATGTGCTGTCCAATACTGTTCATAATGCTGTGGTTCGAACTCTTAAAGAAGGACAAGCATCACCGCATTACGTTGGGCCTGCCTATCACCAACCAGAGCCGGCATCTGTCAAAACTCCATCGGCTCCCTCGGCCGTTGTGGGTACAGAAGTTACTTCTCCTCCAGTATCGGTAGGCTTACCTAATATTCAATCTACACCGATACGATCAGATCTAGTACTACCAGGAGGACGAGTTCAGCTTAATACAGATCTATCGGCATCAACTATGTCAGGCCCTGTGTCTCAGAATAGCCAGATTCCTGCTAATTGGTGGGGATATGGTATGCCTCCAGAGTCATCTGCTTTCAATCCTGGGTTACCTCAAGTGTTTGATGCAGTAGGAAAAGCTCCTATACCATCGGCTGTTTCGCCGATGGCTCAAGTGCCTCAATATGCCACAGCAACTACTGTGCAACCAACTCCAGGAGGTTTCTAGATGCCTTTGGTTCAAACACCCAATTCAAGTCCATCGGCAAGCTTACTGCCGATGCAGCAGAAAGCCCCTGCTATGAGTCAAACTGGGGTTCAGTTCATGCCTCAAGCTGGTTATAATTATCCAACAATGTCAGTAAATTACCAGCCATCGGTAAGTTTTGTACCGATGAGTTCTAATAATGGTTGGTCAAGACAGTTACCTGTTCAACATACAGTTCAGCAAAATCAGCAGGTTGCAGGGATTCAACAAGGTCATATGCAAGCTGGTTTCCAGAATCAAGCATCGGCAGCTCAGCCGATGAATCCTTTCCAATAGGTTAATGGACCACAAGTAACGGCAAATATGCCGATTGCTGGAGATCGTGGGCCACAAAGATATGTGGAGGGATATCAGCAGGCACCTCCCGTAGAAATTCAGCCAGTTCGTCAGCAGGAGGCTGATGCTTTTTGGGTCGATAAGATAGCAGAAATTATGTAGGATCAGTTTGGGATAAAGCCCAAGGTCAATACTTATTCTTATCGGACTCCATACCCTCCTGCATATGATTTAATTCCTCTCCCAAATCGGAACAAGGTACTAGATTTCACTAAATTCTCTAGGCAAGATGATACATCAACAATGGAACACGTCAATCGCTTCATTATTCAATGTGGAGAGGCAGCTAGCAGAGATGAATTAAGAGTTCGATTATTTTCATCATCTTTGTCTGGATCGGCATTTACATGGTTCATTTCATTACCACCAAATTCTATTATTACTTGGGTTGATCTAGAAAAACAATTTCATAAGTATTTATTTGCTGGAATCCATGAAAAGAAGCTTACCGATTTAGTAAAATTGAGACAGCGTAATGATGAATCGGTAGAAAGCTTTGTGAAAAGGCTACGAGATGTAAAAAATAAGTGCTACAGTCTGGTGCTGGATGATCGGCAGCTTGCCGATCTGGCTTTCCAAGGGTTATTGCCACATCTTAAAGACAGATATGCTTCTCAGGAGTTTGAAAGCCTCAGTCATCTTGTGCAAAGGATCTCTGATCAAGATACTAGGGTTTTTGAACCTAAAAAGAATTGGAGTAAAAAAGTATCATTTGTTGAAGAAGTAGGAGATTCTGATTCTGATGAAGAACCAGTTATCGGCTTAGCTGAGTCGGTTAAGAATAAAAAGCCGATATCTTGTCCCTTTGGTCAGAAAGAACCAGAAAAGTTTACCTTTGATATCACCAAGGCCGACAAGATATTCGATCTTCTGCTTCAAGAGGGCCAAATTAAGCTGTCACCTAATCATGTGATCCCATCGGCAGAAGAGTTGAAAAAGATCTTGTACTGCAAATGGCACAATGCAACTTCACACAGTACAAATGAGTGCAAGGTGTTCAGGCAACAGTTACAATCGACTATTGAATCTGGGAGAATTAAGTTTGGTACTTCCAAGGCCCAGAAGCCGATGAAAATCGATCAACACCCTTTTCCAGCAAATATGTTGGAGGCCAAAGGGAAGACCAAGGTATTGACGTCAGAGGCTGCTGAGAAAAACGCATCAGTGGATCCCCAACATCGGATAACTACCGATGATGCAAAAAGTAAGGGTTTGCTGGGAGAAAGCAGTAGTTCCAAAAACCCTCCTCGACCTGGCATTGTGATTACCCATCGAAGGTAGCAGGAGGGTTGGCGTCAGCGTAAGGACCGATATCGACAACAGCAAGAAGAGAGACGTCGGGAAGAATGGTATCGGCATAAAAATCATTGGAGGTGCCCGTTTTTCATCCATTGCTGGGAAGAAGGTATTAAATTGCCAACTGTTGAAAATTGCCCTGAGTGCAATGGTTATTATGGGGTCAATCGGTCAGAAAGGAGGTTGCAACCTGGCAATCAGGGTTTATTTATCAATGAGCCGATCAGAGGCAGAGCATCAGTGCATGATCGGCTGGGGGGCAGACTTAGTGTACATGAAAGGCTTGGTAAACGCGCTGGATATTTTCCAAGGAATCAAGAGGAGCTTGAGGAGATGGCAAACGCAAGAGTTCCTGATGAAGAAATATTCTACAGGGACCCTAATATACGCCATGTAGAATCAACTGGGACCTGTTATCAGCCGGTTTGGAAGACCAAGTTTCCTCGATGGTGCCCGGAGGGTCTGACAAAGACATAGAAAAGAAGGATG
Organism: Miscanthus floridulus; assembly: GCF_019320115.1. NCBI lineage: Eukaryota > Viridiplantae > Streptophyta > Magnoliopsida > Poales > Poaceae > Miscanthus > Miscanthus floridulus. Next base: position 82,341,919 of record NC_089580.1, on the reverse strand, counting down.
CAACGTGAGCATCAAGAGGATTTATACCAAGAGGAAAATTCCTCCAATGAGAGGTTCGATCATCAGCAGTGGCAGGTAAAACACAAAAATAAGGGTCCATCGGCAGATGTTAATATGGTATTCATGTTGCCGATGGAGTTTTTGGCACTATCTGATAATGAGGAAGAAGTTGTTCTCTCTGATCAAGTAGCTCAGTTGACACTAGATCCAATGATGGCTGTTTTTGAGAAACCTACTAATGACGAGAGACAGCATCTTAAGGCTTTGTTTGTGAAAGGCAGAGTTGATGGGCAGCCTGTATCTAAGATACTTATCGATGGAGGGGCTGCGATTAATATTATGCCTTATGTGATGTATCGGAAACTTGGTAAGAGAGATCAAGACTTGGCCAAAACCGATATGATGCTGAAGGATTTTGAATGCAATGTGTCACTGGCTAAAGGGGCAGTATGCGTTGAATTGACTATCAGCAGCAAAACCTTGCCGACGACGTTCTTTGTTATTAATGGCAAGGGTGCATATAATCTGCTTCTAGGGAGGGATTGGATTCATGCTAATTGTTGTGTTCCTTCTACAATGCATCAATGCCTCGTACAGTGGATTGGGGACAAGATTGAGTTTGTCCCTGGTGATTCTTCTTATATCATCGCATCGGCAGAATCAGATACTTATGAGCAAACTAAATGCATATCAGGAGAAGTTTGGGAAAAAGAATTCCTTAGAGTGGCTGATTATGAAATTCCACCGATCCAAGCAGTCGGTTCCGAAGAAGAGTTTTAATGGATAGGTTTGCCGATGATGGAAAATTAGGTCAAGGGTTCACATCGGTAGATGATTTAGTAGAAGTAGATATTGGTGATGGCGATAGGCCAAGACCTACTTTTATTAGTGCTAAGTTAGATTCCAAGTGTAAGAAGCAAATAACTGATTTGTTAAAAGAGTATAAAGATTGTTTTGCTTGGGATTATACTGAGATGCCTGGATTAGACCGATCAATAGTTGAACATCGGTTACCTATCAAATCTGGATTTCGGCCACATCAGCAGCCAGCGCGCCGATGCAACCCTAATATACTTCCTGACATTAAGGCCGAAATAACTAAATTAATTGAGGCAAAGTTTATTCGGCAGTGTCGATATGTAGAGTGGATCTCTAATGTGGTTCCTGTTTATAAGAAAAATGGAAAATTTCATGTTTGTATTGATTTCAGAAATCTTAACAAAGCCACACTGATGGATGGCTATCCAATGCCGATTGCTGATTTGTTGATTGATGCTGCAGCCGGACATAAAATTATCAGCTTCATGGATGGTAATGCAGGTTACAATCAAATATTCATGGCTGAAGAAGATATTCCCAAGACTGCTTTCAGATGTCCAGGTCATGTAGGGTTGTTTGAGTGGATAGTCATGACGTTTGGTTTGAAAAATGCCGGTGCTACTTATCAAAGAGCTATGAACTTTATTTTTCATGAATACATCGGCACATTAGTGGAGATCTACATTGATGATGTAGTGATTAAGTCTGGAGATATCACAAAACATCTAGCCGATCTACGAAAGATACTAGAGTGCACAAGGAAGCATGGATTGAAGATGAATCCTAATAAATGTGCATTTGGTGTATCAGCAGGTCAATTCTTGGGTTTTATGGTGCATCAGCGGGGCATCGAAATTAGTAGGAAGTCTATTGATGCAATTAACAAGGTGGTTGCTCCTGCCAATAAAACCGAATTGCAATCTTTGATCGGTAAGATTAATTTTATTCGAAGATTCATATCTAATCTATCGGGTAAGATCAAGGCTTTCAGTCCATTACTTAAATTGAAAGCCGATCAGGAATTTATATGGGGAGCTGAGCAGCAGTTAGCCCTAGATGAAATTAAGAAATATTTAACAAATCCTCCAGTGCTAGTTCCACCTCAACACGGGAAACCTTTCAGGTTGTATTTGTCAACTGATGATACCGTTATCGGTTCAGCTCTTATTCAAGAATTTGAATGGAAAGAACGTGTTATTTATTATTTGAGCAGAAGATTAGTGGATGCTGAGACAAGGTATTCGGCCATCAAAAAATTATGTCTGTGTTTATACTTTTCTTGTGTCAAATTAAGACATTATTTGTTATCTGCCGAATGTACGGTCATATGCAAAGATGACGTAGTCAAGTATATGCTGTCGATGCCGATATTAAGTGGTAGAATCGGCAAGTGGATTTTAGCATTATCAGAATTTGAACTACGTTACGAATCAACTAAGGTAGTTAAGGGGCAGGTTATGGCTGATTTTGTCACTCAGCATTGTAATACAGTGGACTCTCTAGAGGTTGCTCCTTGGACACTTTTCTTCGATGGGTCCACATGTGGTGAAGGAGCAGGTATTGGCATTGTGTTGATTTCACCTCAAGGAAGGAAGTATGAGTTTTCATTGCCGATTGTTGCTACATCGACAAACAATCAGGCTGAATACCAAGCCTTGATAAAAGGGTTAGAATTGCTGAAGGAGATACGTGCCGATGCTGTTGAAATCTTTGGTGATTCTATGCTAGTTATAAATCAATTGGCTAGGATTTATGAATGCCGAAGCGAAGTTTTAATTTCATATTATGAAAGATGTTTGCAATTGTTGAAAGGGTTTAGAGATTTTCGTCTTGAACATATTTCTCGACTGCATAATGAAGAGGCTAATCGACTAGCTCAGCATGCTTCAGGGTATCAGCCTATTCAGGAAGTGCTAACATCGGCGGTCGATACCGATGACTGGAGAAAGGAGATTGTCGATTATTTAAAGGATCCATATAAAAAGGTTGAAAGACGTATAAGGTTCCAAGCTACCAAGTATGTGCTCCTCGATGATGAATTATATTATCGAACTATAGATGGAGTTTTACTCAGATGTGTTAGCAGTGATGAATCGAAAAGCTTGATGGGTGAAATTCATGAAGGAGTGTGTGGAGCGCATCAATCGGCTTTCAAGATGAAGTGGATGATCAGAAGGAATGGATACTATTGGCCGACTATTCTTGAAGATTGTTTTAAGTATTTTAAAGGATGTCAGGGGTGTCAAAAGTTTGGTAATGTTTAAAGAGCGCCTGCATCGGCTATGAACCCTATAATTAAACCTTGGCCGTTCTGGGGATGGGCTATCGATCTCATCGGTCAGATTTATCCGCCATCGAGCAAAGGACATAAATTTATTCTGGTTGCTACCGATTATTTCACAAAATGGGTTGAGGCAATTCCTTTAAAAAAGGTGACATCGGCTAATATGATCTATTTTGTGAAAGAGCATATTGTTTACCGATTTGGTATTCCTCAAACTATCACTACCGATCAGGGTACTATGTTTACATCGGGAGAATTTGATGAGTTTGCTGTAGGTATGGGAATTAAAGTTTTAAATTCTTCTCCATATTATGCTCAAGCTAATGGTCAGCCTGAGGCTTCTAACAAAGGGATCATCAAACTCATTAAGCGCAAAATTAAAGAAAATCCTAAGAGGTGGCATACAGTATTAAATGAAGCCTTGTGGTCATATCGGATGTCATGTCATGGTGCAACCAAAGTAACGCCTTATCAGTTAGTATATGGACACGACGCAGTATTACCTTGGGAAATTAAAATTGGCTCTAGGCGAATACGTTCTCAAAATCATCTGACAGCCGATGATTATGATACTCTTATGAAGGATGAGTTGGAAGATGTGGCGGGTCATCGGTTAAGGGCTTTAGTTAGCATCGAAGAAAATAAGAAAAGAGTAGCCAGATGGTATGACAAGAAGGTGAAGGTAAAGGAGTTTGCCGATGGAGATCTGGTCTGGAAATTGATTTTACCGATTGGAACTAAAAGTTCAAAGTTTGGAAAGTGGTCTCCTAATTGGGAAGGTCCATATTGGATAAATCAGTCTGTTCCTGGTAACGCATATATTCTAGAAACCCTCGAAGGGGTTGTGTTTCCCAGAGCATTAAATGGAAAATATTTAAAGACATATTACCCTAGTATCTGGATGGATGCATAAAAGTATAAGTGCCGATAACAGTCCTATCGGCTAGAATTATACAAGGATGTCAATGTCTCATAAAGTGTCGATGCAATAGACAAGATTTACAAGTTTAACAAGGATTGGATAGCCAATATCGCACGCAGGCGAATCTGGTCAGCTTCCTTCATTTCTTTGATGTCTTCATCGGCAGCACCCTCCACAGGCTTGAGTTTTTTCTTCATGGCCAAGGCTTTGCGAGCCTGGATGTCTCTTTCTTGCTGAAGGGCCTTGATGGCATTGGGTAGCTGGCTTTCTTCTTGTTGGGCATGAGTTAAGGCTGCCTCGACTTCTTTCAATTCAGCCAATAGAGCCATCCTCTTTGCCGATAAATCTAAGATTTTCTGCTTAAGTTCAGCGCCCGAAGTTTGCAAGTTGCCGATGCCCTTGTGCTTCTCATCGGCAATCTGTTTCCATTGTAGCATCTCTTCTTTGAGTTGAGCCTGAGCTACTCTATCGGCAATGCGTTGAGTAGCCCGTTGATATTGCAGTTGGCGGCTTTCTAAATGGGCTGCTGGGAATAGTACTTCTTCGACATCGGCAGGGACCTAGCCACGGATTGTTTTGAAAATTGCCTTTGCGGGGTCCAAGTCATCTACCAGTTGGGCGGTATCCTGCTGTAACAAGTTCAGGAGAGCTTCCAACTTGGACTTAATTTCTGCCGATATTGTTCCCAGTGCAAGGGAAGAACTTGTTTCCTCTCCATCATCGTCAGAAACATCAATGGCAAAGGAAAATAGGCTGTTTAGGGAGTCTTGTTCCTGAGAAAAAGAAAAGGAGGTCAGTTAAGGATAAGTATGAATATTATAAATCGACTAGGTCAATCGGCTTACCTGTTTCAAGGCAATTTCCTGTACTTGGCTGGAGGAAGCAGCCTGGAGTATGCCGTGTGGAGGATCGGCTGAGCTTGCCGATGGGATATCCTCTGTGGCCTCATCGGTGGTTGGTTCTTGGGGTATGATGACCGATGGTATGTCCTGTACAGGAGGATTAACTGCTTGCTCAGTTGCATCGACTGATTCTGGCCGGATTGCAGACATTGGGGTAGATGTGGGGATCGACATGGACTTCTGTCGTTTTGGCTGTGCCTCGGCATCTGTTAAGGCTTTGCGCTTTGCTTGGGCCTCAGCAACGGTTGGCTGGGGGGCATCGGCACTTGTTGGTTGTGGAGCTTGGACATCTGGTACGCTTGCCGATGTACCCATTTGTTACTGCAAAACAAGTGTAAGGTATGATATTTAACAGATAAAATGTAAAATCAAAGGAATACTTCTGAAGGTTTGTCAGAAGTAGTGGTGCTTGATGTCGGAGGAATTGCCAATGACGATCCAGCAGCGGCTCTTACACCCTGATGATTAATGTTAATACAGTTTGTGATCGGCATGAGTAGAAATAAACAGGGTTGTTACCTTGAATGCCTTGATCAGGGTTGTAGCAGCAGCCAATGGAGTGGCCCTAGCTATAGCCAATTTGGACTTGGAGGTGATGGTCTTGGCACGGGTCTTCTGGTGAGTCAAAGCAGCTAAGGTGGGGGCGTTGTAGTCGATCGGTGATATCGAGGAAACAGGCCGAAGATCGAAGGGTTTTCCACTTTTGCTCATAGATGGTGCTGGGTTGTTAACCTGTCACGAGAAAGTTAGTTACCGATATATGAAAGGAAAAAGCAGAAGGGAGTTAAAAGAAACTTACTACGTCATCGGGAATGGCATATTCAGGGTCGATCATGTGCCGATATGTGTGAGCAGATGTTGCAAACAGCTGTTCCCTCCACTCTCGCCACCATTGCTTATATGATTCGGTGATGAAAGATACTGGCGTCCAGACGGATATATCGACATCTGTAGTATCGACATCGGGGGAGAGTCGCACTACCCTGCTCCAATCTGTTCCGCAGGTGATTGTTTCTCTGGGTTTGATCACATCGGCAAAACAAAGTTTGATTGGCAGTTGCCCAAAAGCCAATTGACGGGATACTGCCGATGGGTTGTAAAATTCATACGTGATATTGGTGTTTTTCCTGCTACCGAATGTGTTTACTGGGATTGCCCTGGAAGTAATGATGGCCATCATAAGTTCATTATCCTGATTCAGAGTGTCATCGGCAAAGTTGAAAAGAAGGGGGGATCTGTTTTCTTCGTCAATATAAGGTACCCAGGCTCTATGATCACGAGAAAGACCATTGTAGAAGCTTTGGAAGAATCTGCCGATCTGGTCTTCATTGGCCTCTGTTCCAAGGAGGACAATTATGGCTTCACCAAAATTGAGGGGTCAGCGTGTTGCCGATTCCTCGTCCCCAAGCACGTGGTCTTCAGCAATTTCTCGTGGGAATTATTGGGCAAAGAAGTCCCATTGCAAACGTTTGTGCATATGGGCATTCAGCCACATGTTGATAAACCACCACGGGCCTCCTAAGTTGCCGATGGGTTCGCCAAGCAAAAGTTTCTGAGACACTTGATGAAGAAGATGATAAGTGGAGCTCAGAAGGTATCGGCCAAGAGGGAACCTTACACCATTAGCCAAGAGTTTAGCTGCGGGGAGGAAGGCGTTGGTTGGTCCTACTGATCGACCACAGAAGATAAATTTTTCTAGCCACATATTCAAGAATGTGGCATGTTCCCTCTGGTTAACTGTCCCGGTTCTCTAGCATTCTTGAATGTATCCTGTCCAACCGCCGATGTTGTGGGTATTCACCCTATATTTAGATTTTCTGCCATAGATGGAGCCTTCATCGGCAGTTGAAATATCCAAGCCAGTGAGCATGTAGACATCGGCAAGTGTGGGAGTAGCTGGGCCATGTCCAAACATAAAAGTGTTTGTTGTGTCTGACCAGAAGTAAGCATTGCATATCGGCAATGGATAGCCTAATGCATTGGTCTAGCTTCCGTTCTACCCAGTGTACTTGCATCGACCTATTGACCCTCAAGTACCAATCTTTCCACCCTTTGGTGGTTTTAGGCCAAGATCGAAATGTATCTTTCCATAAATTCAGAGAGAAATTTTAGGCTCTAAAAGGGATTCTGTTAACCTCTGCATTAATCAGATCAGTTGGATCTGGGTTGCCCATTGGTCCTAGGCATTGGACATGTGGCTGATCGGTTGGAATAACTAATTTGTTGCGTAGTTCCTAAGTTTAGAGGATCCGAAGAACAAAAGAAAAGAGAAAAAATTATCAACTGTATGAACTCGCAAAGACCAGAGGAATCGAGGTAAAAGGTAACGGAAGTGGAACGAACCGCAGGGACGTCGAAGTTGATTGCCATTATCTTGAGGTAGATGGGGGCACGAGCCGGAGACTCGAGGTTGACGCTGGAGAAAAGTTCTTGTTGGTTGAGGTCGCGCAGTTGTTCATCGGAGTCGCCGCCGGAAAGAGAGAATGTCAAAGATTGGAGTCTGAGGGTAGAAGACGAGCGTTCCGGAGAAATCTATTTATAAGCCGCTTGGAGTAGGGGTATTCTGGACTTATCTCTATGCCGCGCGCATGTAGGTCGAGGTGGTTCAGATGGATATGGTAACTGTTCGCACGATAATCAAGGGATTGTACAGATGATTTGATAGCAAGTAATCATGACTTGGAAGAGATCTCGGTACAGGATATTTTAATTCTGAAAATGGCGGCATTATTATGTTAGGATCTTGCCGATGGATTATTGTTTCGGTATCTTAACCATAATCAGGGCAAGAGTGGTTGGCAATTGTGCGATATTTACTGAGGTGCGTGAATCAGGATTAGATTTGATTAGATTTGATAACAGATCAAGTTTTGGCTTGAAGGATGAGTTACGGTAATTGGGCGAAGGCAAACGTTATCTGGAGTAAATTTCGGAGCATTAATGGTTTTATACTCCGAAATTGGGGGGCATGTGTTGACACTGTTTTTTGCACGTGTCAAAATGATCAGAGTGGGCTAATCGGCAGGAGAAAAGTTACTGTATACACTGACAGCCGATGAAAATCAGCTTGTAAAGATGGTTGCCGATGAATGGTGGTGATCGATGGAAAGGTTGATTTAGACTCGGGCGTTGCCGATAAGGTTGGAGATGTTATTGTCGATGCCGATGAAGGAAGGCTTGAAGACTACTGCCGATGAAACAGGAAGTATGCCGATGGAAAGGAGGTCGGTGAGATTTTCATCGTAATTGAGGCGGACAGGGAAATAGATAGGAGTTCATTTCCTTTTCTATATTTGTTAGAGTATGATTCATGTAAGAGTCACGTGTTTCCTTAGATATGGACTTGGTGTCCTAGTTGTATTTGGTTATGTCTCTTTAGATCAGGGTATAAATATAGATTGAGGGGCAATGTAATAAATAATCAATCAATATCAAAACCAATTTTTACTCCTATTTGCATCTACTTACTTTTCGGCGACTTCGTCAATTTGCATATTTTTCCTTTTTACGAGTTCTCATTGATTCGGCGAGTTGCATAGCTTCAGTGCGACCTTCGGCGATTCTCGAGTTCCGTGTGAGTACCTCTTGGCCGTGACTTCCGGGCGTATCGCTGTTGTCAGAACCAAAGTGCTCGTATCTTCATCCTTGTCGATTAACAGGTCAAATCGACTGGCACGCTTTGGATATCGATTCGGGTATTAGCCCTTTGTATTTGCAGATCCACTTTTGCATCAACACCGCTATTCTGTTTGCCATCTCCTCAGGATTCATACCTACTGCCGGCCGTGCATGCTGATTCTAACGTTGCTGGACATTATAATTCTGAGTATTCTGATACCCTGGATGCGGTGCATAGTTGTAAGTATAGTAATCGGAAACCTCATGAAAACCTTGCGAGATTTCACAATATTGAACCCCTCGAGATGTGGATCCTAGAATCTGATTGCTGAAGTAAGTAGGATCAACATATCTAATAATCCTCTGTTATGACGGCCCTATCTTCTGAGGTCGTGGCGTCACCTGTTGATTCACACCTCCACCTAACTGACTTGAAGTAGAAGCTTGTAATTGTTGTACAGGTGGTTGTGTTGTGCCCGCATCGACAGCTCCAGGTGTAATGATTGTCTCTATCGACTCTTTATTGGCATCAGCAGTCGATGTTTCTAGATTGAAATATGCTGGTCACACCTGATCCACCGGAGCACCATGAAACACCTCCTTCATCATGTTCCGGAGCGAGTTTAAGAATAGTTTGTTGTGACTTCCCAAAGCATCATGGACACTTGAACGGATAGTATCATATATATTCAAGTTGCTTCCCTGCTTCAGTGTCATCCTGCCTTTGACCAGGCACAACAATATGTGGCAATCCAAGTTTCTTGTGAACTCTTCGTCAAGTTCTATCGTAGAATTCTAGACATTTGATCTTGAAATCTTCAGGTAGCTTGTTGACAAGCTGTTGGTCTTCCTCTGGCAACTCCTCGAAGGAAACGTTTGCGGCTTTACCTTTCTCAGGCATCTTGACGATCTTGACGATTGTGGTCCCACCGAGCGTGCCAGAAAATGTGTCGACACAAAAATCTGATCACCGCTCAGGACACACGATAAGCCTAGGAGATTTTCTTTGACTCCAGCAGGACAAGCCGGTTTCGAGTTTGTAGGCGTGCCAATCAATTTGACCCTATAATTGACAAGGAGAGAGATCATTAGTAATTTAAGACGAAACATGCCAGTGTTGCTCCAGATAGTTCCAATGTATGGCTAAATAGCCGATGAGTAAGGCTATGGACTACAGAGACGATATCCGATGATGCAATGATGTAAATAACACGATTAAGCATAGTAGCATCAACTAATTAACCAAGACAAAAGCATAGTAACATCGGCTTATTAACCAAGACAAAAACATGGCAAGAATAAATAGCCGATGAACGTATAGAAGAAAGAATCATGAAAGCACAGCCTATCGGCTATACAGCCGATGCAGAAAGATTTAAAGTATAGCATGTAAACAGTCAACTATTTAATACAAATAAATCTATAGACAAACCTGATCTAATCTATCATCACTACCAAATAGTTTAATCTGATACAGCGTTGGCAAAGATAACAAATTAAAGCTAGCAAGCAGATAGATCTATTTATACTTCAACAGAATCATGAGAATGTACTATAAGTATGAAAGCGCAGGCCATCGGCTATATAGCCTATGGAAGGCACAGTGAATGCGCAAGGTCGTATTCTAGAGATAAACAGACCCATTAACCGATAAAGTCTACTCCCTCCGTCCCAGAAAAAGAGTCGTTATGGGAATCGCGCTGGTCATACTTTCTCAAGTTTGACTAGGTCTGTAGAAAATACGTGCAACATTTATATCTCCAAATAAGTTTATCATGAAAGTATATTCAACGATCTACCTAATGATGCTAATTATGTACCATAAATATTAATATTTTGTTAAATATATTTGGTCAAAGTTGAAAGTTGTTGACTTTTTGGGAAGCAAGAATGACTCTTTTTTTGGGACAGAGGGAGTAATCTAAAGTGGCCCATCAAACAGTTCGATACGATGTAGCGTTGATAGCAGTCGATAGATTAGAATTTACTAGTCAATGAATCTATTTATAGTAAAATAAGGCCTTGGACACGCACTATGTTTGGTAAAGATTAAGATAAAATAGCCGATATAACAGAATGTGATGTCAAAACAAGATATTGATCATGATATGGCAACAAAACGACATATTGATATGATAAGAACAGATCTATCTTAATCTTAATCAAATAAATTGGTGATATTGTTAAATCTAGTAAAATACCAAAGATAGCAAGATCGATAACTAGTGCAAGAGATCAAAAGATGCAGCCTTACTTAATTTAGATGCAAATCGATAACTAACTAGAATTAAACCATGTTAGAGATCAAAAGATGTAGCCTAACGAGATAAAAGGCTAGTCGTGATGCAAGCAAACCAGAGATCGAAACCGATGTAGCCCTACTTGCTGAAGAACTCGTTGAGATTCTATAGTACTCCTACTCCTAAGGTTTTGGCGTGAAATCCGAGTTGTATTGATTGTGATTGATCCTTTACAATAGCCGAGGTTTAATATTTATACCATGGGCTTAAATATGTGTCGAATAAGACTATTACAAAACTTGGAATAAAAGAAAACATCCTAATTTAGATAAATTGGACTTTACATTTCCCTGGTAGAATCTGATTTGTTCATGCCTTAGCCGATGCTGACCACGCCTCACCTTCCAAAATCAATCCGTGTTTGAACCGATGCTGACATCATGGGTTGTTCAGTTGATTCCGTCTTTAACTACTCATGTGCCAATTCTGATTCTGGTCACTCATGGGCCGACTCCACGTGCGACGTGGTCCTCAGGTGCCTTCCCCGAATCTCAAACTTCCCGCCTACCATTCCAAAATTTGATGTAAACAATAATCAACTAGAGAACTAGACCTACCTTGATTAGAGTTTTCTTATAAAGAGTAATGTAGGGTGAACGATTTATAAGATAGCAAGCAATGGAAGAAGCTTCAACCCAAAAACTCCTATTCAAACTTGAATTAAACAACACGCAACCGGCCTTGGAGATCATAGTTCTATTCTAATGCACAGCTACACCATTCTGTTGAGGCGCATAAGAAATAGTGTAGTGCCTACCAATGCCTTGAGACTTGCAATATGCTTTAAATTCATTAGAATAGAATTCCATCCGATTATGAGCGCGAACCTTTTTAACCTTCTTCTCAGTTTGATTTTTAATCATAACACTCTTTAAATGCTGAAAATGCTTCTGATTTATCTTTAAAGAAATAAGGCCATACCTTATGAGAATAATCATCAATGATTGTCAACATATAACGAAAACCATCAATAGAAGGCTTGCGAGATGGTCCTATTAATCAGATTGTACGTAATCAGAATACCTTTACTTTTATGAGTAGAGATATTAAATAACACCCTCTTGTGTTTGCCAAACACAAAATGCTCACAAAAGTTTAGCTTAATGATGCCATGTTCATCAAGAAGACCACTTTTGCACAACTCAAGCAATGCTTGTTCACTCGTATGTCCAAGACGCATATACCAAAGATTAGTAGCATCAGAATTAGATGATGAATTAGAAATTACAGCAGCATCACCTATAATTGTAGTACCACGAAGATGGTATAAATTTGGAGATTTTAATTCACCTTTCATAACAGTAAGAGAACCTTCTGACACCTTTAAACCTCCATCTCTACCAGAGTACTTATACCCTTTACCATCAAGAGTACTTAGAGAAATAAGATTCTTGCTCATTCTGGAATATGCCTCACATCAGTCAAAGTTCTAACAATACCATCATGCATCTTAATCTACTATACTCCCTCCGTATAGGATTTAGAAGTCGTTTATGACATGATTGTGCTTACCAAGGAGTCATTAATTAAGAGGTATTCTTCCATGTTTGCCCTTATTAAATAGGGCTACGGGTATCCTCAAGACAGCAATCATACATAGCTCGATTGGTCAGGTGGCCGCGTCTGGAGGCCTGTGGGCAGGGTTCGAATCCCTTGGCTGACGCATTTTTTGGGTTGCTGGAGTATTAGCGTCTGGAGACCTGCTGGAGTATTAGCGAGGCAACGACTTAATGATGCACGCCAGTCGAAGCGACGAGGGCAAAGCAGTGCAAACTCACGCCCGTGCACCCCAGCGACTTCTTTTGCTACGCATGGCTATGTTCCCAGAACGACTTCTAAATCCTATACGGAGGGAGTACCTAAATAGGAGAACCCCGCTAGAGTATTTTCATGTGATTTCGTGAAGCCACGTCATCTAAGGGCCCACAACCACAAGTTAACTACTCTCAACCGTAGGTGCCACTTCATTTCTCCACCATGTGCTCTCTACCCTCATTAATCTTCTGTCGTTTCAACTACATGTCCAGTGCCTCACCAGGGAATCAAAAGGGACTACACCGTTGTGTCACCTCTTCGGTTCTTTCTCCCTCATTAACTTTCTATCGTTTGAACTGCATGTCCACTGAGACTTTATTTATTAATGTCCACCTCCATCGATGGCATGGTTCTCCAGTTCATAACTCCACGAACCTCATAGCATTGCTGCCTTGGACGTGTTCCCTGTACAACACCTTTTGCCTCGCTCCAACCTCCATCGATGGCATGGTTCTCCAGTTCACAACTCCACAAACCTCATAGCATTGCTGCCTTGGACGTGTTCCCTGTACAACACCTTTTGCCTCGCTCCAACCTCCATCGATGGCATGGTTCTCCAGTTCACAACTCCACAAACCTCATAGCATTGCTGCCTTGGACGTGTTCCCTGTACAACACCTTTTGCCTTGCTCCAACCAGCGTCGCCCGGCCACCGCGGACGACACGCGATTTCGCGACATGCTATCCAGTGCGACTTCGAGAAGACAGGCCTGCTGCAGACCTTCATGTGGTGGGCAGGTAGGGTTTGTGTGCAACTACTTCACCTACTGCCTCCACGCCGACGACAGGCACCGCTTCTGGCAAACCGGAATCATCATCGATATCAACGATGGCACATCCATGGTGCACTGGATAGTCGAGGCTATCACACTTAGCCAGGCACACCTACCCCTTCCACTTCAGCCTCTGGTGAGCTCACCATCCGGTCTCCTTGGAACTCTCCATCAGTCGCTGAAAAGTTCTAATTATGTCCCCATATATGCAATTATTTATCACATTAATCCTACCAGCTTACTATTTCCTACCCTGCGGTCACTTTTGAAATTTCTGTCATTCATCAAACGTGCATCGGATCATGGCATGTGTAAAATCTTGGTTGAGATCACCATTGGAGACTTGGAGTTCTTTGTCATGACGTGTACATGACTGATTTTAGATTTTTGGTCTGGGTCAATTCATAAGGGATCACAATGATTCTTATGATTTCTAGGAGATATTCACAAGAATTTTATATTTGAACAACAGGATAGCTATGCAAAATTCATATGGTCACATCCTTACAAATTGAATCTGAAGGTTCTCATGGAATCATTATTCAGCTTTGTGCAAATATATTTAACAACCTCCAACTGGTAGTGATTAACTTCTGACCGGCTAGGTGAATTTCTAATAGCTTTTACCTGTTTCTTCAATTATTCACTCAAGGAATCATTATTCAGTTTCATAAAAAAATAAACAACCTCCATCTGATAGTGAGCAGAGTTTCCAATAGTTCTTACATCTTCTTATTCAAATTTCCCTTTTCAGTTTAGTTTACCATATAGCAAGTGATTAAACTATTGTGCATCATGGTATTACTTTGTTTGTTTTCGTTCACTATCAGTGTTGAACAGTAACAATTGACAAAGTTGTCTCCTTCACATAATCAAGACTTCGAGGAGCACTGATCGGCGAGGACACAAAGACTATTTTTATACCAATGTAATTATAGAAAGACCGGCTCAAGTCAGATATGTATATGCATTATATTTCATTATTCATATTTCATATTGTTACATAGTTTTTTTCGATCAATTGTTGTTACATAGTAATGTCTGGAGTAACTGCGAATTAAGAGCTTGCCTAGGTATATACGTAACATCCATCCATCAGTCGCGCGAACTACTATTGTTTAATTAGGTGGAAAACTGATTTGCCAGTGAATTACTTTACCATACACAGGCTTCATACAGCTCTGAAATCTGCACTATATTTTCATGACTTTTTGTATCATAAAATTCAGTTTGTTCCCACAAAGATTCAAATTAACATGTGTGCATATTGTGCTTTGGCACTTTCTCATAACCATTCTTCGTAATAGCACTATAAAATTACTGTCGACGAAATATCGATAGTCTACCAAGGGGTATACCCACGATGATAGATTGTATGGTGGAGGTGCGCATGATCAGGAATGGGATGGTAACACAGACGCAGAGACACAAGGTTTAGACAGGTTCAGGCCGTCAATACGACGTAAAACCCTACGTCGTGTATTCTAGTGGATTGTATTGATTGCGAGTGAGAGGAGATGATTTTGAGAGGGTCCCCTACCCATCTTATATAGATGGGGGGTCGAGTTACAGGTCGGTTAGATCTAAATATACTCAGTAAAATCATAAGCATTACATGGAATACAATATCTCGCATATCCAAACTGATCCATCTCTATCTTCAAAATATCTTTCAGAAGACTTGCGGTGCACACCGACCAGTGCCGTGCGTCGCACGCCTTGATCTTGTGGGCTGGACCACCCCTGATGGTGCAGCCCATGTCTCACCATGTGGCTATCCGAGGTTATAGCCCCCACAGGTAGTCCCCGAGCACATTGTATCAGCTGAGTAACGCTGTCCTGATGCTGTCCGAGGAGTTTAACTTGAAGCCGACTAGTTTAACTAGTCGGCTGGCCTCGAACTTACTCAACCAAGGCTTACCAGAAGGATGTAAGGAGCTTAAAATTAAAATTAAAAATTCTTCACCTTAGGTGAAGTGTACAAACTTAGGCTCCGTTTGCGATGTCAGATGATTATCATCTGTGACTTAGTCAATAAGGAGACTTAATCCATCTTCAAACCAGTACATGCACTGTAAGACGAACTGTACACACTTAATCCCCGAGCCTAACGGTAGGTGAAGAATTCACCTAGTGCCAGGGTCAAAAAAAATAGCGACCCAGATGCTAGCTAATCACACAGTCAGTCCCCAGTTTAGCTAAGAACCACTTAACAAGAAAACATAGTACACTCACCGTAAGGTAAAATGTACACACTTAGTCGCCGAGCCTGCTAGAAGATTGAGAAACATCTTGTAGCAGGATCTTAGAAATTATGTCAAAATATTTTTTGAGATTTGAAGAAGTGGAGTGTGCTTAGCACTTGACCGCTGTGATGACCAATAGACCCATCACAAATTATTGGATCAAACTAGAGACGACCTCTGTAAAAAGGCCGTTGTTAATGAAAAAACCTAAAAGTCCGTTTAACGGCCCATTATCCGCCCACGGAGAATTCGGAGTCATGTGTGCGGCGTGGTTTCCCAAAAACCATAGAATATAGAGGTACGGGGGCGAGCCATTATAAACGCCATCATCATCCACGCACCCCCACTTTCTGCCACTACTTCATCTTCCTTGCACACTTGCTTCCACATCTGCAACCCTTCCGCCATTAGAGCTGATCTCCACAAAGAAAAATCCAACCGCACCCTCCTCCCCCAACCAGATCTAAGCCATGGCCAAAGGGAGGAAGCGCAGCTGGATGAGCCCGAAGAAATCTACGGAAGAATCGACAGAAGGTGGAGCTCAAACCAGTCACGATCTGGTGTGGGTCACATCGACATGCTCCGAGGTGGATCTCAACAGGCTGGTCATTGAAGTCATCCTCCCCGATAAGGAGACCACCGGATGGTGCCCCGTAGCAGGTGAAGAGTTCCCGACTCCCCACACCCATGAACTCATTGTTTTTTAGGCCTACTTTGTTCGGGGATTTGGAGTTCCTGCTCATCCCTTTCTTCGCGATCTGCTCCGATACTACCACATCAGTCTCTGCCATCTGAAGTCCAACACATCCTACACATTTCCATCTTCATCAGTTTGTACGAAGCCTTCGTCAGCATCGCACCACACTTCAATCTGTTCCGCCATTTCTTCTGTCTGAAGCCCTACTCGGAAAGGGATCTCCCAAAGGTCGTCGGTGGCGTATACCTACAACTACAATCTGAAGAAATGGCGAATCGGTACATCCACGTCCTGCTCAATGCCTCATTGAAAGGGTGGACCACGAGGTGGTTCTGCATCAGGAACTCAGAGCCAAGCACGTCGGTCCACATCGACTCCCTGGCGGTGTCGAATGCAAACTGGTCAGCAAGGCCGAGCAGTGATGAGATGTCCCCGGTGCAAGAATTCCTGAAGATCCTGGATCAAATCAATGTGGATGGGGTCGGCGTCGCAATTAATTTCATCTGCCGCCGGATCCAACCGTGCAAGCAGAGGGTCATCCCTACGTATGAGTACGCGGGAGATGATGATATTGCTCGGGAGGCGCCAGAGAAGATAGACAAGCAAGGGCGACACCTACGCCCGTGCCCAGAAGCTCTTCGCAGCCAAATCGAAGTTGAGCAATCGGGGGCAGCAGACGCCATTCAGCCTAGCAAACCCGCCACCAGCGGTAACGATCCCAGATTTGTCATGCGTTCATCACGTCTTAAATGTTTTTGCTCAGGACCGGGCAGTGTACTTCTCCAGCGTGCCGGATGATACTTGGCCGACCGGTGTTGACGCGCTGCCGACCAGGCCTCGGCATCCAGCAAGTCCGCCGTCAGACGACGACGAGTCATCCGAGTCCGATGACGAAGAGGAGACCGTCCCCAAGCGCTATCCGTCGAGGCACGGGAAACAGCCGGTCCGCGAAGAGCCGGCCGAGAAGAGGAGAAGAAGAGCCACTACACCTCCCTGCAAGCCAGGCGGGGTCATGATTGGGAAACCCGCCACACGCCGGAGGTATGTTCCGGACGACTCCAGTGACGATGAAGACAAGGGGGAGACGCTCCGACAGAGGGTGTCATGCAGAGCTCCCCCCCACTCCGACCACTAGGGCACCCAGTCCAGCAGGAAACGCTGCAGTGGAAGAAAGCACCGGTCGACAGGCCCAAAAATCTGCTGGCCGCAAAGATGACGAAGTCCCCAGACCTGGACGAGATGCTCCAGCATTGGGGACATACAGCTCAAGCCTGAAGACCTTGGGGGCAACTCGACCGCCCCCAAGCGACGCGACATCGAAGCAAGGTGGCTCTGGCAAGCCGCTTCTGTTCAAAGCCTCTGTCAGGCGATCAAACATGTAAGTGTAGCTTCCATAGTCCATGTCAATCACTGCTAAACTTGAAGTTATTGATGAACGACTGTCTTGGCGTAACGAGACGTCGACCGAAGAATTACGCCCGGTCGGCGCTGAAGAAGCGCAGCGTGAGGCAGTGACGCCCACCACCAACACTAGCTCCATAGGCGTCGGTGGTGCTCAGTCAGGGGAGGCCCCGAAGACCCCGGAACAACCAGCTGGCCCCGGAGCTGAAGACGCCCGACCTTAGTATCTATGACTAGAGATGAAAACAGATCGGATACGGACGGATATCACCGATATTACATTTGTTTTCATATTTGTGTCTGGATTCGGATTCGAATACGGATAGTGTCAACTATGTCGGATAGGATACGTTTGGATATCGACATCATAAATATACGATTTGAGTATTCGGATACGGATACGGTATCGAATATTGGATATCCGGACTC